>NC_050202.1:33563841-33878120 GCF_013141755.1 Anopheles stephensi | reverse complement strand
CCGGTCGAGAACGATGAGCGGTTCTGTAATTTGGTGGTGATGGACGATCTTTCGAAGTTCTTCCGACGTATCTTTCTCGGGGTCGACGCGTGCAGGCCACGCATTTTCCGGTTCCCAGAGAAACGGCGGTCCCCTAACCATCGCCCTGTGCGATAGGTCCGGCGTCTTAGCCCATTTCGTCCCATCGTCAGCCACGTTCATCTTCGTTGGTATCCAGCGCCATTGACTAGATCAGTGCTTTCAAGCAGCTCACCTACGCGAAACGCCACGAACTGATTATATCGTCTGTGGTCCGAATGTAGCCAGCTGAGCACTTTTGGAAAGCTTTTGGAAACTTTCGTTTTGTTTTTTTTTTTTTTATGTGGATTTCTGTTTTCCAGTCGCTTAAGCATAATGTGTGGCCGACCTTTTACCCGACGTTTTATGCGTGCGCGCCATTTTCGCCTCGAGGACGCGTTTATTTAGACCAACGACGACGGTTTCAGACGTTAAGTGTCATCGTTTTTTTTTAAACTATGTCGTCGCCTATGACATGCACATTGTAAAATTATTGTACCGGCACCAGTGATGGCACCGACGTACGCGTGTGTACAAACAACCAGACCACGCCCATTGCCACTCCTTTTGCCACCGCCGCCGTCGTTTTTAGTCCCCCGTGGGGTAGTTGCGAAAAATCACCAATTTTCAACCTGCCGCATAGACGCACGCCCATACAAGCTGGCCGCGTTGATCGGGCCCTTCTCAGGCGGCGAGCAGTACTGGCAGCTGTGCGCGCTGTACAAGCCATCATTCCACTGGCGCACCTTTTCCCAGCATCGCGAATCACCGGCGTCGTTGTTAGTTTCGCCTCACAGTAGTGCGCCAAACACGCGCGTACCCGCACTGCACTATAAACGCACCGCATTCATACTGGCCCGGCAACGCGGTCGCTTCTCGCACAATGTCTGAATATCGAACGGTGCAAGGTAATGATTTGTGTGGGTGTAATAAACAAATGATGTGTGTGTGTGTGTGTGTGTGTGGTGATGTGTAAGTTGTGTTCGTTGCGCAGTGCTGTCTGTCCGGCACTGCGTATTGCCCAGGGTGCCCATATACTACTACGTTAACACGTCAAGGAAACCCGCTTCTGGGTGGGGTGGTTGGTGAAGTTTGTGAAGCAATTTTATTCGATCCTTCGATACAATCGCAAAACTCTGTACAATTATCAGACCAAACCATGTGTGTTGTGTTGTTCACGGGCAAAGCTGGTCCCTGGAATGCGGAATGGGAATGCGAATGGAAGGAAACCAAAGCTAGCTTTAGATAGAAATAAAACTACATTTCTATGTAATTGAAACAGTGGCCGTGCAGTGGCTATTTATTGATTATTTTAAATGCGTAATGGTCTATCGTAATGGTAAGTAATCCTCCGTAATGGCCACCTCGTTCTCGTTCTCGTTGGTCGTTGCTATTTATGTGCCGAGCGCATGCGTCGTACCGTGGTCCAAAATCTAGCCGGATCTAGCACATTGAGCGGTGCTGCGCTCGTTGGTATACCGGCGCGCTCTTCGCTCCTAGCATTTCGTCATAGTCCAACAGCAAATGTGGAGCCAGCACCAAAAACTCTGTTCAGCCCACCCTGGCAGGCGACAGCTGGCAAAGGCTAGCTGCCAACATGGTAGCCCGAGATGCTCGATGCTCATGCGTAAGTAGGTCGTAAAGGAGTCCGCCACAGTGTCCACTTCCACGATCCCCTTCCAACAAATAAATTTCCGGACGGGTTGCCGTTTGTCTTGTACACGAGTAAAACGAACCCCTGTCACCTATGCGGTCGAGCTCGAACACAGTTCCCGGTCCTTTCAGTTCGAGGTTCTGGATTTGCGTCAATTTAGGTATGTAGAGGTGGCCTACACGTATTTTTGCGCGCTTCGAATAATTGTAAGTCCAGCTCGTGTGCATCCCATCGGTCGACAGGTAAAACGCTTCATATCGTCCGGCATAAAACGAAATTCTTGTACTCCCAAGCCTTAAATCTGCCACTGTGCATGGTCCGTTGTCATCTGATGTCACGTTGCTCACTCGGGCAGCTCGTTCAGTTTATTCTTCAGTTCACACGTCAGTTGCTCCAGGTGCAACGACGTATCATTACGACGGTTTTCGATCTTACGGCTGGCCATTTTCGATGAAATATGGTGCTGAGATGAGACACAGTGGAAAAAAGCGTCTGTTGCACACTTCAGCTTGCTAAATAATGGTTTCAACGCATGCCTGACGTTTACCTTATTAATTATTCCTATGGATGGTTTCCAATGTTGCTGAGAGGTGTTTTCAATTCCACTGTCTATATCTAATGTCGTCCTAGTAGGCAACAGAGATTGCCGTGTTTCTCATGTTTTCAATTAGTGTTTCGTGTTCCGTGTGCCGGCCTCGCATTCGCTCGCCCGTTACACACAGTGTTTGAAAGTGTATGCTCGACGTTAATTCGACGTCTTTCGCGTTGAAAACACGACAGGCGGGCGGCCTGCCCCCCGGACAGAATTCGGGGGCATCCTGTTACCTCCGCTCGATCCAGTTACCGAATACACGAAAGAAAGCTCGCGCGAGTGATTTGTGTTTGCATGTGCACATACCTGCCAGGCTTACCAACGCGCGTGGCTGAGTCTTCTCCAGCATCCAGGACTGCCTGAGATGCGTGCAAGTGGCCATCGCGAGAGTGTGGAGAGGTGTTCGTGCGCGTGGATGCTGCCGGTCTGCCGGGGGGGGGGGGGGGGGGGTGGGGGGGGGCAGTGTGCTGTACTTGTTGTTTCACACGCTCTTCTGCTAGACGATACTTCTGGATGCTCAATGCGCGGTACGTCCAGTGCATACGTTGGGTGAGTAGTTTCGCATTCCGCTAACGATGACGGAATAACATCAACCACGTGTTCCGGACACCAACGGATGTGCTTGATTATACTCACGTGATGTTTTTTTTGCTCCGTCGCAGGACGCACAGGAACGGAACATCTAGCCGGTCGTTTGACGATGTACGAACAGGATTGGGCATCGGGTAAGAGCGCACATACCGTTCACTTTCGCAAATTCAGCCAAATACTGCCACACGTTCTTAACTACTGTCCGTTTGTTGCAGCTCCCGATCCCCCACTCGTCCGGGAATCCGGGATCAATATAGTGCTGGAACGCTCTCCTGAAGACACCGGTGTTGAAACGCGGTTGAATTTTTGACCGACCCAACTGACAGACCGTTGGGAGCCCTATAATTTTCCAACATTGTCCCCCAAGTGCGCCACGGTTAAATATGTTTGTTAGGCGATAATAAACCCTCAATGCAATTTCGCTCTTTCGTGATGACGCAACCTCTCTTTGGCGACTTTATAACCCGATCTTCGTGATGACACACCTCTCTTTCGCGATTGTACAACCGTGGCTTCACTTCCCATCTTCTGTCAGTTGCTTCGTGGGTGTGTGGTTTGTTTGTTTGTTTGTTTGTTTGCTTTTTTCACTTTCGCTATATTCTGTATTCGACTCTTGCCATGCGGTTTTCTACTAAGCAGATACATCTAAGACTGGTAATTTGTGCGCGGGTCTAACGTAAGTTCCACTGCTCGTTTGTACCGTGTATTTCTCCAGAATAATCTGCTGAATGCTGCGCCATTTGCCACGACGACCGGATTGTAGCAGGGCTATCACAGAAAACTGCCGGTGGTTTGTTTCCATCAGAGCTCCCAGGAGCAGGTGATTAGGTGTTATAGGGTCAGCCAGTTCGCGTCGTTCAGGGGCACGTAAGTTGGGTCTCGAATTAAGAATGAGTTCGATCTCCGTGAACGTTGACAGCAATTACTTCATCCGTAGGCGCTTGGGGAACACGAACTGATGCAGTACCTTCTTCGTTCCACGTCTAGCGATGAATCTGCGAAACGCCAGTATGCATGACGCTGTGGTGAGGGACGCCGCTATCTCGAGATGTACAGCTCTCGACGTGATGCAGGAAAATATAATCCCCCCGCTTCTCTACTCTGCGACCGACAGCTACTAAAACAGGGACGAAGTAGTCGATCCCGTGAAGTGAAAAGGCACGTTAATAAAATGCGGTCTCTTTGTTTGTGGTAAATTACCCATTTAGCGGTGGCTCCGGTGCCGCGCCGTTGTTAACTTTGCACCACTGACAATCTCTCCTAACGCGTCGATATTCCCCCAGCAGTTTAGGGATGTGGTACCGCATCCTTATTCGCTCAAAACACGTGTTGTGGGTTGCAGTGTTTGTACCTTTCGTGTTGCTCCCGATAAATGCGATTCTGGTTTCCGTAGTCTCGCCGAGGAAGGATTGATCGGGTTCCGTGAGGAATCGTGTGCTAAGCATTCCGTCAAACGTCCCCCCACTCTCAGGATCCCGTGGTCGTCCAGAATAGGGCGAGAGCTTATAGATGCTGCTTTTCTTCTCGACCCCCTTTTCCACGGATGCTTTTGCGGGGTCGTTTGCGCAAGCTGACGATTTCGCTGTTGTAGGCCTTCGTTGAATGCCCCGGATTATCACTCGTTAGGCTTCCGCTAGCTCTCTTGGGTCTGCACCATCCTGTGGCCTTCTGCGTGACGCGACGACCGGATATATGCGCGAAGCGATCACAACGCTACGGTACGAAGCCCCCGTTTCCACTTCGAGAACCGGTCGAGAACGATGAGCGGTTCTGTAATTTGGTGGTGATGGACGATCTTTCGAAGTTCTTCCGACGTATCTTTCTCGGGGTCGACGCGAGCAGGCCACGCATTTTCCGGTTCCCAGAGAAACGGCGGTCCCCTAAACCATCGCCCTTGTGCCGATAGGTCCGGCGTCTTAGGCCCATTTCGTCCCATCGTCAAGCCACGTTCATCTTCGTTGGTATCCAGCGCCATTGACTAGGATCAGTGCTTTCAAGCAGCTCACCTACGCGAAACGCCACGAACTGATTATATCGTCTGTGGTCCGAATGTAGCCAGCTGAGCATATTTTGGAAAGCTTTTGGAAACTTTCGTTTTGTTTTTTTTTTATGTGGAGTTTCTGTTTTCCAGTCGCTTAAGCATAATGTGTGGCCGACCTTTTACCCGACGTTTATGCGTGCGCGCCATTTTCGCCTCGAGGACGCGTTTATTTAGACCAACGACGACGGTTTCAGACGTTAAGTGTCATCGTTTTTTTTTAAACTATGTCGTCGCCTATGAACATGCACATTGTAATATTATTGTACCGGCACCAGTGATGGCACCGACGTACGCGTTGTACAAACAACCAGACCACGCCCATTGCCACTCCTTTTGCCACCGCCGCCGTCGTTTTTAGTCCCCCGTGGGGGTAGTTGCGAAAAAATCACCAATTTTCGACACTGCCGCATAGACGCACGCCCATACAAAGCTGGCCGCGTTGATCGGGCCCTTCTCAGGCGGCGAGCAGTACTGGCAGCTGTGCGCGCTGTACAAGCCATCATTCCCACTGGCGCACCTTTTCCCAGCATCGCGAATCACCGGCGTCGTTGTTAGTTTCGTCTCACAGTAGTGCGCCAAACACGCGCGTACCCAGCACTGCATTATAAACGCACCGCATTCATACTGGCCCGGCAACGCGGTCGCTTCTCGCACAATGTCTGAATATCGAACGGTGCAAGGTAATGAATTGTGTGGGTGTAAATAAACAAATGATGTGTGTGTGTGGGTGATGTGTAAGTTGTGTTCGTTGCGCAGTGCTGTCTGTCCGGCACTGCGTATTGCCCAGGTGCCCATATACTACTACGGGTTAACACAGTCAAGGAACCCGCTTCTGGGTTGGGGGTGGTTGGTGAAGTTTGTGAAGCAATTTTATTCGATCCTTCGATACAATCGCAAAACTGTGTACAATTATCAGACCAAACCATGTGTGTTGTGTTGTTCACGGGCAAAGCTGGTCCCTGGAATGCGGAATGGGAATGCGAATGGGAGGAAACCAAAGCTAGCTTTAGATAGAAATAAAACTACATTTCTATGTAATTGAAACAGTGGCCGTGCAGTGGCTATTTATTGATTATTTTAAATGCGTAATGGTCTATCGTAATGGTAAAGTAATCCTCCGTAATGGCCACCTCGTTCTCGTTCTCGTTGGTCGTTGGCTATTTATGTGCCGAGCGCATGCGTCGTACCGTGGTCCAAAATCTAGCCGGATCTAGCACATTGAGCGGGTGCTGCGCTCGTTGGTATACCGGCGCGCTCTTCGCTCCTAGCATTTCGTCATAGTCCAACAGCAAATGTGGAGCCAGCACCAAAAACAGCTGTTCAGCCCACCCTGGCAGGCGACAGCTGGCAAAGGCTAACTGCCAACATGGTAGCCCGAGATGCTCGATGCTCATGCGTAAGTAGGTCGTAAAGGAGTCCGCCAACAGTGTCCACTTCCACGATCCCACTTCCAACAAATAAATTTCCGGACGGGTTGTAACGTTTGTCTTGTACACGAGTAAAACGAAACCCCTGTCACCTATGCGGTCGAGCTCGAACACAGTTCCCGGTCCTTTCAGTTCGAGGTTCTGGATGTGTGTCAATTTAGGTATGTAGAGGTGGCCTACACGTAATTTTGCGCGCTTTCGAATAATTGTAAGTCCAGCTCGTGTGCATCCCATCGGTCGACAGGTAAAAACGCTTCATGTCGTCCGGCATAAAAACGAAATTCTTGTACTCCCAAGCCCTTAAATCTGCCACTGTGCATGGTCCGTTGTCATCTGATGTCACGTTGCTCACTCGTGGCAGCTCGTTCAGTTTATTCTTCAGTTCACACGTCAGTTGCTCCAGGTGCAACGACGTATCATTACGACGGTTTTCGATCTTACGGCTGGCCATTTTCGATGAAATATGGTGCTGAGATGAGACACAGTGGAAAAAGCGTCTGTTGCACACTTCAGCTTGCTAAATAATGGTTTCAACGCATGCCTGACTTTTACTTATTAATTATTCCTATGGATGGTTTCCAATGTGTGCTGAGATGTGTTTTCAATTCACACTGTCATTATCTAATGTCGTCTAGTAGGCAAACAGAGATTTGCCGTGTTTCTCATGTTTTCAATTTAGTGTTTCGTGTTCCGTGTGCCGGCCTCGCATTCGCCCGTTACACACAGTGTTTGAAAGTGTATGCTCGACGTTAATTCGACGTCTTTCGGCGTTGAAAACACCACAGGCGGGCGGCCTGCCCCCCGGACAGAATTCGGGGGCAGCCTGTTACCTCCGCTCGATCCAGTTACCGAATACACGAAAGAAAGCTCGCGCGAGTGATTTGTGTTTGCTGTGCACATCCTGCCAGGCTTACCAACGCGCGTGTGCTGAGTCTCTCCAGCATCCAGGACTGCCTGAGATGCGTGCAAGTGGCCATCGCGAGAGTGTGGAGAGTGTTTCGTGCGCGTGGATGTCTGCCGGTCTGGCGGGGAGGCAGTGTGCTGTACTTGTTGTTTCACACGCTCTTCTGCTAGACGATACTTCTGGATGCTGAATGCGCGGTACGTCCAGTGCATACGTTGGGTGAGTAGTTTCGCATTCCGCTAACGATGACGGTAATAACATCAACCAACGTGTTCCGGACACCAACGGATGTGCTTGATTATACTCACGGTGATGTTTTTTTTTGCTCCGTCGCAGGAACGCACAGGAACGGAACATCTAGCCGTCGTTTGACGATGTACGAAACAAGGATTTGGGCATCGGGTAAGAGCGCACATACCGTTCACTTTCGCAAATTCAGCCAAATACTGCCACACGTTCTTAACTACTGTCCGTTTGTTGCAGCTCCCGATCCCGCCACTCGTCCGGGAATCAATATAGTGCTGGAACGCTCTCCTGAAGACACCGGTGTTGAAACGCGGTTGAATTTTTGACCGACCCAACTGACAGACCGTTGGGAGCCCTATAAATTTTCCAACATTGTCCCCCAAAGTGCGCCACGGTTAAATATGTTTGTTAGGCGATAATAAACACCTCAATGCAAAATTCGCTCTTCGTGATGACGCAACCTCTCTTTGGCGACTTTATAAACCCGATCTTCGTGATGACACACCTCTCTTTCGCGATTGTACAAACCGTGGCTTCACTTCCCATCTTCTGTCAGTTGCTTCGTGGGTGTGTGTTTGTTTGTTTGTTTGTTTGTTTGCTGTTTTTCACTTTCGCTATATTCTGTATTCGACTCTTGCCATGCAGTTTTCTACTAAGCAGATACATCTAAGACTGGTAATTTGTGCGCGGGTCTAACGTAAGTTCCACTGCTCGTTTGTACCGTGTATTTCTTCCAGAATAAATCTGCTGAATGCTGCGCCATTTGCCACGACGACCGGATTGTAGCAGGGCTATCACAGAAAACTGCCGGTGGTTTGTTTCCATCAGAGCTCCCAAGGAGCAGGTGATTAGGTGTTATAGGGTCAGCCAGTTCGTCGTTCAGGGGCACGTAGGTAAGTGGTCTCGAATTAAGAATGAGTTCGATCTCCGTGAACGTTGACAGCATTACTTCATCCGTAGGGCGCTTGGGGAACACGAACTGATGCAGTACCTTCTTCACGTTCCACGTCTAGCGATGAATCTGCGAAACGCCAGTATGCATGACGCTGTGGTGAGGGACGCCGCTATCTCGAGATGTACAGCTCTCGACGTGATGCAGGAAAATATAATCCCCCACCGCTTCTCTACTCTGCGACCGACAGCTACTAAAAACGGGCCGAAGTAGTCGATCCCTGTGAAGGAAAAGGCACGTTAATAAAATGCGGTTCTTTGTTGTGGTAAATTACCCATTAGCGGTGGCTCCGGGCGCGCGTTGTTCACTTTGCACCACTGACAATCTCTCCTAACGCGTCGATATTCCCCCAGCAGTTTAGGGATGTGGTACCGCATCCTTAATTCGCTCAAAACCGTGTTGTGGTTGCCGTGTTTGTACCTTTCGTGTTGCTCCCGAATAATGAGATCGGTTCCGTAGTCTCGCCGAGGAAGGATGATCGGGTTCCGTGAGGAATCGTTGATGCCTACGCATTCCGTCAAACGTCCCCCCACTCTCAGGATCCCGTGGTCGTCCAGAATAGGCGAGAGCTTATAGATGCTGCTTTTCTTCTCGACCCCCCTTTTCCACGGATGCTTTTGCGGGGTCTGTTTGCGCAAGCTGACGATTTCGCTGTTGTAGGCCCTTCGTTGAATGCCCCGGATTATCACTCGTTCGGCTTCCGCTAGCTCATCTTGGGTCAGTGGCCCAATCACTGTGGCCTTCTGCGTGACGCGACGACGGATATTATGCGCGAAGCGAATCACAAACGCTACGGTACGAAGCACCCGTTTCCACTTCGAGAACCGGTCGAGAACGATGAGCGGTTCTGTAATTTGGTGGTGATGGACGATCTTTCGAAGTTCTTCCGACGTATCTTTCTCGGGGTCGACGCGAGCAGGCCACGCATTTTCCGGTTCCCAGAGAAACGGCGGTCCCCTAAACCATCGCCCTTGTGCCGATAGGTCCGGCGTCTTAGCCCATTTCGTCCCATCGTCAGCCACGTTCATCTTCGTTGGTATCCAGCGCCATTGACTAGGATCAGTGCTTTCAAGCAGCTCACCTACGCGAAACGCCACGAACTGATTATATCGTCTGTGGTCCGAATGTAGCCAGCTGAGCATATTTTGGAAAGCTTTTGGAAACTTTCGTTTTGTTTTTTTTTTTTATGTGGAGTTTCTGTTTTCCAGTCGCTTAAGCATAATGTGTGGCCGACCTTTTACCCGACGTTTAATGCGTGCGCGCCTTTTCGCCTCGAGGACGCGTTTATTTAGACCAACGACGACGGTTTCAGACGTTAAGTGTCATCGTTTTAAACTATGTCGTCGCCTATGAACATGCACATTGTAATATTATTGTACCGGCACCAGTGATGGCACCGACGTACGCGTTGTACAAACAACCAGACCACGCCCATTGCCACTCCTTTTGCCACCGCCGCCGTCGTTTTTAGTCCCCCGTGGGGGTAGTTGCGAAAAAATCACCAATTTTCGACACTGCCGCATAGACGCACGCCCATACAAAGCTGGCCGCGTTGATCGGGCCCTTCTCAGGCGGCGAGCAGTACTGGCAGCTGTGCGCGCTGTACAAGCCATCATTCCCACTGGCGCACCTTTTCCCAGCATCGCGAATCACCGGCGTCGTTGTTAGTTTCGCCTCACAGTAGTGCGCCAAACACGCGCGTACCCAGCACTGCACTATAAACGCACCGCATTCATACTGGCCCGGCAACGCGGTCGCTTCTCGCACAATGTCTGAATATCGAACGGTGCAAGGTAATGATTTGTGTGGGTGTAAATAAACAAATGATGTGTGTGTGTGTGTGTGTGTGTGGGTGATGTGTAAGTTGTGTTCGTTGCGCAGTGCTGTCTGTCCGGCACTGTGTATTGCCCAGGTGCCCATATACTGCTACGGGTTAACACAGTCAAGGAACCCGCTTCTGGATGGTGGTTGGTGAAGTTTGTGAAGCAATTTTATTCGATCCTTCGATACAATCGCAAAACTGTGTACAATTATCAGACCAAACCATGTGTGTTGTGTTGTTCACGGGCAAAGCTGGTCCCTGGAAAGCGGAATGGGAATGCGAATGGGAGGAAACCAAAGCTAGCTTTAGATAGAAATAAAACTACATTTCTATGTAATTGAAACAGTGGCCGTGCAGTGGCTATTTATTGTTTATTTTAAATGCGTAATGGTCTATCGTAATGGTAAAGTAATCCTCCGTAATGGCCACCTCGTTCTCGTTCTCGTTGGTCGTTGGCTATTTATGTGCCGAGCGCATGCGTCGTACCGTGGTCCAAAATCTAGCCGGATCTAGCACATTGAGCGGGTGCTGCGCTCGTTGGTATACCGGCGCGCTCTTCGCTCCTAGCATTTCGTCATAGTCCAACAGCAAATGTGGAGCCAGCACCAAAAACAGCTGTTCAGCCCACCCTGGCAGGCGACAGCTGGCAAAGGCTAACTGCCAACATGGTAGCCCGAGATGCTCGATGCTCATGCGTAAGTAGGTCGTAAAGGAGTCCGCCAACAGTGTCCACTTCCACGATCCCACTTCCAACAAATAAATTTCCGGACGGGTTGTAACGTTTGTCTTGTACACGAGTAAAACGAAACCCCTGTCACCTATGCGGTCGAGCTCGAACACAGTTCCCGGTCCTTTCAGTTCGAGGTTCTGGATGTGTGTCAATTTAGGTATGTAGAGGTGGCCTACACGTAATTTTGCGCGCTTCGAATAATTGTAAGTCCAGCTCGTGTGCATCCCATCGGTCGACAGGTAAAAACGCTTCATGTCGTCCGGCATAAAAACGAAATTCTTGTACTCCCAAGCCCTTAAATCTGCCACTGTGCATGGTCCGTTGTCATCTGATGTCACGTTGCTCACTCGTGGCAGCTCGTTCAGTTTATTCTTCAGTTCACACGTCAGTTGCTCCAGGTGCAACGACGTATCATTACGACGGTTTTCGATCTTACGGCTGGCCATTTTCGATGAAATATGGTGCTGAGATGAGACACAGTGGAAAAAGCGTCTGTTGCACACTTCAGCTTGCTAAATAATGGTTTCAACGCATGCCTGACTTTTACTTATTAATTATTCCTATGGATGGTTTCCAATGTGTGCTGAGATGTGTTTTCAATTCACACTGTCATTATCTAATGTCGTCTAGTAGGCAAACAGAGATTTGCCGTGTTTCTCATGTTTTCAATTTAGTGTTTCGTGTTCCGTGTGCCGGCCTCGCATTCGCCCGTTACACACAGTGTTTGAAAGTGTATGCTCGACGTTAATTCGACGTCTTTCGGCGTTGAAAACACCACAGGCGGGCGGCCTGCCCCCCGGACAGAATTCGGGGGCAGCCTGTTACCTCCGCTCGATCCAGTTACCGAATACACGAAAGAAAGCTCGCGCGAGTGATTTGTGTTTGCTGTGCACATCCTGCCAGGCTTACCAACGCGCGTGTGCTGAGTCTCTCCAGCATCCAGGACTGCCTGAGATGCGTGCAAGTGGCCATCGCGAGAGTGTGGAGAGTGTTTCGTGCGCGTGGATGTCTGCCGGTCTGGCGGGGAGGCAGTGTGCTGTACTTGTTGTTTCACACGCTCTTCTGCTAGACGATACTTCTGGATGCTGAATGCGCGGTACGTCCAGTGCATACGTTGGGTGAGTAGTTTCGCATTCCGCTAACGATGACGGTAATAACATCAACCAACGTGTTCCGGACACCAACGGATGTGCTTGATTATACTCACGGTGATGTTTTTTTTTGCTCCGTCGCAGGAACGCACAGGAACGGAACATCTAGCCGTCGTTTGACGATGTACGAAACAAGGATTTGGGCATCGGGTAAGAGCGCACATACCGTTCACTTTCGCAAATTCAGCCAAATACTGCCACACGTTCTTAACTACTGTCCGTTTGTTGCAGCTCCCGATCCCGCCACTCGTCCGGGAAGTGGTCCGGGAATCAATATAGTGCTGGAACGCTCTCCTGAAGACACCGGTGTTGAAACGCGGTTGAATTTTTGACCGACCCAACTGACAGACCGTTGGGAGCCCTATAAATTTTCCAACATTGTCCCCCAAAGTGCGCCACGGTTAAATATGTTTGTTAGGCGATAATAAACACCTCAATGCAAAATTCGCTCTTCGTGATGACGCAACCTCTCTTTGGCGACTTTATAAACCCGATCTTCGTGATGACACACCTCTCTTTCGCGATTGTACAAACCGTGGCTTCACTTCCCATCTTCTGTCAGTTGCTTCGTGGGTGTGTGTTTGTTTGTTTGTTTGTTTGTTTGCTGTTTTTCACTTTCGCTATATTCTGTATTCGACTCTTGCCATGCAGTTTTCTACTAAGCAGATACATCTAAGACTGGTAATTTGTGCGCGGGTCTAACGTAAGTTCCACTGCTCGT
Organism: Anopheles stephensi; assembly: GCF_013141755.1. Lineage (NCBI taxonomy): Eukaryota > Metazoa > Arthropoda > Insecta > Diptera > Culicidae > Anopheles > Anopheles stephensi. The sequence continues at coordinate 33,865,232 of NC_050202.1, read as the reverse complement.
TTGTACCGTGTATTTCTTCCAGAATAAATCTGCTGAATGCTGCGCCATTTGCCACGACGACCGGATTGTAGCAGGGCTATCACAGAAAACTGCCGGTGGTTTGTTTCCATCAGAGCTCCCAAGGAGCAGGTGATTAGGTGTTATAGGGTCAGCCAGTTCGTCGTTCAGGGGCACGTAGGTAAGTGGTCTCGAATTAAGAATGAGTTCGATCTCCGTGAACGTTGACAGCATTACTTCATCCGTAGGGCGCTTGGGGAACACGAACTGATGCAGTACCTTCTTCACGTTCCACGTCTAGCGATGAATCTGCGAAACGCCAGTATGCATGACGCTGTGGTGAGGGACGCCGCTATCTCGAGATGTACAGCTCTCGACGTGATGCAGGAAAATATAATCCCCCACCGCTTCTCTACTCTGCGACCGACAGCTACTAAAAACGGGCCGAAGTAGTCGATCCCTGTGAAGGAAAAGGCACGTTAATAAAATGCGGTTCTTTGTTGTGGTAAATTACCCATTAGCGGTGGCTCCGGGCGCGCGTTGTTCACTTTGCACCACTGACAATCTCTCCTAACGCGTCGATATTCCCCCAGCAGTTTAGGGATGTGGTACCGCATCCTTAATTCGCTCAAAACCGTGTTGTGGTTGCCGTGTTTGTACCTTTCGTGTTGCTCCCGAATAATGAGATCGGTTCCGTAGTCTCGCCGAGGAAGGATGATCGGGTTCCGTGAGGAATCGTTGATGCCTACGCATTCCGTCAAACGTCCCCCCACTCTCAGGATCCCGTGGTCGTCCAGAATAGGCGAGAGCTTATAGATGCTGCTTTTCTTCTCGACCCCCCTTTTCCACGGATGCTTTTGCGGGGTCTGTTTGCGCAAGCTGACGATTTCGCTGTTGTAGGCCCTTCGTTGAATGCCCCGGATTATCACTCGTTCGGCTTCCGCTAGCTCATCTTGGGTCAGTGGCCCAATCACTGTGGCCTTCTGCGTGACGCGACGACGGATATTATGCGCGAAGCGAATCACAAACGCTACGGTACGAAGCACCCGTTTCCACTTCGAGAACCGGTCGAGAACGATGAGCGGTTCTGTAATTTGGTGGTGATGGACGATCTTTCGAAGTTCTTCCGACGTATCTTTCTCGGGGTCGACGCGAGCAGGCCACGCATTTTCCGGTTCCCAGAGAAACGGCGGTCCCCTAAACCATCGCCCTTGTGCCGATAGGTCCGGCGTCTTAGCCCATTTCGTCCCATCGTCAGCCACGTTCATCTTCGTTGGTATCCAGCGCCATTGACTAGGATCAGTGCTTTCAAGCAGCTCACCTACGCGAAACGCCACGAACTGATTATATCGTCTGTGGTCCGAATGTAGCCAGCTGAGCATATTTTGGAAAGCTTTTGGAAACTTTCGTTTTGTTTTTTTTTTATGTGGAGTTTCTGTTTTCCAGTCGCTTAAGCATAATGTGTGGCCGACCTTTTACCCGACGTTTATTGCGTGCGCCCATTTTCGCCTCGAGGACGCGTTTATTTAGACCAACGACGACGGTTTCAGACGTTAAGTGTCATCGTTTTTTTTTAAACTATGTCGTCGCCTATGAACATGCACATTGTAAAATTATTGTACCGGCACCAGTGATGGCACCGACGTACGCGTTGTACAAACAACCAGACCACGCCCATTGCCACTCCTTTTGCCACCGCCGCCGTCGTTTTTAGTCCCCCGTGGGGGTAGTTGCGAAAAAATCACCAATTTTCAACACTGCCGCATAGACGCACGCCCATACAAAGCTGGCCGCGTTGATCGGGCCCTTCTCAGGCGGCGAGCAGTACTGGCAGCTGTGCGCGCTGTACAAGCCATCATTCCCACTGGCGCACCTTTTCCCAGCATCGCGAATCACCGGCGTCGTTGTTAGTTTCGCCTCACAGTAGTGCGCCAAACACGCGCGTACCCAGCACTGCACTATAAACGCACCGCATTCATACTGGCCCGGCAACGCGGTCGCTTCTCGCACAATGTTTGAATATCGAACGGTGCAAGGTAATGAATTGTATGGGTGTAAATAAACAAATGATGTGTGTGTATGTGTGTGTGTGGGTGATGTGTAAGTTGTGTTCGTTGCGCAGTGCTGTCTGTCCGGCACTGCGTATTGCCCAGGTGCCCATATACTACTACGGGTAAAACCCAGTCAAGGAACCCGCTTCTGGGTTGGGGTGGTTGGTGAAGTTTGTGAAGCAATTTTATTCGATCCTTCGATACAATCGCAAAACTGTGTACAATTATCAGACCAAACCATGTGTGTTGTGTTGTTCACGGGCAAAGCTGGTCCCTGGAATGCGGAATGGGAATGCGAATGGGAGGAAACCAAAGCTAGCTTTAGATAGAAATAAAACTACATTTCTATGTAATTGAAACAGTGGCCGTGCAGTGGCTATTTATTGATTATTTTAAATGCGTAATGGTCTATCGTAATGGTAAAGTAATCCTCCGTAATGGCCACCTCGTTCTCGTTCTCGTTGGTCGTTGGCTATTTATGTGCCGAGCGCATGCGTCGTACCGTGGTCCAAAATCTAGCCGGATCTAGCACATTGAGCGGGTGCTGCGCTCGTTGGTATACCGGCGCGCTCTTCGCTCCTAGCATTTCGTCATAGTCCAACAGCAAATGTGGAGCCAGCACCAAAAACAGCTGTTCAGCCCACCCTGGCAGGCGACAGCTGGCAAAGGCTAGCTGCCAACATGGTAGCCCAAGATGCTCGATGCTCATGCGTAAGTAGGTCGTAAAGGAGTCCGCCAACAGTGTCCACTTCCACGATCCCACTTCCAACAAATAAATTTCCGGACGGGTTGTAACATTTGTCTTGTACACCAGTAAAACAAAACCCCTGTCACCTATGCGGTCGAGCTCGAACACAGTTCCCGGTCCTTTCAGTTCGAGGTTCTGGATGTGTGTCAATTTAGGTATGTAGAGGTGGCCTACACGTAATTTTGCGCGCTTCGAATAATTGTAAGTCCAGCTCGTGTGCATCCCATCGGTCGTCATGTAAAAACGCTTCATATCGTCCGGCATAAAAACGAAATTCTTGTACTCCCAAGTCCTTAAATCTGCCACTGTGCATGGTCCGTTGTCATCTGATGTCACGTTGCTCACTCGTGGCAGCTCGTTCAGTTTATTCTTCAGTTCACACGTCAGTTGCTCCAGGTGCAACGACGTATCATTACGACGGTTTTCGATCTTACGGCTGGCCATTTTCGATGAAATATGGTGCTGAGATGAGACACAGTGGAAAAAGCGTCTGTTGCACACTTCAGCTTGCTAAATAATGGTTTCAACGCATGCCTGACTTTTACTTATTAATTATTCCTATGGATGGTTTCCAATGTGTGCTGAGATGTGTTTTCAATTCACACTGTCATTATCTAATGTCGTCTAGTAGGCAAACAGAGATTTGCCGTGTTTCTCATGTTTTCAATTTAGTGTTTCGTGTTCCGTGTGCCGGCCTCGCATTCGCCCGTTACACACAGTGTTTGAAAGTGTATGCTCGACGTTAATTCGACGTCTTTCGGCGTTGAAAACACCACAGGCGGGCGGCCTGCCCCCCGGACAGAATTCGGGGGCAGCCTGTTACCTCCGCTCGATCCAGTTACCGAATACACGAAAGAAAGCTCGCGCGAGTGATTTGTGTTTGCTGTGCACATCCTGCCAGGCTTACCAACGCGCGTGTGCTGAGTCTCTCCAGCATCCAGGACTGCCTGAGATGCGTGCAAGTGGCCATCGCGAGAGTGTGGAGAGTGTTTCGTGCGCGTGGATGTCTGCCGGTCTGGCGGGGAGGCAGTGTGCTGTACTTGTTGTTTCACACGCTCTTCTGCTAGACGATACTTCTGGATGCTGAATGCGCGGTACGTCCAGTGCATACGTTGGGTGAGTAGTTTCGCATTCCGCTAACGATGACGGTAATAACATCAACCAACGTGTTCCGGACACCAACGGATGTGCTTGATTATACTCACGGTGATGTTTTTTTTTTGCTCCGTCGCAGGAACGCACAGGAACGGAACATCTAGCCGTCGTTTGACGATGTACGAAACAAGGATTTGGGCATCGGGTAAGAGCGCACATACCGTTCACTTTCGCAAATTCAGCCAAATACTGCCACACGTTCTTAACTACTGTCCGTTTGTTGCAGCTCCCGATCCCGCCACTCGTCCGGGAATCAATATAGTGCTGGAACGCTCTCCTGAAGACACCGGTGTTGAAACGCGGTTGAATTTTTGACCGACCCAACTGACAGACCGTTGGGAGCCCTATAAATTTTCCAACATTGTCCCCCAAAGTGCGCCACGGTTAAATATGTTTGTTAGGCGATAATAAACACCTCAATGCAAAATTCGCTCTTCGTGATGACGCAACCTCTCTTTGGCGACTTTATAAACCCGATCTTCGTGATGACACACCTCTCTTTCGCGATTGTACAAACCGTGGCTTCACTTCCCATCTTCTGTCAGTTGCTTCGTGGGTGTGTGTTTGTTTGTTTGTTTGTTTGTTTGCTGTTTTTCACTTTCGCTATATTCTGTATTCGACTCTTGCCATGCAGTTTTCTACTAAGCAGATACATCTAAGACTGGTAATTTGTGCGCGGGTCTAACGTAAGTTCCACTGCTCGTTTGTACCGTGTATTTCTTCCAGAATAAATCTGCTGAATGCTGCGCCATTTGCCACGACGACCGGATTGTAGCAGGGCTATCACAGAAAACTGCCGGTGGTTTGTTTCCATCAGAGCTCCCAAGGAGCAGGTGATTAGGTGTTATAGGGTCAGCCAGTTCGTCGTTCAGGGGCACGTAGGTAAGTGGTCTCGAATTAAGAATGAGTTCGATCTCCGTGAACGTTGACAGCATTACTTCATCCGTAGGGCGCTTGGGGAACACGAACTGATGCAGTACCTTCTTCACGTTCCACGTCTAGCGATGAATCTGCGAAACGCCAGTATGCATGACGCTGTGGTGAGGGACGCCGCTATCTCGAGATGTACAGCTCTCGACGTGATGCAGGAAAATATAATCCCCCACCGCTTCTCTACTCTGCGACCGACAGCTACTAAAAACGGGCCGAAGTAGTCGATCCCTGTGAAGGAAAAGGCACGTTAATAAAATGCGGTTCTTTGTTGTGGTAAATTACCCATTAGCGGTGGCTCCGGGCGCGCGTTGTTCACTTTGCACCACTGACAATCTCTCCTAACGCGTCGATATTCCCCCAGCAGTTTAGGGATGTGGTACCGCATCCTTAATTCGCTCAAAACCGTGTTGTGGTTGCCGTGTTTGTACCTTTCGTGTTGCTCCCGAATAATGAGATCGGTTCCGTAGTCTCGCCGAGGAAGGATGATCGGGTTCCGTGAGGAATCGTTGATGCCTACGCATTCCGTCAAACGTCCCCCCACTCTCAGGATCCCGTGGTCGTCCAGAATAGGCGAGAGCTTATAGATGCTGCTTTTCTTCTCGACCCCCCTTTTCCACGGATGCTTTTGCGGGGTCTGTTTGCGCAAGCTGACGATTTCGCTGTTGTAGGCCCTTCGTTGAATGCCCCGGATTATCACTCGTTCGGCTTCCGCTAGCTCATCTTGGGTCAGTGGCCCAATCACTGTGGCCTTCTGCGTGACGCGACGACGGATATTATGCGCGAAGCGAATCACAAACGCTACGGTACGAAGCACCCGTTTCCACTTCGAGAACCGGTCGAGAACGATGAGCGGTTCTGTAATTTGGTGGTGATGGACGATCTTTCGAAGTTCTTCCGACGTATCTTTCTCGGGGTCGACGCGAGCAGGCCACGCATTTTCCGGTTCCCAGAGAAACGGCGGTCCCCTAAACCATCGCCCTTGTGCCGATAGGTCCGGCGTCTTAGCCCATTTCGTCCCATCGTCAGCCACGTTCATCTTCGTTGGTATCCAGCGCCATTGACTAGGATCAGTGCTTTCAAGCAGCTCACCTACGCGAAACGCCACGAACTGATTATATCGTCTGTGGTCCGAATGTAGCCAGCTGAGCATATTTTGGAAAGCTTTTGGAAACTTTCGTTTTGTTTTTTTTTTATGTGGAGTTTCTGTTTTCCAGTCGCTTAAGCATAATGTGTGGCCGACCTTTTACCCGACGTTTATTGCGTGCGCCCATTTTCGCCTCGAGGACGCGTTTATTTAGACCAACGACGACGGTTTCAGACGTTAAGTGTCATCGTTTTTTTTTAAACTATGTCGTCGCCTATGAACATGCACATTGTAAAATTATTGTACCGGCACCAGTGATGGCACCGACGTACGCGTTGTACAAACAACCAGACCACGCCCATTGCCACTCCTTTTGCCACCGCCGCCGTCGTTTTTAGTCCCCCGTGGGGGTAGTTGTGAAAAAATCACCAATTTTCAACACTGCCGCATAGACGCACGCCCATACAAAGCTGGCCGCGTTGATCGGGCCCTTCTCAGGCGGCGAGCAGTACTGGCAGCTGTGCGCGCTGTACAAGCCATCATTCCCACTGGCGCACCTTTTCCCAGCATCGCGAATCACCGGCGTCGTTGTTAGTTTCGCCTCACAGTAGTGCGCCAAACACGCGCGTACCCAGCACTGCACTATAAACGCACCGCATTCATACTGGCCCGGCAACGCGGTCGCTTCTCGCACAATGTTTGAATATCGAACGGTGCAAGGTAATGAATTGTATGGGTGTAAATAAACAAATGATGTGTGTGTATGTGTGTGTGTGGGTGATGTGTAAGTTGTGTTCGTTGCGCAGTGCTGTCTGTCCGGCACTGCGTATTGCCCAGGTGCCCATATACTACTACGGGTAAAACCCAGTCAAGGAACCCGCTTCTGGGTTGGGGGTGGTTGGTGAAGTTTGTGAAGCAATTTTATTCGATCCTTCGATACAATCGCAAAACTGTGTACAATTATCAGACCAAACCATGTGTGTTGTGTTGTTCACGGGCAAAGCTGGTCCCTGGAATGCGGAATGGGAATGCGAATGGGAGGAAACCAAAGCTAGCTTTAGATAGAAATAAAACTACATTTCTATGTAATTGAAACAGTGGCCGTGCAGTGGCTATTTATTGATTATTTTAAATGCGTAATGGTCTATCGTAATGGTAAAGTAATCCTCCGTAATGGCCACCTCGTTCTCGTTCTCGTTGGTCGTTGGCTATTTATGTGCCGAGCGCATGCGTCGTACCGTGGTCCAAAATCTAGCCGGATCTAGCACATTGAGCGGGTGCTGCGCTCGTTGGTATACCGGCGCGCTCTTCGCTCCTAGCATTTCGTCATAGTCCAACAGCAAATGTGGAGCCAGCACCAAAAACAGCTGTTCAGCCCACCCTGGCAGGCGACAGCTGGCAAAGGCTAACTGCCAACATGGTAGCCCGAGATGCTCGATGCTCATGCGTAAGTAGGTCGTAAAGGAGTCCGCCAACAGTGTCCACTTCCACGATCCCACTTCCAACAAATAAATTTCCGGACGGGTTGTAACGTTTGTCTTGTACACGAGTAAAACGAAACCCCTGTCACCTATGCGGTCGAGCTCGAACACAGTTCCCGGTCCTTTCAGTTCGAGGTTCTGGATTTGCGTCAATTTAGGTATGTAGAGGTGGCCTACACGTAATTTTGCGCGCTTCGAATAATTGTAAGTCCAGCTCGTGTGCATCCCATCGGTCGTCATGTAAAAACGCTTCATATCGTCCGGCATAAAAACGAAATTCTTGTACTCCCAAGTCCTTAAATCTGCCACTGTGCATGGTCCGTTGTCATCTGATGTCACGTTGCTCACTCGTGGCAGCTCGTTCAGTTTATTCTTCAGTTCACACGTCAGTTGCTCCAGGTGCAACGACGTATCATTACGACGGTTTTCGATCTTACGGCTGGCCATTTTCGATGAAATATGGTGCTGAGATGAGACACAGTGGAAAAAGCGTCTGTTGCACACTTCAGCTTGCTAAATAATGGTTTCAACGCATGCCTGACTTTTACTTATTAATTATTCCTATGGATGGTTTCCAATGTGTGCTGAGATGTGTTTTCAATTCACACTGTCATTATCTAATGTCGTCTAGTAGGCAAACAGAGATTTGCCGTGTTTCTCATGTTTTCAATTTAGTGTTTCGTGTTCCGTGTGCCGGCCTCGCATTCGCCCGTTACACACAGTGTTTGAAAGTGTATGCTCGACGTTAATTCGACGTCTTTCGGCGTTGAAAACACCACAGGCGGGCGGCCTGCCCCCCGGACAGAATTCGGGGGCAGCCTGTTACCTCCGCTCGATCCAGTTACCGAATACACGAAAGAAAGCTCGCGCGAGTGATTTGTGTTTGCTGTGCACATCCTGCCAGGCTTACCAACGCGCGTGTGCTGAGTCTCTCCAGCATCCAGGACTGCCTGAGATGCGTGCAAGTGGCCATCGCGAGAGTGTGGAGAGTGTTTCGTGCGCGTGGATGTCTGCCGGTCTGGCGGGGAGGCAGTGTGCTGTACTTGTTGTTTCACACGCTCTTCTGCTAGACGATACTTCTGGATGCTGAATGCGCGGTACGTCCAGTGCATACGTTGGGTGAGTAGTTTCGCATTCCGCTAACGATGACGGTAATAACATCAACCAACGTGTTCCGGACACCAACGGATGTGCTTGATTATACTCACGGTGATGTTTTTTTTTTGCTCCGTCGCAGGAACGCACAGGAACGGAACATCTAGCCGTCGTTTGACGATGTACGAAACAAGGATTTGGGCATCGGGTAAGAGCGCACATACCGTTCACTTTCGCAAATTCAGCCAAATACTGCCACACGTTCTTAACTACTGTCCGTTTGTTGCAGCTCCCGATCCCGCCACTCGTCCGGGAATCAATATAGTGCTGGAACGCTCTCCTGAAGACACCGGTGTTGAAACGCGGTTGAATTTTTGACCGACCCAACTGACAGACCGTTGGGAGCCCTATAAATTTTCCAACATTGTCCCCCAAAGTGCGCCACGGTTAAATATGTTTGTTAGGCGATAATAAACACCTCAATGCAAAATTCGCTCTTCGTGATGACGCAACCTCTCTTTGGCGACTTTATAAACCCGATCTTCGTGATGACACACCTCTCTTTCGCGATTGTACAAACCGTGGCTTCACTTCCCATCTTCTGTCAGTTGCTTCGTGGGTGTGTGTTTGTTTGTTTGTTTGTTTGTTTGCTGTTTTTCACTTTCGCTATATTCTGTATTCGACTCTTGCCATGCAGTTTTCTACTAAGCAGATACATCTAAGACTGGTAATTTGTGCGCGGGTCTAACGTAAGTTCCACTGCTCGTTTGTACCGTGTATTTCTTCCAGAATAAATCTGCTGAATGCTGCGCCATTTGCCACGACGACCGGATTGTAGCAGGGCTATCACAGAAAACTGCCGGTGGTTTGTTTCCATCAGAGCTCCCAAGGAGCAGGTGATTAGGTGTTATAGGGTCAGCCAGTTCGTCGTTCAGGGGCACGTAGGTAAGTGGTCTCGAATTAAGAATGAGTTCGATCTCCGTGAACGTTGACAGCATTACTTCATCCGTAGGGCGCTTGGGGAACACGAACTGATGCAGTACCTTCTTCACGTTCCACGTCTAGCGATGAATCTGCGAAACGCCAGTATGCATGACGCTGTGGTGAGGGACGCCGCTATCTCGAGATGTACAGCTCTCGACGTGATGCAGGAAAATATAATCCCCCACCGCTTCTCTACTCTGCGACCGACAGCTACTAAAAACGGGCCGAAGTAGTCGATCCCTGTGAAGGAAAAGGCACGTTAATAAAATGCGGTTCTTTGTTGTGGTAAATTACCCATTAGCGGTGGCTCCGGGCGCGCGTTGTTCACTTTGCACCACTGACAATCTCTCCTAACGCGTCGATATTCCCCCAGCAGTTTAGGGATGTGGTACCGCATCCTTAATTCGCTCAAAACCGTGTTGTGGTTGCCGTGTTTGTACCTTTCGTGTTGCTCCCGAATAATGAGATCGGTTCCGTAGTCTCGCCGAGGAAGGATGATCGGGTTCCGTGAGGAATCGTTGATGCCTACGCATTCCGTCAAACGTCCCCCCACTCTCAGGATCCCGTGGTCGTCCAGAATAGGCGAGAGCTTATAGATGCTGCTTTTCTTCTCGACCCCCCTTTTCCACGGATGCTTTTGCGGGGTCTGTTTGCGCAAGCTGACGATTTCGCTGTTGTAGGCCCTTCGTTGAATGCCCCGGATTATCACTCGTTCGGCTTCCGCTAGCTCATCTTGGGTCAGTGGCCCAATCACTGTGGCCTTCTGCGTGACGCGACGACGGATATTATGCGCGAAGCGAATCACAAACGCTACGGTACGAAGCACCCGTTTCCACTTCGAGAACCGGTCGAGAACGATGAGCGGTTCTGTAATTTGGTGGTGATGGACGATCTTTCGAAGTTCTTCCGACGTATCTTTCTCGGGGTCGACGCGAGCAGGCCACGCATTTTCCGGTTCCCAGAGAAACGGCGGTCCCCTAAACCATCGCCCTTGTGCCGATAGGTCCGGCGTCTTAGCCCATTTCGTCCCATCGTCAGCCACGTTCATCTTCGTTGGTATCCAGCGCCATTGACTAGGATCAGTGCTTTCAAGCAGCTCACCTACGCGAAACGCCACGAACTGATTATATCGTCTGTGGTCCGAATGTAGCCAGCTGAGCATATTTTGGAAAGCTTTTGGAAACTTTCGTTTTGTTTTTTTTTTTATGTGGAGTTTCTGTTTTCCAGTCGCTTAAGCATAATGTGTGGCCGACCTTTTACCCGACGTTTATTGCGTGCGCCCATTTTCGCCTCGAGGACGCGTTTATTTAGACCAACGACGACGGTTTCAGACGTTAAGTGTCATCGTTTTTTTTTAAACTATGTCGTCGCCTATGAACATGCACATTGTAAAATTATTGTACCGGCACCAGTGATGGCACCGACGTACGCGTTGTACAAACAACCAGACCACGCCCATTGCCACTCCTTTTGCCACCGCCGCCGTCGTTTTTAGTCCCCCGTGGGGGTAGTTGCGAAAAAATCACCAATTTTCAACACTGCCGCATAGACGCACGCCCATACAAAGCTGGCCGCGTTGATCGGGCCCTTCGCAGGCGGCGAGCAGTACTGGCAGCTGTGCGCGCTGTACAAGCCATCATTCCCACTGGCGCACCTTTTCCCAGCATCGCGAATCACCGGCGTCGTTGTTAGTTTCGCCTCACAGTAGTGCGCCAAACACGCGCGTACCCAGCACTGCACTATAAACGCACCGCATTCATACTGGCCCGGCAACGCGGTCGCTTCTCGCACAATGTCTGAATATCGAACGGTGCAAGGTAATGATTTGTGTGGGTGTAAATAAACAAATGATGTGTGTGTATGTGTGTGTGTGGGTGATGTGTAAGTTGTGTTCGTTGCGCAGTGCTGTCTGTCCGGCACTGCGTATTGCCCAGGTGCCCATATACTACTACGGGTAAAACCCAGTCAAGGAACCCGCTTCTGGGTTGGGGATGGTTGGTGAAGTTTGTGAAGCAATTTTATTCGATCCTTCGATACAATCGCAAAACTGTGTACAATTATCAGACCAAACCATGTGTGTTGTGTTGTTCACGGGCAAAGCTGGTCCCTGGAATGCGGAATGGGAATGCGAATGGGAGGAAACCAAAGCTAGCTTTAGATAGAAATAAAACTACATTTCTATGTAATTGAAACAGTGGCCGTGCAGTGGCTATTTATTGATTATTTTAAATGCGTAATGGTCTATCGTAATGGTAAAGTAATCCTCCGTAATGGCCACCTCGTTCTCGTTCTCGTTGGTCGTTGGCTATTTATGTGCCGAGCGCATGCGTCGTACCGTGGTCCAAAATCTAGCCGGATCTAGCACATTGAGCGGGTGCTGCGCTCGTTGGTATACCGGCGCGCTCTTCGCTCCTAGCATTTCGTCATAGTCCAACAGCAAATGTGGAGCCAGCACCAAAAACAGCTGTTCAGCCCACCCTGGCAGGCGACAGCTGGCAAAGGCTAGCTGCCAACATGGTAGCCCGAGATGCTCGATGCTCATGCGTAAGTAGGTCGTAAAGGAGTCCGCCAACAGTGTCCACTTCCACGATCCCACTTCCAACAAATAAATTTCCGGACGGGTTGTAACGTTTGTCTTGTACACGAGTAAAACGAAACCCCTGTCACCTATGCGGTCGAGCTCGAACACAGTTCCCGGTCCTTTCAGTTCGAGGTTCTGGATGTGTGTCAATTTAGGTATGTAGAGGTGGCCTACACGTAATTTTGCGCGCTTCGAATAATTGTAAGTCCAGCTCGTGTGCATCCCATCGGTCGTCATGTAAAAACGCTTCATATCGTCCGGCATAAAAACGAAATTCTTGTACTCCCAAGTCCTTAAATCTGCCACTGTGCATGGTCCGTTGTCATCTGATGTCACGTTGCTCACTCGTGGCAGCTCGTTCAGTTTATTCTTCAGTTCACACGTCAGTTGCTCCAGGTGCAACGACGTATCATTACGACGGTTTTCGATCTTACGGCTGGCCATTTTCGATGAAATATGGTGCTGAGATGAGACACAGTGGAAAAAGCGTCTGTTGCACACTTCAGCTTGCTAAATAATGGTTTCAACGCATGCCTGACTTTTACTTATTAATTATTCCTATGGATGGTTTCCAATGTGTGCTGAGATGTGTTTTCAATTCACACTGTCATTATCTAATGTCGTCTAGTAGGCAAACAGAGATTTGCCGTGTTTCTCATGTTTTCAATTTAGTGTTTCGTGTTCCGTGTGCCGGCCTCGCATTCGCCCGTTACACACAGTGTTTGAAAGTGTATGCTCGACGTTAATTCGACGTCTTTCGGCGTTGAAAACACCACAGGCGGGCGGCCTGCCCCCCGGACAGAATTCGGGGGCAGCCTGTTACCTCCGCTCGATCCAGTTACCGAATACACGAAAGAAAGCTCGCGCGAGTGATTTGTGTTTGCTGTGCACATCCTGCCAGGCTTACCAACGCGCGTGTGCTGAGTCTCTCCAGCATCCAGGACTGCCTGAGATGCGTGCAAGTGGCCATCGCGAGAGTGTGGAGAGTGTTTCGTGCGCGTGGATGTCTGCCGGTCTGGCGGGGAGGCAGTGTGCTGTACTTGTTGTTTCACACGCTCTTCTGCTAGACGATACTTCTGGATGCTGAATGCGCGGTACGTCCAGTGCATACGTTGGGTGAGTAGTTTCGCATTCCGCTAACGATGACGGTAATAACATCAACCAACGTGTTCCGGACACCAACGGATGTGCTTGATTATACTCACGGTGATGTTTTTTTTTTTTTTTTGCTCCGTCGCAGGAACGCACAGGAACGGAACATCTAGCCGTCGTTTGACGATGTACGAAACAAGGATTTGGGCATCGGGTAAGAGCGCACATACCGTTCACTTTCGCAAATTCAGCCAAATACTGCCACACGTTCTTAACTACTGTCCGTTTGTTGCAGCTCCCGATCCCGCCACTCGTCCGGGAATCAATATAGTGCTGGAACGCTCTCCTGAAGACACCGGTGTTGAAACGCGGTTGAATTTTTGACCGACCCAACTGACAGACCGTTGGGAGCCCTATAAATTTTCCAACATTGTCCCCCAAAGTGCGCCACGGTTAAATATGTTTGTTAGGCGATAATAAACACCTCAATGCAAAATTCGCTCTTCGTGATGACGCAACCTCTCTTTGGCGACTTTATAAACCCGATCTTCGTGATGACACACCTCTCTTTCGCGATTGTACAAACCGTGGCTTCACTTCCCATCTTCTGTCAGTTGCTTCGTGGGTGTGTGTTTGTTTGTTTGTTTGTTTGTTTGCTGTTTTTCACTTTCGCTATATTCTGTATTCGACTCTTGCCATGCAGTTTTCTACTAAGCAGATACATCTAAGACTGGTAATTTGTGCGCGGGTCTAACGTAAGTTCCACTGCTCGTTTGTACCGTGTATTTCTTCCAGAATAAATCTGCTGAATGCTGCGCCATTGCCACGACGACCGGATTGTAGCAGGGCTATCACAGAAAACTGCCGGTGGTTTGTTTCCATCAGAGCTCCCAAGGAGCAGGTGATTAGGTGTTATAGGGTCAGCCAGTTCGTCGTTCAGGGGCACGTAGGTAAGTGGTCTCGAATTAAGAATGAGTTCGATCTCCGTGAACGTTGACAGCATTACTTCATCCGTAGGGCGCTTGGGGAACACGAACTGATGCAGTACCTTCTTCACGTTCCACGTCTAGCGATGAATCTGCGAAACGCCAGTATGCATGACGCTGTGGTGAGGGACGCCGCTATCTCGAGATGTACAGCTCTCGACGTGATGCAGGAAAATATAATCCCCCACCGCTTCTCTACTCTGCGACCGACAGCTACTAAAAACGGGCCGAAGTAGTCGATCCCTGTGAAGGAAAAGGCACGTTAATAAAATGCGGTTCTTTGTTGTGGTAAATTACCCATTAGCGGTGGCTCCGGGCGCGCGTTGTTCACTTTGCACCACTGACAATCTCTCCTAACGCGTCGATATTCCCCCAGCAGTTTAGGGATGTGGTACCGCATCCTTAATTCGCTCAAAACCGTGTTGTGGTTGCCGTGTTTGTACCTTTCGTGTTGCTCCCGAATAATGAGATCGGTTCCGTAGTCTCGCCGAGGAAGGATGATCGGGTTCCGTGAGGAATCGTTGATGCCTACGCATTCCGTCAAACGTCCCCCCACTCTCAGGATCCCGTGGTCGTCCAGAATAGGCGAGAGCTTATAGATGCTGCTTTTCTTCTCGACCCCCCTTTTCCACGGATGCTTTTGCGGGGTCTGTTTGCGCAAGCTGACGATTTCGCTGTTGTAGGCCCTTCGTTGAATGCCCCGGATTATCACTCGTTCGGCTTCCGCTAGCTCATCTTGGGTCAGTGGCCCAATCACTGTGGCCTTCTGCGTGACGCGACGACGGATATTATGCGCGAAGCGAATCACAAACGCTACGGTACGAAGCACCCGTTTCCACTTCGAGAACCGGTCGAGAACGATGAGCGGTTCTGTAATTTGGTGGTGATGGACGATCTTTCGAAGTTCTTCCGACGTATCTTTCTCGGGGTCGACGCGAGCAGGCCACGCATTTTCCGGTTCCCAGAGAAACGGCGGTCCCCTAAACCATCGCCCTTGTGCCGATAGGTCCGGCGTCTTAGCCCATTTCGTCCCATCGTCAGCCACGTTCATCTTCGTTGGTATCCAGCGCCATTGACTAGGATCAGTGCTTTCAAGCAGCTCACCTACGCGAAACGCCACGAACTGATTATATCGTCTGTGGTCCGAATGTAGCCAGCTGAGCATATTTTGGAAAGCTTTTGGAAACTTTCGTTTTGTTTTTTTTTTATGTGGAGTTTCTGTTTTCCAGTCGCTTAAGCATAATGTGTGGCCGACCTTTTACCCGACGTTTATTGCGTGCGCCCATTTTCGCCTCGAGGACGCGTTTATTTAGACCAACGACGACGGTTTCAGACGTTAAGTGTCATCGTTTTTTTTTAAACTATGTCGTCGCCTATGAACATGCACATTGTAAAATTATTGTACCGGCACCAGTGATGGCACCGACGTACGCGTTGTACAAACAACCAGACCACGCCCATTGCCACTCCTTTTGCCACCGCCGCCGTCGTTTTTAGTCCCCCGTGGGGGTAGTTGCGAAAAAATCACCAATTTTCGACACTGCCGCATAGACGCACGCCCATACAAAGCTGGCCGCGTTGATCGGGCCCTTCGCAGGCGGCGAGCAGTACTGGCAGCTGTGCGCGCTGTACAAGCCATCATTCCCACTGGCGCACCTTTTCCCAGCATCGCGAATCACCGGCGTCGTTGTTAGTTTCGCCTCACAGTAGTGCGCCAAACACGCGCGTACCCAGCACTGCACTATAAACGCACCGCATTCATACTGGCCCGGCAACGCGGTCGCTTCTCGCACAATGTTTGAATATCGAACGGTGCAAGGTAATGAATTGTATGGGTGTAAATAAACAAATGATGTGTGTGTATGTGTGTGTGTGGGTGATGTGTAAGTTGTGTTCGTTGCGCAGTGCTGTCTGTCCGGCACTGCGTATTGCCCAGGTGCCCATATACTACTACGGGTAAAACCCAGTCAAGGAACCCGCTTCTGGGTTGGGGGTGGTTGGTGAAGTTTGTGAAGCAATTTTATTCGATCCTTCGATACAATCGCAAAACTGTGTACAATTATCAGACCAAACCATGTGTGTTGTGTTGTTCACGGGCAAAGCTGGTCCCTGGAATGCGGAATGGGAATGCGAATGGGAGGAAACCAAAGCTAGCTTTAGATAGAAATAAAACTACATTTCTATGTAATTGAAACAGTGGCCGTGCAGTGGCTATTTATTGATTATTTTAAATGCGTAATGGTCTATCGTAATGGTAAAGTAAAGTAATCCTCCGTAATGGCCACCTCGTTCTCGTTCTCGTTGGTCGTTGGCTATTTATGTGCCGAGCGCATGCGTCGTACCGTGGTCCAAAATCTAGCCGGATCTAGCACATTGAGCGGGTGCTGCGCTCGTTGGTATACCGGCGCGCTCTTCGCTCCTAGCATTTCGTCATAGTCCAACAGCAAATGTGGAGCCAGCACCAAAAACAGCTGTTCAGCCCACCCTGGCAGGCGACAGCTGGCAAAGGCTAGCTGCCAACATGGTAGCCCAAGATGCTCGATGCTCATGCGTAAGTAGGTCGTAAAGGAGTCCGCCAACAGTGTCCACTTCCACGATCCCACTTCCAACAAATAAATTTCCGGACGGGTTGTAACATTTGTCTTGTACACCAGTAAAACAAAACCCCTGTCACCTATGCGGTCGAGCTCGAACACAGTTCCCGGTCCTTTCAGTTCGAGGTTCTGGATGTGTGTCAATTTAGGTATGTAGAGGTGGCCTACACGTAATTTTGCGCGCTTCGAATAATTGTAAGTCCAGCTCGTGTGCATCCCATCGGTCGTCATGTAAAAACGCTTCATATCGTCCGGCATAAAAACGAAATTCTTGTACTCCCAAGTCCTTAAATCTGCCACTGTGCATGGTCCGTTGTCATCTGATGTCACGTTGCTCACTCGTGGCAGCTCGTTCAGTTTATTCTTCAGTTCACACGTCAGTTGCTCCAGGTGCAACGACGTATCATTACGACGGTTTTCGATCTTACGGCTGGCCATTTTCGATGAAATATGGTGCTGAGATGAGACACAGTGGAAAAAGCGTCTGTTGCACACTTCAGCTTGCTAAATAATGGTTTCAACGCATGCCTGACTTTTACTTATTAATTATTCCTATGGATGGTTTCCAATGTGTGCTGAGATGTGTTTTCAATTCACACTGTCATTATCTAATGTCGTCTAGTAGGCAAACAGAGATTTGCCGTGTTTCTCATGTTTTCAATTTAGTGTTTCGTGTTCCGTGTGCCGGCCTCGCATTCGCCCGTTACACACAGTGTTTGAAAGTGTATGCTCGACGTTAATTCGACGTCTTTCGGCGTTGAAAACACCACAGGCGGGCGGCCTGCCCCCCGGACAGAATTCGGGGGCAGCCTGTTACCTCCGCTCGATCCAGTTACCGAATACACGAAAGAAAGCTCGCGCGAGTGATTTGTGTTTGCTGTGCACATCCTGCCAGGCTTACCAACGCGCGTGTGCTGAGTCTCTCCAGCATCCAGGACTGCCTGAGATGCGTGCAAGTGGCCATCGCGAGAGTGTGGAGAGTGTTTCGTGCGCGTGGATGTCTGCCGGTCTGGCGGGGAGGCAGTGTGCTGTACTTGTTGTTTCACACGCTCTTCTGCTAGACGATACTTCTGGATGCTGAATGCGCGGTACGTCAAGTGCATACGTTGGGTGAGTAGTTTCGCATTCCGCTAACGATGACGGTAATAACATCAACCAACGTGTTCCGGACACCAACGGATGTGCTTGATTATACTCACGGTGATGTTTTTTTTTTTTGCTCCGTCGCAGGAACGCACAGGAACGGAACATCTAGCCGTCGTTTGACGATGTACGAAACAAGGATTTGGGCATCGGGTAAGAGCGCACATACCGTTCACTTTCGCAAATTCAGCCAAATACTGCCACACGTTCTTAACTACTGTCCGTTTGTTGCAGCTCCCGATCCCGCCACTCGTCCGGGAATCAATATAGTGCTGGAACGCTCTCCTGAAGACACCGGTGTTGAAACGCGGTTGAATTTTTGACCGACCCAACTGACAGACCGTTGGGAGCCCTATAAATTTTCCAACATTGTCCCCCAAAGTGCGCCACGGTTAAATATGTTTGTTAGGCGATAATAAACACCTCAATGCAAAATTCGCTCTTCGTGATGACGCAACCTCTCTTTGGCGACTTTATAAACCCGATCTTCGTGATGACACACCTCTCTTTCGCGATTGTACAAACCGTGGCTTCACTTCCCATCTTCTGTCAGTTGCTTCGTGGGTGTGTGTTTGTTTGTTTGTTTGTTTGTTTGCTGTTTTTCACTTTCGCTATATTCTGTATTCGACTCTTGCCATGCAGTTTTCTACTAAGCAGATACATCTAAGACTGGTAATTTGTGCGCGGGTCTAACGTAAGTTCCACTGCTCGTTTGTACCGTGTATTTCTTCCAGAATAAATCTGCTGAATGCTGCGCCATTTGCCACGACGACCGGATTGTAGCAGGGCTATCACAGAAAACTGCCGGTGGTTTGTTTCCATCAGAGCTCCCAAGGAGCAGGTGATTAGGTGTTATAGGGTCAGCCAGTTCGTCGTTCAGGGGCACGTAGGTAAGTGGTCTCGAATTAAGAATGAGTTCGATCTCCGTGAACGTTGACAGCATTACTTCATCCGTAGGGCGCTTGGGGAACACGAACTGATGCAGTACCTTCTTCACGTTCCACGTCTAGCGATGAATCTGCGAAACGCCAGTATGCATGACGCTGTGGTGAGGGACGCCGCTATCTCGAGATGTACAGCTCTCGACGTGATGCAGGAAAATATAATCCCCCACCGCTTCTCTACTCTGCGACCGACAGCTACTAAAAACGGGCCGAAGTAGTCGATCCCTGTGAAGGAAAAGGCACGTTAATAAAATGCGGTTCTTTGTTGTGGTAAATTACCCATTAGCGGTGGCTCCGGGCGCGCGTTGTTCACTTTGCACCACTGACAATCTCTCCTAACGCGTCGATATTCCCCCAGCAGTTTAGGGATGTGGTACCGCATCCTTAATTCGCTCAAAACCGTGTTGTGGTTGCCGTGTTTGTACCTTTCGTGTTGCTCCCGAATAATGAGATCGGTTCCGTAGTCTCGCCGAGGAAGGATGATCGGGTTCCGTGAGGAATCGTTGATGCCTACGCATTCCGTCAAACGTCCCCCCACTCTCAGGATCCCGTGGTCGTCCAGAATAGGCGAGAGCTTATAGATGCTGCTTTTCTTCTCGACCCCCCTTTTCCACGGATGCTTTTGCGGGGTCTGTTTGCGCAAGCTGACGATTTCGCTGTTGTAGGCCCTTCGTTGAATGCCCCGGATTATCACTCGTTCGGCTTCCGCTAGCTCATCTTGGGTCAGTGGCCCAATCACTGTGGCCTTCTGCGTGACGCGACGACGGATATTATGCGCGAAGCGAATCACAAACGCTACGGTACGAAGCACCCGTTTCCACTTCGAGAACCGGTCGAGAACGATGAGCGGTTCTGTAATTTGGTGGTGATGGACGATCTTTCGAAGTTCTTCCGACGTATCTTTCTCGGGGTCGACGCGAGCAGGCCACGCATTTTCCGGTTCCCAGAGAAACGGCGGTCCCCTAAACCATCGCCCTTGTGCCGATAGGTCCGGCGTCTTAGCCCATTTCGTCCCATCGTCAGCCACGTTCATCTTCGTTGGTATCCAGCGCCATTGACTAGGATCAGTGCTTTCAAGCAGCTCACCTACGCGAAACGCCACGAACTGATTATATCGTCTGTGGTCCGAATGTAGCCAGCTGAGCATATTTTGGAAAGCTTTTGGAAACTTTCGTTTTGTTTTTTTTTTATGTGGAGTTTCTGTTTTCCAGTCGCTTAAGCATAATGTGTGGCCGACCTTTTACCCGACGTTTATTGCGTGCGCCCATTTTCGCCTCGAGGACGCGTTTATTTAGACCAACGACGACGGTTTCAGACGTTAAGTGTCATCGTTTTTTTTTAAACTATGTCGTCGCCTATGAACATGCACATTGTAAAATTATTGTACCGGCACCAGTGATGGCACCGACGTACGCGTTGTACAAACAACCAGACCACGCCCATTGCCACTCCTTTTGCCACCGCCGCCGTCGTTTTTAGTCCCCCGTGGGGGTAGTTGCGAAAAAATCACCAATTTTCGACACTGCCGCATAGACGCACGCCCATACAAAGCTGGCCGCGTTGATCGGGCCCTTCGCAGGCGGCGAGCAGTACTGGCAGCTGTGCGCGCTGTACAAGCCATCATTCCCACTGGCGCACCTTTTCCCAGCATCGCGAATCACCGGCGTCGTTGTTAGTTTCGCCTCACAGTAGTGCGCCAAACACGCGCGTACCCAGCACTGCACTATAAACGCACCGCATTCATACTGGCCCGGCAACGCGGTCGCTTCTCGCACAATGTTTGAATATCGAACGGTGCAAGGTAATGAATTGTATGGGTGTAAATAAACAAATGATGTGTGTGTATGTGTGTGTGTGGGTGATGTGTAAGTTGTGTTCGTTGCGCAGTGCTGTCTGTCCGGCACTGCGTATTGCCCAGGTGCCCATATACTACTACGGGTAAAACCCAGTCAAGGAACCCGCTTCTGGGTTGGGGGTGGTTGGTGAAGTTTGTGAAGCAATTTTATTCGATCCTTCGATACAATCGCAAAACTGTGTACAATTATCAGACCAAACCATGTGTGTTGTGTTGTTCACGGGCAAAGCTGGTCCCTGGAATGCGGAATGGGAATGCGAATGGGAGGAAACCAAAGCTAGCTTTAGATAGAAATAAAACTACATTTCTATGTAATTGAAACAGTGGCCGTGCAGTGGCTATTTATTGATTATTTTAAATGCGTAATGGTCTATCGTAATGGTAAAGTAAAGTAATCCTCCGTAATGGCCACCTCGTTCTCGTTCTCGTTGGTCGTTGGCTATTTATGTGCCGAGCGCATGCGTCGTACCGTGGTCCAAAATCTAGCCGGATCTAGCACATTGAGCGGGTGCTGCGCTCGTTGGTATACCGGCGCGCTCTTCGCTCCTAGCATTTCGTCATAGTCCAACAGCAAATGTGGAGCCAGCACCAAAAACAGCTGTTCAGCCCACCCTGGCAGGCGACAGCTGGCAAAGGCTAGCTGCCAACATGGTAGCCCAAGATGCTCGATGCTCATGCGTAAGTAGGTCGTAAAGGAGTCCGCCAACAGTGTCCACTTCCACGATCCCACTTCCAACAAATAAATTTCCGGACGGGTTGTAACATTTGTCTTGTACACCAGTAAAACAAAACCCCTGTCACCTATGCGGTCGAGCTCGAACACAGTTCCCGGTCCTTTCAGTTCGAGGTTCTGGATGTGTGTCAATTTAGGTATGTAGAGGTGGCCTACACGTAATTTTGCGCGCTTCGAATAATTGTAAGTCCAGCTCGTGTGCATCCCATCGGTCGTCATGTAAAAACGCTTCATATCGTCCGGCATAAAAACGAAATTCTTGTACTCCCAAGTCCTTAAATCTGCCACTGTGCATGGTCCGTTGTCATCTGATGTCACGTTGCTCACTCGTGGCAGCTCGTTCAGTTTATTCTTCAGTTCACACGTCAGTTGCTCCAGGTGCAACGACGTATCATTACGACGGTTTTCGATCTTACGGCTGGCCATTTTCGATGAAATATGGTGCTGAGATGAGACACAGTGGAAAAAGCGTCTGTTGCACACTTCAGCTTGCTAAATAATGGTTTCAACGCATGCCTGACTTTTACTTATTAATTATTCCTATGGATGGTTTCCAATGTGTGCTGAGATGTGTTTTCAATTCACACTGTCATTATCTAATGTCGTCTAGTAGGCAAACAGAGATTTGCCGTGTTTCTCATGTTTTCAATTTAGTGTTTCGTGTTCCGTGTGCCGGCCTCGCATTCGCCCGTTACACACAGTGTTTGAAAGTGTATGCTCGACGTTAATTCGACGTCTTTCGGCGTTGAAAACACCACAGGCGGGCGGCCTGCCCCCCGGACAGAATTCGGGGGCAGCCTGTTACCTCCGCTCGATCCAGTTACCGAATACACGAAAGAAAGCTCGCGCGAGTGATTTGTGTTTGCTGTGCACATCCTGCCAGGCTTACCAACGCGCGTGTGCTGAGTCTCTCCAGCATCCAGGACTGCCTGAGATGCGTGCAAGTGGCCATCGCGAGAGTGTGGAGAGTGTTTCGTGCGCGTGGATGTCTGCCGGTCTGGCGGGGAGGCAGTGTGCTGTACTTGTTGTTTCACACGCTCTTCTGCTAGACGATACTTCTGGATGCTGAATGCGCGGTACGTCAAGTGCATACGTTGGGTGAGTAGTTTCGCATTCCGCTAACGATGACGGTAATAACATCAACCAACGTGTTCCGGACACCAACGGATGTGCTTGATTATACTCACGGTGATGTTTTTTTTTTTTTTTGCTCCGTCGCAGGAACGCACAGGAACGGAACATCTAGCCGTCGTTTGACGATGTACGAAACAAGGATTTGGGCATCGGGTAAGAGCGCACATACCGTTCACTTTCGCAAATTCAGCCAAATACTGCCACACGTTCTTAACTACTGTCCGTTTGTTGCAGCTCCCGATCCCGCCACTCGTCCGGGAATCAATATAGTGCTGGAACGCTCTCCTGAAGACACCGGTGTTGAAACGCGGTTGAATTTTTGACCGACCCAACTGACAGACCGTTGGGAGCCCTATAAATTTTCCAACATTGTCCCCCAAAGTGCGCCACGGTTAAATATGTTTGTTAGGCGATAATAAACACCTCAATGCAAAATTCGCTCTTCGTGATGACGCAACCTCTCTTTGGCGACTTTATAAACCCGATCTTCGTGATGACACACCTCTCTTTCGCGATTGTACAAACCGTGGCTTCACTTCCCATCTTCTGTCAGTTGCTTCGTGGGTGTGTGTTTGTTTGTTTGTTTGTTTGTTTGCTGTTTTTCACTTTCGCTATATTCTGTATTCGACTCTTGCCATGCAGTTTTCTACTAAGCAGATACATCTAAGACTGGTAATTTGTGCGCGGGTCTAACGTAAGTTCCACTGCTCGTTTGTACCGTGTATTTCTTCCAGAATAAATCTGCTGAATGCTGCGCCATTTGCCACGACGACCGGATTGTAGCAGGGCTATCACAGAAAACTGCCGGTGGTTTGTTTCCATCAGAGCTCCCAAGGAGCAGGTGATTAGGTGTTATAGGGTCAGCCAGTTCGTCGTTCAGGGGCACGTAGGTAAGTGGTCTCGAATTAAGAATGAGTTCGATCTCCGTGAACGTTGACAGCATTACTTCATCCGTAGGGCGCTTGGGGAACACGAACTGATGCAGTACCTTCTTCACGTTCCACGTCTAGCGATGAATCTGCGAAACGCCAGTATGCATGACGCTGTGGTGAGGGACGCCGCTATCTCGAGATGTACAGCTCTCGACGTGATGCAGGAAAATATAATCCCCCACCGCTTCTCTACTCTGCGACCGACAGCTACTAAAAACGGGCCGAAGTAGTCGATCCCTGTGAAGGAAAAGGCACGTTAATAAAATGCGGTTCTTTGTTGTGGTAAATTACCCATTAGCGGTGGCTCCGGGCGCGCGTTGTTCACTTTGCACCACTGACAATCTCTCCTAACGCGTCGATATTCCCCCAGCAGTTTAGGGATGTGGTACCGCATCCTTAATTCGCTCAAAACCGTGTTGTGGTTGCCGTGTTTGTACCTTTCGTGTTGCTCCCGAATAATGAGATCGGTTCCGTAGTCTCGCCGAGGAAGGATGATCGGGTTCCGTGAGGAATCGTTGATGCCTACGCATTCCGTCAAACGTCCCCCCACTCTCAGGATCCCGTGGTCGTCCAGAATAGGCGAGAGCTTATAGATGCTGCTTTTCTTCTCGACCCCCCTTTTCCACGGATGCTTTTGCGGGGTCTGTTTGCGCAAGCTGACGATTTCGCTGTTGTAGGCCCTTCGTTGAATGCCCCGGATTATCACTCGTTCGGCTTCCGCTAGCTCATCTTGGGTCAGTGGCCCAATCACTGTGGCCTTCTGCGTGACGCGACGACGGATATTATGCGCGAAGCGAATCACAAACGCTACGGTACGAAGCACCCGTTTCCACTTCGAGAACCGGTCGAGAACGATGAGCGGTTCTGTAATTTGGTGGTGATGGACGATCTTTCGAAGTTCTTCCGACGTATCTTTCTCGGGGTCGACGCGAGCAGGCCACGCATTTTCCGGTTCCCAGAGAAACGGCGGTCCCCTAAACCATCGCCCTTGTGCCGATAGGTCCGGCGTCTTAGCCCATTTCGTCCCATCGTCAGCCACGTTCATCTTCGTTGGTATCCAGCGCCATTGACTAGGATCAGTGCTTTCAAGCAGCTCACCTACGCGAAACGCCACGAACTGATTATATCGTCTGTGGTCCGAATGTAGCCAGCTGAGCATATTTTGGAAAGCTTTTGGAAACTTTCGTTTTGTTTTTTTTTTATGTGGAGTTTCTGTTTTCCAGTCGCTTAAGCATAATGTGTGGCCGACCTTTTACCCGACGTTTATTGCGTGCGCCCATTTTCGCCTCGAGGACGCGTTTATTTAGACCAACGACGACGGTTTCAGACGTTAAGTGTCATCGTTTTTTTTTAAACTATGTCGTCGCCTATGAACATGCACATTGTAAAATTATTGTACCGGCACCAGTGATGGCACCGACGTACGCGTTGTACAAACAACCAGACCACGCCCATTGCCACTCCTTTTGCCACCGCCGCCGTCGTTTTTAGTCCCCCGTGGGGGTAGTTGCGAAAAAATCACCAATTTTCGACACTGCCGCATAGACGCACGCCCATACAAAGCTGGCCGCGTTGATCGGGCCCTTCGCAGGCGGCGAGCAGTACTGGCAGCTGTGCGCGCTGTACAAGCCATCATTCCCACTGGCGCACCTTTTCCCAGCATCGC
Organism: Anopheles stephensi; assembly: GCF_013141755.1. Classification (NCBI taxonomy): domain Eukaryota; kingdom Metazoa; phylum Arthropoda; class Insecta; order Diptera; family Culicidae; genus Anopheles; species Anopheles stephensi. Next base: position 33,840,044 of record NC_050202.1, on the reverse strand, counting down.
GAATCACCGGCGTCGTTGTTAGTTTCGCCTCACAGTAGTGCGCCAAACACGCGCGTACCCAGCACTGCACTATAAACGCACCGCATTCATACTGGCCCGGCAACGCGGTCGCTTCTCGCACAATGTTTGAATATCGAACGGTGCAAGGTAATGAATTGTATGGGTGTAAATAAACAAATGATGTGTGTGTATGTGTGTGTGTGGGTGATGTGTAAGTTGTGTTCGTTGCGCAGTGCTGTCTGTCCGGCACTGCGTATTGCCCAGGTGCCCATATACTACTACGGGTAAAACCCAGTCAAGGAACCCGCTTCTGGGTTGGGGGTGGTTGGTGAAGTTTGTGAAGCAATTTTATTCGATCCTTCGATACAATCGCAAAACTGTGTACAATTATCAGACCAAACCATGTGTGTTGTGTTGTTCACGGGCAAAGCTGGTCCCTGGAATGCGGAATGGGAATGCGAATGGGAGGAAACCAAAGCTAGCTTTAGATAGAAATAAAACTACATTTCTATGTAATTGAAACAGTGGCCGTGCAGTGGCTATTTATTGATTATTTTAAATGCGTAATGGTCTATCGTAATGGTAAAGTAAAGTAATCCTCCGTAATGGCCACCTCGTTCTCGTTCTCGTTGGTCGTTGGCTATTTATGTGCCGAGCGCATGCGTCGTACCGTGGTCCAAAATCTAGCCGGATCTAGCACATTGAGCGGGTGCTGCGCTCGTTGGTATACCGGCGCGCTCTTCGCTCCTAGCATTTCGTCATAGTCCAACAGCAAATGTGGAGCCAGCACCAAAAACAGCTGTTCAGCCCACCCTGGCAGGCGACAGCTGGCAAAGGCTAACTGCCAACATGGTAGCCCGAGATGCTCGAGGCTCATGCGTAAGTAGGTCGTAAAGGAGTCCGCCAACAGTGTCCACTTCCACGATCCCACTTCCAACAAATAAATTTCCGGACGGGTTGTAACGTTTGTCTTGTACACGAGTAAAACGAAACCCCTGTCACCTATGCGGTCGAGCTCGAACACAGTTCCCGGTCCTTTCAGTTCGAGGTTCTGGATTTGCGTCAATTTAGGTATGTAGAGGTGGCCTACACGTAATTTTGCGCGCTTCGAATAATTGTAAGTCCAGCTCGTGTGCATCCCATCGGTCGACAGGTAAAAACGCTTCATGTCGTCCGGCATAAAAACGAAATTCTTGTACTCCCAAGCCCTTAAATCTGCCACTGTGCATGGTCCGTTGTCATCTGATGTCACGTTGCTCACTCGTGGCAGCTCGTTCAGTTTATTCTTCAGTTCACACGTCAGTTGCTCCAGGTGCAACGACGTATCATTACGACGATTTCCGATCTTGCGGCTGGCCATTTTCGATGAAATATGGTGCTGAGATGAGACACAGTGGAAAAAGCGTCTGTTGCACACTTCAGCTTGCTAAATAATGGTTTCAACGCATGCCTGACTTTAACTTATTAATTATTCCTATGGATGGTTTCCAATGTGTGCTGAGATGTGTTTTCAATTCACACTGTCATTATCTAATGTCGTCTAGTAGGCAAACAGAGATTTGCCGTGTTTCTCATGTTCAATTTAGTGTTTCGTGTTCCGTGTGCCGGCCTCGCATTCGCCCGTTGCACACAGTGTTTGAAAGTGTATGCTCGACGTTAATTCGACGTCTTTCGGCGTTGAAAACACCACAGGCGGGCGGCCTGCCCCCCGGACAGAATTCGGGGGCAGCCTGTTACCTCCGCTCGATCCAGTTACCGAATACACGAAAGAAAGCTCGCGCGAGTGATTTGTGTTTGCTGTGCACATCCTGCCAGGCTTACCAACGCGCTTGTGCTGAGTCTCTCCAGCATCTGCCTGAGATGCGTGCAAGTGGCCATCGCGTGATGGAGAGTGTTTCGTGCGCGTGGATGTCTGCCGGTCTGGCGGGGAGGCAGTGTGCTGTACTTGTTGTTTCACACGCTCTTCTGCTAGACGATACTTCTGGATGCTGAATGCGCGGTACGTCCAGTGCATACGTTGGGTGAGTAGTTTCGCATTCCGCTAACGATGACGGTAATAACATCAACCAACGTGTTCCAGACACCAACGGATGTGCTTGATTATACTCACGGTGATGTTTTTTTTGCTCCGTCGCAGGAACGCACAGGAACGGAACATCTAGCCGTCGTTTGACGATGTACGAAACAAGGATTTGGGCATCGGGTAAGAGCACACATACCGTTCACTTTCGCAAATTCAGCCAAATACTGCCACACGTTCTTAACTACTGTCCGTTTGTTGCAGCTCCCGATCCCGCCACTCGTCCGGGAAGTGGTCCGGGAATCAATATAGTGCTAGAACGCTCGCCTGAAAACACCGGGAAAGGCCGTGATCGCTGCAATGAAGGCCACGTTCGGGATGTTGTTGGCGTCACCAGGAGCTCGCTGTGGGTTGAGCGATTGCGCAATGCTCAACAGCAGCTCCCCTGCGCTTAGTGGATTCCGCTCCGTGTCCGTGGATGGATGTCTAACGACCCCATAATCTCGACGAACACTTCCTTGTTGAAACTTGTTCGCTTCTCGCACAAGCCTGGCTATCGGCTGATAAACTGTCGCTGTGTGGATTACTATTACATGTGAAGTTTACTAACAGATAAAAAGATCCTTATAGGCTAACAATATTAATTGTATTTTGTATTAATGTATTAATTGTAATTGTATTGGTGAAGTGTGTTAGTGAGATCCTACGTGGGAGGCTGTACCTGTTTAGGTCCGCGTCGCGTTTGTCCTAACAGAACAGCGTTTGTCTTCGGAGCTTCGATTTATTTGGACATCCTGGGTACTTAAAAAGGTGTTGCCTATCTTAGCCCGGTTGCGTTTATTGTACACCTCTGCTAACTCTCTAGCTGAATGTTTATCGGACGCGTGGGTGTGGAATAATATTTTAGGAAGCCAAGCGCCATAAATTGCCCAAACGCCATCTGAACGGGATCGTTTAGACTAAAGCTTGAGTTTGCTCGATGAGCTTACAATCACAGAAGCAAACAGCTACACACGATGCGTTCGCCATTTTTTACGCTTTCGACTCCCCCCCTTTCCCAAAGAGACATTTTCAGCAACGGTAGAGCATTCGCTAGACTGTGTCGTTCTAATTTCTGTACCGTTCTCGCTCTCGCAATCATTCGATCGGTCGATGAGCATTCTCAGGAGAGCATACGCTCTCGCGTACGGCGCCGCAGTGAGAATGTGTCAGTGTATCAACCGTATGTACTTTGGCGCTTTTCTCACTACCTATCCTTTGTCTCACACAAGTGGTCCGGTGGCCGAACCTACAGCGGGGGGGACATTAATACTATCCATAACGAATTCTTCTACTTCTCTTTCCGCCGTATTAACAAAAATCAAACCATCCTTCTTACGCAAATTCTTCCTTTCCGATAATGATGTCGCTGGTACGTGTTTCTTTGTCATACTCCTTGTCGAAATTCTCCTCACAAACTTACCTTAGTTTGTAAATATGGCCTTATTTTTTACTTCGTTGCACAACCCTTAATTCTCCTACGTCCTTGTCGATAGAGAATAAATGAAAAATGCTCTTGTCATGATTTGAAATGCAGGCTGAATTTTTGATAGAGAATTTGAGCAGATGGAGAACCCCCATTGAAGAACAATAGAACCGGACCAAAAAGAAGAAGTTCGAACAAAACTGTTATTTATAAATTAATAAGCTTATACGAAATAAATTATAATAATAAGAAGCTGTTTTATAAATGTATGTGTGCTAGTCTCTTTGTATGGCGAAATATTTAACGAGTTGAAGCGTTTTTAAGTTTTCTTTTCCAAAACGAAGCCACGTATTGGGGTGTTGGTGTTTGACTTGTATTGGCGCCAACAAATTTGAACATTTTTAATACTTCTTCACATTGGTTAATTGCTATTTTTAGGTTTTCTTTGTTGCTGTTACCCGTCCAAGAAATGTTAGCAGTCATTTGTGTACTAAGCAATAAAGCTATTAAAGTATGTAGACGATTCGGCACGGCCGCACGACTTATTTGCCCTTGCAAATAACGCACTATCTTCGCTTTGAGGCATGGATCTGTTGCTAGCTGCTCCTCAAATCTTTTAAGCTCCTCTTCTGTTATCAACGCGTGGTTTTATTCAAAACTCGCTCTAGGGAGAAGACCTTCACAGGGACGAGTTACTGACACTTACTCTCCGGGAACCTCTGTTTGATGAGCTGTACTTCTTACAGCTAAATCTAACTTGTGACAAATCGTATCTCTTAAAACGCTACTTCATTCTCTAACTTTTCGGTTTTCTCTTCGCTGAACGCCAACTTTCGCCGCAATACAACAATGAAAGGACGAATGTGGTGCATTCTTCAGTTATTTCTGGAAAGAGGAAAAAGTAGATTTGTAAAACATATCCTTTACACCTAAGAATAATTATTACCTCTTTGAGTTACATAAATCACACGCTGCTTTTTACTTGGTGTATTCGGCGATAGCGTATCACCTAAGTTAATTGATTTGGATGCTGAAAATGAATTTCTAATGTATAATAAACGTAGGAAACATCTTTTCGCTTTTAACTTACAGGTCGGAAAATGATTACCCTCTTGTTTGCCAATGTTTCGATTATTCCCGATGCGTAAGTATGGATTCGGATTACTCCCGATGCGTACAATACGTAAGTATGGAACTATTAAATATAAAAAGAAACCTAAAATGTTGTTTTTCTTAATGTTGGAGTTTGTAGCATACCGTTGGGAAGTTCAAACAATGATAGCCTTGGTAAATCAGTTGAACAGGAAGGTAATAGTGGCTGGGAAACATTAGATGTCTCATTTTCTTCTCTGTTCTCCTCCATTTTTTACACCAACTACACGACACACACACACACAATATGCTACTACAGGATACTGGTGACGCAGGTGTTCTTCACAGGCGCCACGCTCAAGCCACAGGTAAACTTTAAGCCAAGCCTTGAAAATCTTGTCATGAGGTCATGTCATCAGGTCATGAGAATGACACCGGAAGATCAAACCCGTAAAGTGCTTGTAGGCCGCTCACACGGACAGAGGAGGAGTGGTAGGCGAAATTGAGATGGAGTGTTGTCGTCGATGCGTCCGTCAGAACGAGCGTGATAATCGATTGGCAGACGTCGGCTCTAAACCGTGAGCAGTATCGAGGATTGTTGCAGCAGGCCAAGATCGCGATGCGGTTGTACCACCGGATAAGTAGGTCAGCAAGCAACGGTAAATATAATCTATAATAAAAACAATAACTTCTGTTAGGAAAGGTTACAAACGGACGCCTTCTACTAAGTCGGGGGGTAGTGTGTGTGTGTGTGTGTGCAGGGCAGACTGGATTGGAGTCGGACTGTTGCAGGGCTGGAGAACAGAGCTGCAAAGGCGCACCTTTTTGGAAGTTTTTCTATCTTTTACCCTGTTGTATCTTGTTTCGCGGACCTTTTACGGTGGGAATAAAAGGGACTTACTATCGACCGCCACTACACGTCTTCTAGTTGTATCAACTACGAATACAACAATCGCGTATTCGCAATCGCATCCGGGTAATGAAGAATCTTGTAGAAGAAGCTTTTCTTTAGAGTGCTTTTAGTAACTCATTTAATCGCAAAATTGGATAAGACGGCATTACGTCTTTCGTCCGGGAGTGTCTAAGTCGGAATGGACGATTGATTCATGTATAAATCCAGTCATTTTGGTTGGTCGTTTTCTGCAGTTTTTTCGTAATTTATTTAGAATTATCGTAATTTATTTAGAAATTCATTAGAACTCTGAAGATTAGCATCTGTTTCAGTAACACCACTGCATTCTATGGTTAGTATGCTTTTCGCTTCCAGTCTAATCTAATGAACAAGAGAAAAAGCTTCTAGATGAGCTGCAGATACATGTATCGGCAAGATGCACTTGCACCAGGTACCAGGTTACAGTTTACAAATGGATAGCCATGCTGTACTACGATCAGTGGGCGGGTTAAATCTCTCGGTTGGCTACGAAGTCATCCCTGTTGCTCCAGTTTTGTTACCATCCTACCTGTTAGGGTACGTATTTTATGGCGAATACGTATGATTTGGCTACAGGTAAGCGATGTGGGCATTGTTATTACCTCTATAACAATTTGCCTTCAAAAATCCCAACATCATCGAAAAGGGTAATCACTGAAAAAACATTACCGGAAGCAGGTACGAAGAAAGAAACCAGCTTTTATAAAAAGCCCAACTACTCACCAGTATAAATAAAGGTCGCACACCTAATGGACAGTCAATTCACTCTTGACTTTTCATCATTCATCATAAGTCGTTTAAGTCGATTAAGTCGTCGCTATGAACTTCAACAAAGTGCTTTCAACAACGGTCTGTGAGTTGGACAAAGCGCCTGCAGATCATCAGATCGTCGGTTGTCTCCCATGGGAGCAACGAAAAAAAACCCGTCGATCGCGATATTTATTCAACGACGAGTTGGTGCAACAGGACAAACATCGCAGTGAGTGCATAAATACGGGATGCACCAAAACGATAACACGTGTGAGGAGTTGTGATACGTGGAAAAATGTGAGATCGAGTTTGGCGATAGCTAGTGCGCAATGTTTGGAGAGTGTTTAAAGTGTGGTGCCTCTTGGAAAACTGTGATGTCCAACCGATCGAATTTGAGCGTGCGTGTGCGGAAAAGTGGTAGAAAATGTGCTATTGAGCATAGTGACGATAAGTGAGCAATGGTGCAACGAAGCCGCAGACAAGGGGAAGAAAGCCCCAATCTGAGGCGAAGCAGTGAGCGCACGAGACAAGCAACAGAAGTGGAACCGGATGAGATGGCTATTACCGACCATGAAGTGAAGATAAGTGAAACCTACGTTAGACACAGCCCACAAAGTTGCAAATCAAATTGCAAAAGAGCCTAAAGATCTCAAGCAACTAGGCTGCCGTTATCAGTCAAGCATCCGCAGACGTTCAAGTCGATTGAAGAAGACGCAAGGTAAGCTGCTGACATGGGAAAGTGTAGTTTGTTGTTGATCAATATTGACGGTTGATAGTGTTGTACTTTACATTTTTCTTGTCTTATCGCTGTTTTGCACCGACGACAAACAGTGGAGTTTTATGCTGGTGGAGATTTTAGATCACCTTACAGATTTCAATTTTCCCTTCCATGTTTTATACACACAGCCCTCATCTTCTGTGTTCCGTCTTATATCTGGCCTATTATGGCTCCCTCCTGAATCAGATTGTTCTGATCTTATTTGGAGACTCATTTTTCTTGCTGATCATACTTTCCTTACAGTGAAGTAAGTCCAGAACTTTTTGTAGTCGTCTTTTCAGCTTCATTCTCGCTGCCATTGCTTCCACTGATTCTATCGGTGTTTTGTTGCTTGTTGCAGGTGTGCTTTTCGCGACGGAATGGAGCGGCGCAGAAACTGCCCAAGTCTTGTAAGCTTGACATGACCAGGACACAAGCTCGCGTTACCGGAAAGCAGTTCGACACTGGCCTAATGCATCGGAGTCGTCGCAGATAAACGCACCATCAACCGGATTAATAACCAAGCTGGAGCCCAAGCAGCGTAGTCGACATTCGGCAGACAGGATAGCTGATCGCTTATATGTTAACTTATACACGGGATTGGTCGTAGATACACTTGCAGCTTTCGCTTCAGTGCGAAACGTTTTACTTCCAATTTGGTGGTATAATCGTTTATTGTACCCTCTACCTTTCTTTCTTCTTTTTGCTTCATCATTTTGTTTCTATTGAAGATAATTGGTAAACAAATCTTGGGTCTTCCCTAGGAATACCTTTATTTATTTGTAGTAAGTACATGCTATACTTCTACCATTCATTTAAACAAGATCCCCTAGTTTACAAGTTGGATCCCTCCAACTGCAGTTGGATTCCTGATTTGCCATACACATGGGTTATTCCCATTAATAGGTGATTGTCTTTAATTCCTATTCCAAGTGTTTCCATTGTCCCGTGCGGGTAAATCTTTCTTTTGAGAGCATTTATTGCTTACTTCCGTGTTATACAATGATTGGATTGGCAATATGAGATTAACAATTGTCCTTACATCCTTCATAACTTACCCTCTTTTAATGACCCCTTTGTTTCTTACTTCCACAGCTTTGATTCTTAACGGGGTCGGTTCTCTTACCTAGTGTACAAACCACATTCCTTGCGTTGAAGTGACCCGAAAACAGGGAGAGAAGATTCGTCGGTCGTTTGAAGCACTAGAAATTCCATATCACCGTGGTCGTCATTTTTGTCCATGTATTGAGGCAAGGAACTCCCATTTCCAGAGGTCCTCACTTTTTCCTCACTTCAAATGTCTTTCCACTACACCACCGTACAAAAGTTATGAAATTGATGATTTCCCGTCTCACTCTAAATTTCTTAAAACGAGCACCACAGCACAAAAGTTACAAAATGTAAACGGGTACAGCGACATACGGTAATACAGTCGTCATTGCCAGTGTCAGGTCATCCGCCGTTGAGGTGCGATGATGGATGTCTTAAGACTCCATAATCTCGACGAACAGCTCCTTGTTGAAGTATCGAGTTGCCCATCTGCTCTCCGGTGTATGCAGCTGTCCTTGCTTAGTGCTTGTCTGCGTCGCGTCCTCCCTACCGTAAACATGATCGTGTTATGGTCGCTCGGATTTTCGTCGCAGACTCGCTAGTTATTGTCGATGATGCTCGTTACAACTTCCTCTTCCGGTATGGATCTGAGAGCAGGAACAGGCCTTCCGATCGGGCCGTCTGCAACAGCATGTCCTGGGCAGCTGGTTATGGTAAAGGTTCTGTTGGAGGACCGTAATAGCGTGGGTCAGGCCGTGAAGTTACTACATCCCCTACTTGGCGGCACTGGCGCTGTCCAAACGAGTGTCCGATTGCTGCCGGGCCCTTGCAGATGAGGCATTTCCGCTCCTTGACGCACTATCCTGTGTGCCTTGGTATCCTCACAACGATGGCATCGGCTCGACCGGTCCTTCCCATGGCAATGTGATGCGATGTGGCCGTACTCGTAGCAACGGTAGCACTGGCGCTTCACCTCCATCTTCTTCATCCGACAGCACCGACTGAACCCGACGACGTGCCGTTTTTGAAGCACCTCGTCCGTCACCAAAGCTTCCGGAAAGCCGAAGAACGCAACCAGCGTTCCGCAGCTGGACTTGACGGTGGTGATTTGTTCGGCGTATAGCGTCACTGCCAGGGCGGCGTGGTAAGGTCCGAGGCGATCTCCTAGTTCGAGTAGCTTGGGAGATATTTGCGCAGGTCAGTCTGGTAGTGGGGTTCCGCAGTCGGACTTTCGCCTTGTTCTGTAGTACCGCCGAGACCTTCTTCCACATTGCCAGGGTGGTCGAAATGGTCGGTTTCCTCCACTACCCTCGGCTCCCCACTCCTAGGATCCTTCGACATGGTCCGGCTCGCACTCTCCTACACACGGTAGTGGCTCAGCAGGGTCAGTCGGCGTCATTGTGTCTTGTGTTACGGTCTCTGTCTTGGTTTCGTCCGTCTTGTCACGGGTCGTATTTTCTACGTTTCGTACTCATCTGTCCGTTTCGTCTTGGTCGATCACCTCGGCGAGTACTACCAGGACGGATCTGATGGCGACCTCCCAGTCCCTCGGCAGCGCGGAAAAGTCCTTAGTCTTCTGGCCGTTGCGTATACGAACTACGAATACAACAATCGCGTATTCGCAATCGCATCCGGGTAATGAAGAATCTTGTAGAAGAAGCTTTTCTTTAGAGTGCTTTTAGTAACTCATTTAATCGCAAAATTGGATAAGACGGCATTACGTCTTTCGTCCGGGAGTGTCTAAGTCGGAATGGACGATTGATTCATGTATAAATCCAGTCATTTTGGTTGGTCGTTTTCTGCAGTTTTTTCGTAATTTATTTAGAATTATCGTAATTTATTTAGAAATTCATTAGAACTCTGAAGATTAGCATCTGTTTCAGTAACACCACTGCATTCTATGGTTAGTATGCTTTTCGCTTCCAGTCTAATCTAATGAACAAGAGAAAAAGCTTCTAGATGAGCTGCAGATACATGTATCGGCAAGATGCACTTGCACCAGGTACCAGGTTACAGTTTACAAATGGATAGCCATGCTGTACTACGATCAGTGGGCGGGTTAAATCTCTCGGTTGGCTACGAAGTCATCCCTGTTGCTCCAGTTTTGTTACCATCCTACCTGTTAGGGTACGTATTTTATGGCGAATACGTATGATTTGGCTACAGGTAAGCGATGTGGGCATTGTTATTACCTCTATAACAATTTGCCTTCAAAAATCCCAACATCATCGAAAAGGGTAATCACTGAAAAAACATTACCGGAAGCAGGTACGAAGAAAGAAACCAGCTTTTATAAAAAGCCCAACTACTCACCAGTATAAATAAAGGTCGCACACCTAATGGACAGTCAATTCACTCTTGACTTTTCATCATTCATCATAAGTCGTTTAAGTCGATTAAGTCGTCGCTATGAACTTCAACAAAGTGCTTTCAACAACGGTCTGTGAGTTGGACAAAGCGCCTGCAGATCATCAGATCGTCGGTTGTCTCCCATGGGAGCAACGAAAAAAAACCCGTCGATCGCGATATTTATTCAACGACGAGTTGGTGCAACAGGACAAACATCGCAGTGAGTGCATAAATACGGGATGCACCAAAACGATAACACGTGTGAGGAGTTGTGATACGTGGAAAAATGTGAGATCGAGTTTGGCGATAGCTAGTGCGCAATGTTTGGAGAGTGTTTAAAGTGTGGTGCCTCTTGGAAAACTGTGATGTCCAACCGATCGAATTTGAGCGTGCGTGTGCGGAAAAGTGGTAGAAAATGTGCTATTGAGCATAGTGACGATAAGTGAGCAATGGTGCAACGAAGCCGCAGACAAGGGGAAGAAAGCCCCAATCTGAGGCGAAGCAGTGAGCGCACGAGACAAGCAACAGAAGTGGAACCGGATGAGATGGCTATTACCGACCATGAAGTGAAGATAAGTGAAACCTACGTTAGACACAGCCCACAAAGTTGCAAATCAAATTGCAAAAGAGCCTAAAGATCTCAAGCAACTAGGCTGCCGTTATCAGTCAAGCATCCGCAGACGTTCAAGTCGATTGAAGAAGACGCAAGGTAAGCTGCTGACATGGGAAAGTGTAGTTTGTTGTTGATCAATATTGACGGTTGATAGTGTTGTACTTTACATTTTTCTTGTCTTATCGCTGTTTTGCACCGACGACAAACAGTGGAGTTTTATGCTGGTGGAGATTTTAGATCACCTTACAGATTTCAATTTTCCCTTCCATGTTTTATACACACAGCCCTCATCTTCTGTGTTCCGTCTTATATCTGGCCTATTATGGCTCCCTCCTGAATCAGATTGTTCTGATCTTATTTGGAGACTCATTTTTCTTGCTGATCATACTTTCCTTACAGTGAAGTAAGTCCAGAACTTTTTGTAGTCGTCTTTTCAGCTTCATTCTCGCTGCCATTGCTTCCACTGATTCTATCGGTGTTTTGTTGCTTGTTGCAGGTGTGCTTTTCGCGACGGAATGGAGCGGCGCAGAAACTGCCCAAGTCTTGTAAGCTTGACATGACCAGGACACAAGCTCGCGTTACCGGAAAGCAGTTCGACACTGGCCTAATGCATCGGAGTCGTCGCAGATAAACGCACCATCAACCGGATTAATAACCAAGCTGGAGCCCAAGCAGCGTAGTCGACATTCGGCAGACAGGATAGCTGATCGCTTATATGTTAACTTATACACGGGATTGGTCGTAGATACACTTGCAGCTTTCGCTTCAGTGCGAAACGTTTTACTTCCAATTTGGTGGTATAATCGTTTATTGTACCCTCTACCTTTCTTTCTTCTTTTTGCTTCATCATTTTGTTTCTATTGAAGATAATTGGTAAACAAATCTTGGGTCTTCCCTAGGAATACCTTTATTTATTTGTAGTAAGTACATGCTATACTTCTACCATTCATTTAAACAAGATCCCCTAGTTTACAAGTTGGATCCCTCCAACTGCAGTTGGATTCCTGATTTGCCATACACATGGGTTATTCCCATTAATAGGTGATTGTCTTTAATTCCTATTCCAAGTGTTTCCATTGTCCCGTGCGGGTAAATCTTTCTTTTGAGAGCATTTATTGCTTACTTCCGTGTTATACAATGATTGGATTGGCAATATGAGATTAACAATTGTCCTTACATCCTTCATAACTTACCCTCTTTTAATGACCCCTTTGTTTCTTACTTCCACAGCTTTGATTCTTAACGGGGTCGGTTCTCTTACCTAGTGTACAAACCACATTCCTTGCGTTGAAGTGACCCGAAAACAGGGAGAGAAGATTCGTCGGTCGTTTGAAGCACTAGAAATTCCATATCACCGTGGTCGTCATTTTTGTCCATGTATTGAGGCAAGGAACTCCCATTTCCAGAGGTCCTCACTTTTTCCTCACTTCAAATGTCTTTCCACTACACCACCGTACAAAAGTTATGAAATTGATGATTTCCCGTCTCACTCTAAATTTCTTAAAACGAGCACCACAGCACAAAAGTTACAAAATGTAAACGGGTACAGCGACATACGGTAATACAGTCGTCATTGCCAGTGTCAGGTCATCCGCCGTTGAGGTGCGATGATGGATGTCTTAAGACTCCATAATCTCGACGAACAGCTCCTTGTTGAAGTATCGAGTTGCCCATCTGCTCTCCGGTGTATGCAGCTGTCCTTGCTTAGTGCTTGTCTGCGTCGCGTCCTCCCTACCGTAAACATGATCGTGTTATGGTCGCTCGGATTTTCGTCGCAGACTCGCTAGTTATTGTCGATGATGCTCGTTACAACTTCCTCTTCCGGTATGGATCTGAGAGCAGGAACAGGCCTTCCGATCGGGCCGTCTGCAACAGCATGTCCTGGGCAGCTGGTTATGGTAAAGGTTCTGTTGGAGGACCGTAATAGCGTGGGTCAGGCCGTGAAGTTACTACATCCCCTACTTGGCGGCACTGGCGCTGTCCAAACGAGTGTCCGATTGCTGCCGGGCCCTTGCAGATGAGGCATTTCCGCTCCTTGACGCACTATCCTGTGTGCCTTGGTATCCTCACAACGATGGCATCGGCTCGACCGGTCCTTCCCATGGCAATGTGATGCGATGTGGCCGTACTCGTAGCAACGGTAGCACTGGCGCTTCACCTCCATCTTCTTCATCCGACAGCACCGACTGAACCCGACGACGTGCCGTTTTTGAAGCACCTCGTCCGTCACCAAAGCTTCCGGAAAGCCGAAGAACGCAACCAGCGTTCCGCAGCTGGACTTGACGGTGGTGATTTGTTCGGCGTATAGCGTCACTGCCAGGGCGGCGTGGTAAGGTCCGAGGCGATCTCCTAGTTCGAGTAGCTTGGGAGATATTTGCGCAGGTCAGTCTGGTAGTGGGGTTCCGCAGTCGGACTTTCGCCTTGTTCTGTAGTACCGCCGAGACCTTCTTCCACATTGCCAGGGTGGTCGAAATGGTCGGTTTCCTCCACTACCCTCGGCTCCCCACTCCTAGGATCCTTCGACATGGTCCGGCTCGCACTCTCCTACACACGGTAGTGGCTCAGCAGGGTCAGTCGGCGTCATTGTGTCTTGTGTTACGGTCTCTGTCTTGGTTTCGTCCGTCTTGTCACGGGTCGTATTTTCTACGTTTCGTACTCATCTGTCCGTTTCGTCTTGGTCGATCACCTCGGCGAGTACTACCAGGACGGATCTGATGGCGACCTCCCAGTCCCTCGGCAGCGCGGAAAAGTCCTTAGTCTTCTGGCCGTTGCGTATAATATGCGCTGCAATCAAGCGAGGGTTCTTCTCGCAGGTGCGGAAGCTCCCGTTGCTGAAGGGGCAAACCTGTCGCGGAAGGCTTCGTAGTCGAGGCTGCCTTCCGTTGTCGCCGGTTGACGTTGACAAACTGTGCCAGGTTTTCCTCCTGCACGCTGGTGGACGAACGTGATTCCGCACTGTCCACGCTCATGGTGTCGTCACTTTCCTCCGAAGAGGAAGAAACCACGTTCCTCGAGCGCTTGGACTCGGCCGATACGGAGCCCAATCCTACTGATCGGCCAAAACAAAATTAATCACGTTACATTTTCTTCCACTCCTTTAAAAAAAAACTCTATCGTTGGGTTTTGTAATGGGAACATTTTACCGTGTTCCCGGATCATGTGAATACACCGTGTGTAAACACGGTTTATCGTTTGATCCAAATATTTATTGGCCATACCTTACCATTCCTTTCATATGCTGTAGGGAAGTTTTGAAGGGATAAGCATACATTACGTTAAGAGACCGAAATTCCGCCACTTTGTCGATTAAATGCAACAAATTGTGCACATTGCTGCTTATATAACCTTCATGGTACATCATGTAGTCTTTTTCGACATACGTCTTCAGCATCTCAGAGGCTTGATACCATTAAGCTTATGAACGTTCGAGAACATGGTAATGGCAACAAAATAGAGCATGAAGTGTTCATATGTTTGGGTAAGCATATGGTTCTACATCACCAATAAAACTTGCATAAAACAAGAAACTGCTAAATTCTGTGCCTTCCGAATGCAGCAGTTCATCCAAATCCCTAAATTTGCGATTTGTTTGGCGAGGAGCTGTGATGTTTTTAATTTGTTCGGAAATATGTGCGCAAGTCTCCTCTGACCATTTGCATGCACTCCACTTCCCATTAACTGGTCCTTGTATGTTTCGACGCGTTACGCCTCGATCTATCGCCTGTAACTTATCGCCAACAAAAACTTATCGCACTATGTTGAAGTTCTTTAAATCTAGCAATCCTTGCCGAAACTCTTCATCTGCACGAGGTTAATGTTTAATACCAAGAAATGTTACTGCTCTGTTGTCGCTTTTCTAGTTTCCCGACCTTCTGCCAAATCTGCCAAAATCCATTTTTAAGATCTAATACTGTAAATACACGTTTACCTGACATGCGACTTAAAAGATCTTCCGATTTCGGTATGAGAAAGTGTTCTCTTTTAATACAAGCATTCAACGGTTTTGCATCCAAACAAATGCGTAAAGAACCATTTGGTTTCTCAACAATCTGCATGTTATTTACCCATTCTGTTGGATAATTAACGGGGCTAATTATTCCTTGAGCTTCCATTGCTTTAAGTTCTTCTCTCAAACGGTCATGTAAACTGATTGGTATGCGCTTTTTATAATGCAAAGAAGGGACAGCATTTTCCATAAGCACTATAGTACATTTTCCTGGAAGATTTCCCAAACCTTGAAATAAGTCTGCATTTGATTTCTGATGGAAATGATTGCAAAGATGCCACACTGTTTAAACGTTTCAATAACCCAAATGCAATACATGTTTGTAGTCCCAATATTGGTTGAAGAGAATCTTCTACCACAAAGAAATTTGCTGAGTGCGAAATATTTGTGTTTTCATCCACACAGGTTAAACGAACCTGACCGTGTATTTTAATGTCATCATTGTTATAGTCCACAATATTAAACGAACACTCGTTCGACAAAGTTAAATTCGTAGGGTTCACCACTCTCAACGGAATACAATTGACATCAGCGCCCGTATCAATCTTGAATTCTACCGGCCTGTCCTGAATAAGGTATCGTTTAGTCCATTTGACATTAGATCCTCCTGTTGTTTCATTAGAGTTTACTCTATAATAAGAATTATTACAAAGCTCTTGAGAAAATCTAACATTTTCCTTGATGTTACTTTTATCGACATGTACATTACCTGATTCAGACCATGCAATCATATGTACGTTTTTCTCTGTCTTCTGCTTCGAACCAATTTTTGCTCGCGTTGCTTCCAGCGGTACCCCAGTAGTATTGTTGTTCTTGGCAGCCTTGCAGAATTTCTTGAAGTGACCTCGTCGTCCGCAATTGTTGCAATTCACATTTTTCGCTGGACAGTAGCGACGATGTCTCCCGTTGTAAGCTTGGCCACAATTAAAGCAACTGACGTTGTGGAAATCGGACCGTTGAATGGCGGCTACATCTTTACTTCCATCGTGCAGTTCAACACTGTTGAGGCTTTGAGCTTCACTTTTTTCAAACAGTTGTTTGTGTTCGGAGGCAGCTTCATGGATTTTACACATTTCTATGACATTGTTTAGTGGCTATTATCTCGAATGCCAATTATCAGCAGATCGCGAAGCATTCGATCCGCATAAGATGCTTGGCAATTGTCACAATCGAATTCGCAAAACGCCATTTGTGTACGTAATTCCGTTTCAAATTCAGCGAAAGGTTGATTTTGTTTCTGCACAATAACATTGAATTTGAATGCCTCCACAGCCAAGTTTTTCCTTGGAAGGCAGTACGAGTCAAATGCAGTGATGACGTCATTCAATGTTCGGTCTTTTTTTACGGTGCTGTCAGTTACAGCGGCAGCGGTAGCGGTTTCCTTTGCTGGAGCTTTGACGGGTGCTGGAGCTTTTGGTACATTTTTATGCACACCAAACATTGTGTTCGTGTCTCCGTTATTGGGAAATAAATTGTTGTATATTTCCAATCCGTGGTCACCAATCAGCCACAAGAAGGTAGCGATTTTATTCTGCTCATTTTCGTTCATTTTGTTGGTAGCGATCATGAAAATATGAAACTGCTGTTTCCATTTCGGCCACTCTTTCTCCAAATTCGAGCTGTCCAGAGCTCTCGGTAGACGATCTGATGTGATTCCAGCCATTTTCTTCTTTATTTTTTACCACACGCGATACGCGACTTTTTATACGTTTATTCTTTATAAACGACACTTGATTCCAAGAGTTTAGTACTTAATAACGACTGTAAGGGAGTTCTTCTACTTCTGACACCATGTAACAAGTGTAGAAAACTGTTTATTTTACTATTTCTAGACGACCCACATACGTGCGTGGTTTCCCTGTACAGTTACCGTTAGCGTCTGCCAGACAGCAAGCTAGCTGTCATGTCCAGTGTTGCCACTGCTGCCTTAGATGTCACATGCCAGTGCTACCAGCATCCTAACTTATTACAATGGGGACGTTATCCAGGTTATTCATGGACATATTTTGTGCCTCGGCATGGCATAGGAATCTGTGGAATACAGTTATTCATATATAACATTTAAATCATTCTTATGAATCCTTTTTCCCTGTTTGGTGGTTATTGTCGTTCTGTTGACTCTTTGAATGTCAACTTTTTTGTAAGGTTTTGCTAGTTTAACTCTACGCTTCGTTTTCATAAACACTTTTGATTTGGTTGTTATAACCCGTTCTTTTTTATTCTTGTTGTAAGAGCAAATGTCTTTTTCTTGTTTCTTCTTTATTACATTATTACATTATTATTCTTTATTCAAATTGTTTGCCTCAAGGGCTTTACAAAGTCAATTTATCTTATAACTAAACATACATGGCACACAAGGAGGATATAGGGAGCAGACAGGGATGGCTAATGAGGAAAAGAAAAACAGATTTTAGGATAAAGAAGACAAAAGACGGGAGCGGAAACAATCAATGGAGATATTGTGGTCAAACAGATCACCAACCGAATTGAATGCTAGTAACGCGCGCATCCATGGATCGCTCTGGGAAAACCGCGTACGACAAAAAGGGATAAGCAGGGGAGGACGTACGCGTAAGCGATGGGAGGGGACATATAAAGGGATAGCTGCCAGAAGGGCGGGGGAGTCAATGTTGGAAAGTAGGATGTTGGCAATAAATAACTTGCGAGCATGACCATGACGATCTTCCAGCTTAACCAAACCCAGTAGCTGGCACCGCTCCGAATAAGAAGGTAAGGTTGTGCTGGGGTCGTTCAGTAAACGTCTAGCGGCTATCCGCGTGAATTTCCTCTGCACCCTCTCCAACCTGTTCATAGCGGTGACACCAGCGGGGGACCATACAACACTGGCGTACTCCAGGATGGGACGCACCCAGCAACAATACAGCGCTCTCAGGCATAACGGGTCTCGAATATCAGTGGACATACGAGCGATTAGACCCAGCACCTTGCTAGCCCGCTCAAGGACCGAGTTGAGATGCGGCTCGAAGGACAATTTGTCGTCCAGCCACACCCCAAGGTCCCTGACCAAGGAAACTCGCGGAAGTGCTGAGTCGTAGAGCCGATACTGGTGTAAATGTTTGGAAGAAGAGCGACCAAACGAAATTACACAGCACTTCGAGACACAAAGAACGAGCCCGTTGGATATGCACCAGCCAGCGAAAGCATCTATGTGGGATTGGAGGGAGCGGGAGTCGCGGGACGAAGACACAGGAAGATAAAACTTGACATCGTCGGCATACAACAAACAACCGTTAGGGGGAAGCGATTGAATGCAATCGGCGATGAAGAGTGAAAACAATAAAGGACTCAAGACACTACCCTGAGGAACCCCAGATTTGCTGATGAACGGGTCCGACAGAGCCCCATCGACCCTTACCCTGTACGACCGGTCCTTCAAAAAGGAACAGAGCCAGAGAAGAAGGGCTCCACCGAAACCCATTCGCTCGAGCTTTGCCATAAGCAATTGATGCGACAAACAGTCGAACGCAGCTTTGAAATCTGTGTAAATGACGTCAACCTGCCTACCAGCGGCTGTGTGCGGAAACAGATCGATCATCAACGACATAAGGTTCGACAAGGTAGAGCGTCTCGGCACGAAACCGTGCTGGGAGGATGGGATTAACGGGGAAACAATAGGAAGGATAGAAGAGTAGATTACAGACTCGAGGACTTTGGACGCTGCACAGAGGATGGAGATGCCTCGACAATTTAAGGGGGACGTCCTTCTTCTTTATGTTATCCCTAACTTTTTGCATAATCGTCAACGTAATTTCGGAAGGTGTTATAATCTCAAGCGGCGTGTATTTAGTACTTGAATGAATAGAATTATTATACTTGTGCACTGCGATATTCATTAATTCGATAGGATTGTAGAAAGGATGATCTGACTGTGTTATGCGACAAATTTCTATAAGGGTAGAATGAAATCTCTCTTCAACACCATTCATCTCATTCCTGTCTCTTGCTGTGATATAAGGCTGAATATTAAAAGTGTTGAAGAATTCCCTTACATTTCCTGAGTTGAATGATTTTTCTCCATCCATAACGATAACTTCAGGAGGTTTGTGTTTCAATATTATTTCTTTTAGAGCTGGGAGTATGTCCACTACAACTCTAGAATCAATTTTGACTACTTGAGCATATTTTGAAAATTTGTCAATACTGGTTAAAAAATAAAGTTTATTCATAAACAGAATGTCTACGTGCATTATTTCAAAGGGTGCACTTGGTAATGGTGTTTTTGTCATAGGATGGGGTTTCTATCATACTATCATATTAATGGGGTTTCTATCATACTTGCATTCGTTGCATGTTCTGCAATTTCGAATAAAATTTTTGATTTGTCGAGCCATTTTTGGAAAATAATATTTTTGGAAAATCTTTAGTTTGTTTTCTTCGCAACCTTCTGTGTGCTCTGTTATGTTCCTTGCATATAATGTCTACTTGATCATTGTAATTTTCTATATCCTTTAATAGTTTTTGTGTACATCGAATTTTTGTAAATTCTGTCTCCCAAAGTTTTTCTTGTATACTTCTTGAATTTTTCCTATTAAAGCTTCACTAGTGAGCAAGCCATTTAGCTTCGAGGGGTCAAAATATTTTTTCAAAACGTGCAATAGAGTTGAAACACTCGTGTTTGAATTTATGATGTCAAATTTTTAAAGTTGATAAATGGTTCACTTGTGGCAGCATGATCGATTCCTTCGTTTAAAATGATTTGCTGCCGAAAAGCGTTTAAAAGTACTTCAGTAGAAGGAATATAAAAATTATCACTATCGTTCGCAGAATGTTGCGTGGCCGTCATTGAGTATACTATTCGACTCAGTGCATCTGACACTACATTGGTTTTACCTGGTTTATAGATAATTTCGTATTCGTGCTCTTCCAAGTATGCCTTCCATCGTTTTAATCTTGCATTAGTGTTCCTTTGTGAAAGGGTAAATGTAAGAGTTTGATGGTCGGTCAATATTTTGAATTTTGTACCATGTAGATAATTTTTAAATGTCTTTAAGGCCCATATAATTGCAAGCATCTCTTTTTCTGGAACAGAGTATGACTCTTCCGTTTTAGAGAACGTTCGGGAACTGAAATGAATAGGTTTATCTTTTCCCAGTTCACCTTGTGAAAGGACCGCACCAATTGCAAAATCTGAGGCGTCCGTTGTAAGTATAAACGGCATGCTGTAATCTGGATAAATTAGAATGTCTGATTGAAGTCGTATTTTTCTCACCTCGTAGGCTATTAGTGAAAGGTTTCGCTATTTTCGCATAGTCCTTACTAAATCTTCTATAATAACCTGTCAATCCCAAAAACGATCTCAATTGTTTGATTGTTTTGGGTAAGGGAAATAATCTTATGGCTTCAATCTTTTTTACATTTGGTTTCAATCCTTCACTTGAAATAATATGTCCTAAAAACTCAATCTCCTTGTGAAGGAATTCGGATTTGTCTAGTTGAACCTTCAGATTGGAAGCATTCAATGTAGAAAGAACTTTATCTAGATTATCCAAATGTTCTTGAATTGTTCTACCGAATACAATTACATCATCCATATAAATTTAACAGATTTTGCCTATGTGTTCGCGAAGTATATCATCAATGGCTCTTTGAAAAATGGCTGGTGCATTTTTCAGACCGAATGGCATTCTTGTAAATTCATATTTACCGTTATTAATAGAGAATGCAGTTTTTTCAATATCCTGTGCATTCATCTGAATTTGATGAAATCCTGATGCAAGATCAAGATTTGAAAAGTATTGTTGGCCTCTTAGTTGATCAAGGACATACGAGACTTCTGGCATTGGATACCTATCGCTTATTGTCTTTTCGTTTAATTTTCGGTAATCTATTACCGAATTAAACTTTTTTTTACCAGAAGCATCTGCTTTCTTTGGAACGATCCAGACGGGGGATGTCCAAGCGGATCTGGATGGCCTAATTATTCCATTCTCTAGAAGTTTCTTAATTTGTGAATTAACTTCTTCTGTATATGGATAGACCCGTTGATGCACCGGTATTTCATCAATTGTATTTATACGGCATTCAACTTTTGTTACACACGATAACTTTATATTAGGTTCGTAAAAAACTTGTTCATTTTTATACAATACACGAGCTAATTTGTCTTGTTCTGAGAGATCTAAATGATCTGGTCTAAAATCAATCACATTATTTTCTTTTTGTTTCACATACGTCATAAAAGGTATTACAAAAGGTGTTCCCAAATCAGTTGCTATAATCAAATGATTTTCTTCGAAACACAACTTTGTTTCAAGTGTTTTGAGTATAGGTGTACCTATAATGCCAACAAAAAGATGGATGGAAATCGTGTATGAAGAATTGAAATTTAAGCATAGATTTAGGTTCAAAGAAAGCAATGTCGATTGCTGATTTAATATTGAATTCACCGTTAGCGCTTGTAATTTTAAGGGCTTGGATTTCGTATGGTTTGCTTCTTTTGTAAGATGAATCCAAATTATACGAAATCAAGTTAATATTCGATGCTGAATCTATTAAAAATGGGTATTCTCCCGTAACTGTTCGCCAGATTATGTATGGAAGGAAATGTTTCACCATCCTGCGGTCCATTCTAAAAAATTGCTTTCTACTTCAGTATGTTGATTAGAAGTGCTGCAAAAAGTATCTGCGTTCCTAGATATATCTATTTCATTGAGATGCGGTTATCCTGAAACATACTCCAATGAGGTATCAATTGAATATATCTGACCATTGCGAGGGTAGGGTTTTTTATAGCTTTGCCGATTGCTATAAGTTCAAGGAGTTCGATCGTATTGAAGGATCAACTTCCATAGGTACGGGGTAATTATTACGCAGTTGTGTTGAAGGAATCCGTAGATGATTTACGGGCTGACTGGTATATCCTTCAGGGTACATGTTTCTACGTTGCGGAAAATTCCTATACTGAGAAAAATCTCTTGGTGGAAGAGGTGGTCTTTGCTGATTTGTATTAAAAATAGGGCGAGGTGGTGGTGGTGGCACGTAAAGCTCTCGTGGTTTTGGTATGTTATTTACCCTTGTGTCTGATTTAAATGGAGCAGACCTCATATTCATATTGCAATATTCAAGGCAATAGTTGTATGCAGCATTTAAGTTACTTGGATGATGATTTTTCAACAAAAAGCAAAGAGGGTTTTCAAGGCCTCTAATAAAACAGTCGAGTGCCTTTTTCTCTAAAATATGCTATATGTACTTCTGAATTTATAGCATATTTAGGATCAGTCTGAATTTGCGTTACTATTGCAGTTAGTAAATCATTCACTCGACTAAAATCACTGCTTAGGGATTCTGAAGATTTCTTACTGATCCCTGTGAGTTCATGATCAAGAGTTTTTAATTCCCTCTTATCTTTGTAATAAAGCAACAATGTTGATTTTATACTAGACCAATCGCCTGTTATGCAGCTAGTATTAAGCACATCTGCCGCTTCTCCTTTAATTTTCCTACGAATTGTTCCCTCAATTACATGATACTCAATGGATTCTCTGGGAAGACGGGCGTACATTCTGAGTACTTTTTCTACTTCTAATATCCATCTCATAAGGCTACTAGCGCTTCCTTCGAAATTTGGAATATCGCGAAAATAATCGGGAACTTTTCCGATTTGCAAAAACTCCTCATGGCTCATAGAGTTTTCAATAGGGGGATTCATTCTGATTTTATCACACAGTGCGTTTCTTTTTTTCTTCATATTCGAACAACCTTTTTGCATAAGTTCCTAACGTTTGTACTCTACTGTTTATTAGTACACCAGACTCTTGCAGTTAATTAAGTTCATCTACGAGCTGACCAAAAAAGTTCGTCGAGGATTGACATCTCACAGTCATCAGAAGAAGCTTCCTAATCCTTCCTAATAATTCCTGCTGTTGGAATGGCTTTCCTCCGGAACATGAATACTAACGAATTCTTCTACTTTACTTTCGGCATTATTAACAAAAATCAAACCATCCTACTTACGCAAATGTTTCCTTTCCGATAATGCTGTCGCTGTTACGTGTTTTTATGATTCTTTATCATACTCCTTGTCGAAATTCGCCTCACAAACTTTCCTTAGTTTGTATATATAACCTTATTTTTTATTTCGTTGCACAGCCATTAATTCACCTACGTCCTTGTCGATAGAAAATAAATGAAAAATGCTCTTGTCATGACTTGACATGGAGGCAGATTTTTTGATGGAGAATTTGAGCAGGTGGAGAGCCCCTATCGAAGCGATAGCCACAACAATAGAACCAGACCAAAAAACTTACAATACACACACACAGACCCCATAGAAATGGACAACAACCACCCATCTTCCGTGTACAATCGAGCATGCCCGGGATATGGCAAATAACAAGGAGTCTTGCGGAGTCTTGCGCCGAATTTAAAGTAAATATATTTGTATAGTTCAGGTTTAGGATAGGCATTAGTAATAGTTTAATATTATAACTAAAATAGGTGAGAAAACATTTGTTATCTTAGTCTTAAGGTAAACCCCAAGCGAGTCACAGCAACGATCCGAAAGCAACCAGTAGAGCTATCGAACAAGGAGGAAATGCAATGTTAATTTTCTTTAAGTGTTTTTTGTGAATTCATGATTCGCAGTCACCGCACGCGATGGTGACAATACGGCTTTTGTCCGTAATAATTTGTAATAATAAAAATCAAATTATGAATTAATATTAATAAATGGTAAAAAACTCGAGAAGGCCCCCCCTAGAATCTTTTGTGTGCAGCACTGTGGCCTGTCATTTTAGTTGTACAGTGGGATTTCTGTATGGTCAAAACCCATTTGATATAAACATTGTGCACTGTTCCTTAATACTGTTAATAGACAGCGAGTAGCACTTGATAATGTACATTGTAACAAGTGGTTTTAGATTATGATATTCTTATGCTTCCTCCTTTGCTGAATATCAATGCAAGGTAACAAGTATTCATCGAATTACTGTTCCGTTACCGTCCGAGAACGCCGTGCATGTTTTAGGCCCAATGGTTCACCCCTAGTGCGACCGAAGGTGAAAGACTCGAGAAGCCCCCCCCCCCCTGACAAAATTTGTTCGTCACTATACGTTTTACGCCTAACAGTATGCAATCCGCAGTACACGTTGCGAAAGCTTCACAGTGTGTTTTCAGTGTGGTCAAAAATGGTTGAATAAATAAAATGTACGTGTTTACAAACAAAGGGGGTAGGATAGTCTACTTTGCAGATGTGCATTCAATTACGAGCTGTTGCAACCGAATTAGTTTCTTAATAATGTGTAAATTGATTGGTTATGCTGAGGATCTGGGCGTGCTGTAGAAAGTCTCGTGTACCGCTTATGGTCGTGCGCCGTTGTCTGCCAATCCGATATCCCGGCCTGTATCCCGGGATGAACATTTCCACAGTTTGTGCCCCAACTAGCCACAATATGATATTAAACGGATCATAGATGTGCCGAAACAGGACACTGGCGCGAACAACGACGAGCCCGAAGAGAATTAGATTTTCGTAGCATGTGCTCTCAATCCGGTTTCCTAAATGCGTTTTCAACAGTAGTACCAGCTTAATTAACGTGAAGTCAAAGTGGGAAATCGAATAAGCTGGCGAATGTGGGCTCGAAGTTTGAGTATTGAATGGAAACTCGGAACACGTATCAATTTTGTCGACGGGTGGAACATTCGATGCACAGGGCAGAATGGAAGACACCTGACGCGTATTGAAATCAACGTCAGTTAGTCAGACGAAATGCACCAGGTTCATAAAACGGGAAAGTTTATTGCTTTCAATGTTTTGATATCTATTAACGGAGATGCATAGCCCAAGACTTCATTGCCGGTTTATTTCTTGAATGGTTCACGCATTGGTCTTTTAAACTTAACATTTACCCTATATTTAATTCCCCATGCACTCCCTTTGCCTGTTTCTCCTCCCAAGGATATCAATCTTATTATTGCCTGTTGGTGTACCGCATCGGCAGCAGATTTCTGATTTGTTTTCAGCTTCCGGATCTACTACGATCAGTAGAACTTCGGTGTGTAATGCGTCGGTTGTGTGCATCGTGCATCGTCTTTTAATCGTTTTATCGATGAAACATCGATGGTACGACCAATCATGTGAGAACGTCGGTTGCGGGTTTCTGATCGTCATCGGGTTGTAGCACTGCTGCATAGGTTGTACAATGTTGGTGGCATACTGATGTACTGGTTCGTCAATTGAACGATGCCAACGGGTTCCATCAGCTACCGTTACATGGTCGGCAGCATGGTATGCGCGTGCCAAACTTAAGGTTGGATGGAATGAGAAACCAGCCGGGCATCGGGGTTTCACCAATACTCTTCTGGATTGGTAAGGATTGCTGCAGACCGCTGCATCAGATAAAAAGGAGCATATTTAGTACAGTATAAGTTTTGTCATCATTAAAGTTTCAAACATAAAACATAATTTTTCATTTTCCACAGTGGTTTTTGCTTGCTACTTTTTGTTGGGTATGTTAAATTGAATGCTCCTGGATGCGAACTATCGGCTACCGCACAAGAACGGGTCTCCTACCGACGCGTGCTACGATCGGGAAGACATTCGATCGTACTTTCTCCCTCGAAGAACATGGAAGGGAGCATGTGTCCATCCTATTAATTCAATTGCATTGGAGTGTTTGGTGTGAAAACATTCCCCATCGCATTTCTTCTAAAGACTCCTATTGTGATAAAATATAAATATAAACATATTCCCCCGATCCTGTTCGTATATGATCATCGCAAGAGGACATCATATTCCAGCCAGCACCACGTGGAGGTAGGATTCGGAGTTCCATAATAGCAGATTTATCACATGCACGATAAATCCGCTGTTTGGCATTCGCTAGCCACCTTGAGAAAGGATAACTGATTAAAACTGCATTTGCAGCTAAAAGATAAATGTGGGAAAATGACTTACTCAAACTCTTGAACATCCTTGATGGCGCGCAGAATGTTTATGAAGCTGTTGGATCCCGATCGCTTCAGCTGGTACTCCCTCAAATAGTGAATCAACGATCCTCGATGTGTGCCTTTTAACAAAAAAAAAGACACGAGTTAAGAAACATAAAAGATTCCGTTAAGAATATAGCTACCTTTCGATCGGAGAAATGGCTTTATCCAGCGCCATAAATTCTCGATGCTCTGGGTGTGTACAAACGGGTCGTTCGGGTGTACAAAGTTTTCACTATGGTTGACCATAGCATGAGTGTAGCCGTTGTTTTCCAACCCGTTGTAGGCTCGCCATCCGTCCGTTAGGATTGTAGACCCCGGTGCCACATGCCGCATGATAATGCTGTGCAGTGTGGTAGCATCTCGTTTCTGCACCAGCTCGAGGAATATGTCGCGCGTCTCCCAACAGATACCACCGATCAGCCACACCTGGTTGTTATCTGCCATCCTTCCGCGATTGTACTTCCGCTTGGTGACAACGGACTCGTCGATCTCCACAGTAAGTCCGCTACCACCAATCGTTGAATGCCGTTGCTCGATGTACTCGGAGCTGATGCCACGGAGCACCTCGTACCACCGGAGCACTGCCGCTTTTCCAGCAGGACACTCGGCACCAGCAACTGTTCTCGTGCTGTTCCGGGACCACTCGTATGTCAGCTCTAGCAACTGCGGGAGCAACAGCCTGGAGTTTTTAAAAACGCTGTTGGTCCGCACAGTGCACTCCGATCCGGTGCAGGCCGACGTTGGTTTGCAAATCCATTTGCATCCATTGGCTCGGCGCGTCTGCTTTAGCTTCATTGCCCGGTTACACTTTTCGCAAGATTGCGTCGGCGGTAGTAATTCAGCTTCCTGTAACAACCGAACCAACCGCTGCTCGTCCGACGTGATTTTTTTTAAGTCCGTTAGACTTTTGATGCTGGCAAAAACTTACATTTTTTGCTGCTCCTGAAGTTCGTGTTGCTCTTGCGATGATGGATAAATTATGATCTACTTAATACGTGTCTGCGTTTTAAAGACCATTGAATGTATGTGTGTACTGATTTCCGATACACATATTTGTTCTACTCCTGCTCGAGTCTTTGTATGTATAGTCACGACACCTACAGACAAGTAAAATTAGGCGCGTAAAGGCGTTTTGCATGTATACTTTTACTTGTCTGTGAGTGTCTCCAAGAAAAGACCAAATATTGTGCAGGCCATGTGTATTTGCATTGGTGATGGAAAATCCGGGTTAGATTCATTCACACCACGATAGCATTGCTTCTCTAGGAGGTAATGGTGTGTTTGGCATGGAAGGATGGTTTACAGTAAGAATAAATCTGAAATAAAAGCTTCATGATAAGAGCTGATTCAAGTGTTTTAAGAGGATGCTTTTTTATTTTTACGAAGTATTTAAATTGTTTTTTACGAAACGGTTTAATAAAGTAAACAAATACGCACACACCACTCAGATCGATCAGTTTCCTTTAGGATCAGCATTCGCTCGTCAATGACCAGTGAGAGACATTTTTTTTCACATATAACAGTTAGGCAGGTCATCGGTCAATCTCCAAGTTACTCGGTCCATTGCTGCATTCCTTAGCCATTCGCTTGCATAGTACAGGTCTCGTGCCAGCCTGTTGCGGTCAGTTTTTTCCGAAGGTAAGGCCATGATTCCCAATATGGGCAACTAGTGCAATAGCAAGCAGAAAACAAGAGTTAAAATATTTTCACGAATGATGGAAACGGTTGCATCAATTGACGGCTGCACAAATAAGAACATTTTCAAAATCAATCAAACGGCGCATGCCGAAGATTTTTGCAATAATTGGTCATTTACGCATGTTAAGCCGCATTGAATCCCATAAACTTTAAAGCAACCCCTAAGCCGTTTGCAAATGGCAATCTATTGAACTGGTGTGAGAAATACGACAGTCGAACGAAAAATTAAAAAAAAAATTGGTACTAGTTGCAAAAAACCAACCCTCAAAAGATTCGATACGATCTATCTCATCTCTATCTTCGAACTTCGTGTTTGGTGTTCAGCCCATTTACAGTTGGCCCTAATGCGGAGACAATTTCAGCCTAACACGTTTGTTAGCTATGCATCGCTAGAACGAAAACATGACGCCTGTTTGTTGCTTTCCAAGTGATATACGTATCCGTAGACGATCATGTTTTCGTTTTAGCGATGCATAGCTAACAAACGTGTTAGGCTGAAATTGAACGATAGAATTCAAACCCATCAACAGTCTCCACATTAGGGCCAACTGTAAATGGGCTGAACACCAAACACGAAGTTCGAAGATAGAGATGAGATATACATTCAAAGACTCGAGCAGGAGTAGAACAAATATGTGTATCGGAAATCAGTACACACATACATTCAATGGTCTTTAAAACGCAGACACGTATTAAGTAGATCATAATTTATCCATCATCGCAAGAGCAACACGAACTTCAGGAGCAGCAAAAAATGTAAGTTTTTGCCAGCATCAAAAGTCTAACGGACTTAAAAAAAATCACGTCGGACGAGCAGCGGTTGGTTCGGTTGTTACAGGAAGCTGAATTACTACCGCCGACGCAATCTTGCGAAAAGTGTAACCGGGCAATGAAGCTAAAGCAGACGCGCCGAGCCAATGGATGCAAATGGATTTGCAAACCAACGTCGGCCTGCACCGGATCGGAGTGCACTGTGCGGACCAACAGCGTTTTTAAAAACTCCAGGCTGTCGCTCCCGCAGTTGCTAGAGCTGACATACGAGTGGTCCCGGAACAGCACGAGAACAGTTGCTGGTGCCGAGTGTCCTGCTGGAAAAGCGGCAGTGCTCCGGTGGTACGAGGTGCTCCGTGGCATCAGCTCCGAGTACATCGAGCAACGGCATTCAACGATTGGTGGTAGCGGACTTACTGTGGAGATCGACGAGTCCGTTGTCACCAAGCGGAAGTACAATCGCGGAAGGATGGCAGATAACAACCAGGTGTGGCTGATCGGTGGTATCTGTTGGGAGACGCGCGACATATTCCTCGAGCTGGTGCAGAAACGAGATGCTACCACACTGCACAGCATTATCATGCGGCATGTGGCACCGGGGTCTACAATCCTAACGGACGGATGGCGAGCCTACAACGGGTTGGAAAACAACGGCTACACTCATGCTATGGTCAACCATAGTGAAAACTTTGTACACCCGAACGACCCGTTTGTACACACCCAGAGCATCGAGAATTTATGGCGCTGGATAAAGCCATTTCTCCGATCGAAAGGTAGCTATATTCTTAACGGAATCTTTTATGTTTCTTAACTCGTGTCTTTTTTTTTGTTAAAAGGCACACATCGAGGATCGTTGATTCACTATTTGAGGGAGTACCAGCTGAAGCGATCGGGATCCAACAGCTTCATAAACATTCTGCGCGCCATCAAGGATGTTCAAGAGTTTGAGTAAGTCATTTTCCCACATTTATCTTTTAGCTGCAAATGCAGTTTTAATCAGTTATCCTTTCTCAAGGTGGCTAGCGAATGCCAAACAGCGGATTTATCGTGCATGTGATAAATCTGCTATTATGGAACTCCGAATCCTACCTCCACGTGGTGCTGGCTGGAATATGATGTCCTCTTGCGATGATCATATACGAACAGGATCGGGGGAATATGTTTATATTTATATTTTATCACAATAGGAGTCTTTAGAAGAAATGCGATGGGGAATGTTTTCACACCAAACACTCCAATGCAATTGAATTAATAGGATGGACACATGCTCCCTTCCATGTTCTTCGAGGGAGAAAGTACGATCGAATGTCTTCCCGATCGTAGCACGCGTCGGTAGGAGACCCGTTCTTGTGCGGTAGCCGATAGTTCGCATCCAGGAGCATTCAATTTAACATACCCAACAAAAAGTAGCAAGCAAAAACCACTGTGGAAAATGAAAAATTATGTTTTATGTTTGAAACTTTAATGATGACAAAACTTATACTGTACTAAATATGCTCCTTTTTATCTGATGCAGCGGTCTGCAGCAATCCTTACCAATCCAGAAGAGTATTGGTGAAACCCCGATGCCCGGCTGGTTTCTCATTCCATCCAACCTTAAGTTTGGCACGCGCATACCATGCTGCCGACCATGTAACGGTAGCTGATGGAACCCGTTGGCATCGTTCAATTGACGAACCAGTACATCAGTATGCCACCAACATTGTACAACCTATGCAGCAGTGCTACAACCCGATGACGATCAGAAACCCGCAACCGACGTTCTCACATGATTGGTCGTACCATCGATGTTTCATCGATAAAACGATTAAAAGACGATGCACGATGCACACAACCGACGCATTACACACCGAAGTTCTACTGATCGTAGTAGATCCGGAAGCTGAAAACAAATCAGAAATCTGCTGCCGATGCGGTACACCAACAGGCAATAATAAGATTGATATCCTTGGGAGGAGAAACAGGCAAAGGGAGTGCATGGGGAATTAAATATAGGGTAAATGTTAAGTTTAAAAGACCAATGCGTGAACCATTCAAGAAATAAACCGGCAATGAAGTCTTGGGCTATGCATCTCCGTTAATAGATATCAAAACATTGAAAGCAATAAACTTTCCCGTTTTATGAACCTGGTGCATTTCGTCTGACTAACTGACGTTGATTTCAATACGCGTCAGGTGTCTTCCATTCTGCCCTGTGCATCGAATGTTCCACCCGTCGACAAAATTGATACGTGTTCCGAGTTTCCATTCAATACTCAAACTTCGAGCCCACATTCGCCAGCTTATTCGATTTCCCACTTTGACTTCACGTTAATTAAGCTGGTACTACTGTTGAAAACGCATTTAGGAAACCGGATTGAGAGCACATGCTACGAAAATCTAATTCTCTTCGGACTCGTCGTTGTTCGCGCCAGTGTCCTGTTTCGGCACATCTATGATCCGTTTAATATCATATTGTGGCTAGTTGGGGCACAAACTGTGGAAATGTTCATCCCGGGATACAGCCCGGGATATCGGATTGGCAGACGACGGCGCACGACCATAAGCGGTACACGAGACTTTCTACAGCACGCCAAGACGGCGAAGCGATTGTACCGCCTGACCAGTAAGTCAGTGAGTGCTCCAAAGTGTCGCAAATATTGCAGAGTCCGGATGAAGTGGTATCTGAAAGTAAGGGATTCTTACTTTGGTTACGGTTCACAAAGCAACATGAAAAATACTTTCCTGACCGCACTGTATGGCACTGACTACAGACCAACATCAAACCGCGAGATTTACACCAATCCCAGAGTTTCCTCTTGGTAGAGAATTTACATTCTTTCCAGCAGATCCTCAGCATAACCAATCAATTTACACATGATTAAGAAACTAATTCGGTTGCAACAGCTCGTAATTGAATGCACATCTGCAAAGTAGACTATCCGGTAAAAGACTCGAGAAGGCCCCCTCCTGACAAAATTTGTTAGGCGCTGTAGGATTTACGCCTAAAGGTATGCAATCCGCAGTACACGTTGCGAGAGCTTCACAGTGAGCTTTCAGTGTGCTTTCAGTGTGGTCAAAATTGGTTGAAGAAAGTCGAATAAAATATTGTTATTATTTGATTAAAACCCCTTCTCCGCTAACCCTACCATTCATTTTGGCTTACAGGGGCTTTGTACTAGTTTTCAGTCGCACTAGGGGTGAACAATCGGGCCTAAGACATGCACGAAGTTCTCGGACGGTAACGGAACAGTAATTCGATGAATACTTGTTACCTTGCATTGATATTCAGCAAAGGAGGAAAAATAAGAATATCATAATCTCAAACCACTTGTTACAATGTATTGTATCAAGTTCTACTCGCTGTCTATTAACAGTATTAAGGAACAATGCACAATGTTTACATCAAATGGGTTTTGACCATACAGAAATTCCACTGTACAACAAAAATGACAGGCCACAGTGCTGCACACAAAAGATTCTAGGGGGGGCCTTCTCGAGTCTTTTACCCGTGTTTCTTTTGAGCGCTTCACGTTGATGCTAACTGCAAAAACACGATACGTGCCAAAGCCACTGACCCCAAAATCGCTTATCGCTAAAGTGAAAGTTTTAGAACGTGTGCGAAGCGAACCGTGCGATTAGAGCTGTTTTGTGCTCTCAGTGCGTAGTCGTCTCGTCCAGTGTTACGTGTGTCGGTGAGAGAGCGGTGCAACGTTTAAGTACTCTCGCGCGGTGTACTATCTCTCCCGCTAAGTGTTTTCCGGTAAGTCCTTGGATGTCGTGTCATCTCTTTCCCTCCCTAGTGTTAAGCGTATAAACGATTCGTACGGCTCTACCATGGAGGTAGAGCCGATCGATGGATCGAACACAGGCTTCACTACAGTGAAGCGCAAAAGTTCCGATCCAGGCGAATCAGCAAAAAAAAAAGACCAATTGTAGTTCCGGGGGTTTCACCTTCGCCTCCTACTGGGGATCTGAACAAAAGGAGCAGGGCATATCATGCATCCTACAAAGGAGTGCATGATGTTTATTTCATGCCCAGGAATAAACCCCTGGATGTTAGATCGATCACCGCGTCAATCTATAAAAAATACCCAGGGGTCCTGGATGTTCTTCGGCTGCGTCCGAATAAACTGAGGGTCTCCGCAAAAGACCGGCAGCAAGCCAATGCTATTGCGGCCGATCCGGCCTATACGGAGGATTACCGGGTATACATACCCGGTGGACTGGTGGAAGTCATCGGTGTTGTCGATGACTTCGAATACCCGCTGGAGGAAATCCTAAAGTACGGAGAGGGGGCATTCCTTCACCACCAACTCCTCGTGCCAAGGTCCTTGAGGTGAAAAAACTGTTCGCTTCAAGCATGGTTGACGGAAAGAAGGTGTTTCGCGAGACATCCTCGCTCCGAATCACCTTCGAAGGCACTGTTCTGCCGAATTCTCTCTTTTTCGAGGGACTTCGTGTGCCAATCCGTCGACCATTCGTGACAAAAGTCGCGAATTGTATTAATTGTAGCCAGATTGGGCTTTCTGCTCCATACTGCACAAACGCTACAAAGTGCAGCAAATGTAAAGGAGCGCACTCTACCGCAAAGTGCAAGACCGCTCCCAAAACATGCATCCATTGCAAGAAGAAATGGCATGAGGTAACCTCCTGTCCTG
Source organism: Anopheles stephensi (assembly GCF_013141755.1). NCBI lineage: Eukaryota > Metazoa > Arthropoda > Insecta > Diptera > Culicidae > Anopheles > Anopheles stephensi. The sequence continues at coordinate 33,806,952 of NC_050202.1, read as the reverse complement.
TCTACCGTAGGAGACAGGCGGAGCACAAGCGGACCATCATCCAAAGTGCCAGGGGTTCGTACGCCGATGTTTTGAAGACGACTCCAAGCGTGAATCCGTTCGACTCGCTTTCTATATTTGCGGAAAACGAACCGTTGCCCAATCTGGCTCCGCTCACGGGAGTAAAACGATCGTCATTCCCTAGGCTGCCAATCAAAAAGACACCTAGAAAGAAATCATCTCTTCCCAAAAAGGCAACACGGTGTCATGTGGAAACAACACCAGTCCCTCCTCGGGACAATCCCACACATGATGCTGGCTCCTCCACGAAGTCCCGTAAAAATCCGAGTCCCAAAAACCTGGCGTTCCCAAGTGAACCCAGATCCTTCTCCCAGATCCCCACTCTGTCAGAGATCCTTCAATCTCTGATCGAGACTCTTAACCTCCCGCAACCACTTGCGGGAATGATCCCTTTGGTGTTTCCTTTCCTAAGAGGAATGGTCAAACAATGGCTGGAACAATGGCCTTGCCTTAGTATGATGGTCCGTTTGGACGAATAATCAGTCCAATGGCCACCATACTACAATGGAACTGCACAAGTTTTATAGGAAAAATAGACTCCCTCAAAGTTTTATTATGGGAACACAATTGCAATGTGTTTGCCCTAAGCGAAACTTGGCTCTCACCCGAAAAGCATATAACCTTCCCGGGTTATAATATTATTCGTCAAGATCGATTTGACCAAGCTAGTGATAGGCGTGGTGGGGGAGTTTTAATTGGTATTCGAAGTAGTCACAGCTTCAACAGAATACACCTCCCTACACCCGAGGGCATTGAATACGTCGCCATCCAGGCAAAGCTAGGAAATCTTGACCTTTCGATTGCGTCTATTTATATCCCACCGGGAGCCAATCTTGACTCTGAGAAGATCGAAAAGGATCTTGAAACGTTAGCTACGGTTCTTCCAAACCCGTTTTTTATCCTAGGCGATTTTAACGCTCATGGACAAGATTGGGGTTGCTTGCACGATGATAGTCGAGCACCAATCATTAGGGATTTCTGCGACACCTTTAGATTGACCATCTTAAACTCTGGTGAAGCAACTAGGGTGTCATCTCCTAGAGCACGTAATAGTGCAATAGACCTATCTCTATGTACGTCATCCTTAGGGCTGGATTCAAAGTGGAAGGTGATCCAAGACCCCCTTTGCAGTGACCACTTGCCAATAGAGATTTCTATTATCAATTGAAATCGTACAGCCGATCCAGTCTTCGTCGAATGTGACTTGACGAATAACATCGACTGGACGAAATACGGCGATCTTATGTTTGCTTGGCTGCGCCGTGTAGAACCCAGTTTCTTCCCTGACGAGAAATATAAAAATCTCGTTCAAGCAATAAACGAGTGCGCTCTTGGTGCCCAAACAAGACCGCCCCCTCCAAGCAAGGAAATTTTTGAGACCCCCCACTCCTTGGTGGGATGCGGACTGTCAAGTGGCATTCTCAGCGAAGGGGAAGGCTTTTGCCCAGTATAGAGCTACTGCCTCCACAGATCTATATGAACAATATAGAGGACTGGAGCGCAAGTGCAAAAACTTGCTTAACACGTTGGCTGCCACACCTATTTCGGTCGTGTTTCCTGCCATGCCGAGCCGTTTTGTCATACAATTTCGCTGGCTATCATTTTTGATAGCCATGGCCTACTGGGAATTGTATTGCTGCGCGCAACGCACATACACACTCTCTAGTGAAAAAGAGTGTGAGTGCAGTTCTTAATTTCGGGTGATTCTATCTCTCTCACACATTCGTACTTTCCGCATGTGTCGATTTCGTTCAAATATGCATTGTATCGCTTCATCAGCATTTTCGGCAAATTTGATAAAGCAAATCGGTGATAGGTACAACTAGTCATTTCTGTAGTGGTCAGTGTTGATTGAGTTGTGTTCCCGATAATATCAATTTCACGTTTCAATCCCAGTTTATTTGTTCAGGTAAGATTATGATTTGATCATCATTGAAATTATGTGTGTCAATATATTAATTATTCCTATTATTATCATCAAGAAACCAACAAAATGAGAAAGCGAGTGCTACAAGAACAAGCAAACCCAAATGAAAGCGATCTTCACGCATCTGATACGGATTCGGCATCTGATGACAATTTTGAGTCTGATTGTGAAGATATTCTTGAGGTATTAGACCAATTAGTTCTAGATGAAAATGAAGATGATCAAATAGATCTTCATGAAAATAGCTCCCAAAACAACATTGAAGGAAGAGAAGATGAGTCAATTTGGAATACATATATTGGAAGACACAAGTGTTTCGAATTTGTTGACAAGAAGGGACTGCAAATGGATATTCGTAGTGACAGCACACCTCTAGATGTTTTCTCGTTAATTGTCGATGATGAAATGCTAGCCTACATTGCTGATGAGACTAACAAATATGCAGCTCAGTGCTGTGCTTCCAAACCAAAATCAAAGCATTCAAGGTTGAACAATTGGAGCAATACAAATCAAGTATAAATTAAACAATTTTTTGGATTAATGATATGGATGGGTTTAGTCGCACTAGGAAGATTAGACAGCTACTGGTCACGAGACGGTGTGTATAATTTTTCGCAACCACGATCAGTTATGGCACGCAATCGATTTCAATTATTACTTACATTGCTTCAATTCAATGATAAATCACAAAAAGCTCCAAATAACAGACTTTTTTAAAATCGAACCTTTAATTTTAATGCTTCAAAGAAAATTTCAATCGATGTTCTACCCAGGACATGATTTTGTTATAGACGAAACTCTCGTGCCATGGAGAGGCCGTTTAGTTTTTAGACAATATATCCCAAGCAAGGCTCATCCCTATGGAGTAAAATTATTCAAACTGTGTTCAGTTGCAGGTTATACTTGGAATATAAAATTATGTACAGGAAAATCAGTTACTGGAGAACGTGAATAAAGTTTAGCACAGAATGTATGTGTAGAGCTCAGTAAATTATTATTGAATGAAGGTCGAACTATGTATATAGATAACTTTTATACTAGCTATGAAGTTGCAAAATACTGTCTGACTCATAAAACGCACGTAGTCGGAACTCTAAGAGCAAACAAGAAAGGTATTCAAAAAAATGTACTGCTGGCCAATTTTTTTTTTTTTATTCATAAAGAACGGCCTGGCCGTATTGCTTGCTGGCAAAATTGAAAAGAGGAGAATTTATTGCTAGAGAAAATGAAGACGGCATAGTGGTGTTAAAATGGAAAGATACTCGAGATGTTAGAATTTTAAGTACAAAACACGCTCCGCTGATGGTTCCAGTAAATAACCAAAAATCACAAAATACCCACAAAATACAAAATAGCGAAGGATCGTCAAAACGTCAAAATAAAAGAGCTATGGAAAAGCCACAAGCAGTATTGGACTACAACCAAGCAAAATGTGGTATAGACCTCTCAGATCAAATGGGCTCCTATGAAAAGGAGTGGAGTTTCCTACCCTTAGAAAAGGAGTGAAATGGTATCGAAAATTAGCTCTCTAGCTACTGTTGGGAGTTTCAGTAGTTAACGAGTGGGTACTATACAATGTGCCACATATAAAAAAAATCAAATCAAGAATTTTAGGGAACTATTAGTAAGTCAGTTTTTAAATTTTTCTCCTCCAAACATTCCTAAATCTAGTAATAATAAGCACCAATTGAGGGTTAGAGTTGATAGTGATGGCAAAAAAATTAGACGAAAGTGCAGCAATTGCTACAACTCTATATCTGCTAATAAAAGCCGCGAAGATGCACGAAAGTTAGCAAAGCAGACACACACTTACTGTGTTACCTGCCCTGGGGAGCCACAAATGTGTTGTAATTGTTTCGAATTACTTCATTACAAATAATGTGAATAGAGTTAAGATTTCTGAAATAGATGGATTTGATGGTAATGCCATAAGTACACATTTCAAACAGAAATATTTGTGTTCATTTTCAATTTATTGTTAAAATCATTATACGGAAACATTTTCATAATTTTCAAATAAGTGTATTCGATATCCACCGTATTAAATTGTATTCAAGAAGAGGTTTGCTATGATACTACATTTGTCTCACTCTTACACATGAATAATGTGACATTGAGTGAAAGAGATGGAGTGATTCACATGTTAATCGCTCAACGAAAACCGTCTCACAAAAATGCGTTTAAAAATTATTTAAACCACAGATATGCAAAAACCAACCCCATACTAAGGTTTACCAAATACAAATCTTTACTCTCACCGAAATACGCATACATGAGATTTCTAGTTACGCATACATGAGAAATGGCACTTTGAAAACCATGTACGGTGGCTATCAAAAATGATAGTCATGGCCCCCCAGGAAACATCACTGGCTATCAAAAATGATAGCCATGGAGCCAAAGTGTTAAAGCAAAGAAAAGAAGCTACTGGAGGAGGTATGTAACCAACCTCTGTCCTTCCACTTCGCTCAGTTCGCTACAGAGCATGGCGAGAAGGATGCGAAATAGCAGAGCGTCCAACGAGAGCGAAAGCCCAGATTTCGCTCAAGCACCACCTTTTAAACAAAGTGCACCTGGTAGTGATTCCTCAATGGATTCACCTTTCACAATGGTCGAGCTTTCGCTTGCACTGTACTCCAGCAATAATTCCTCGCCAGGAATGGATCGTATCAGGAAAAAGTTGCTCCACAACCTTCCAGATCTGGCGAAAAAGCGGCTGTTGAGGCTTTTCTACATCATGTTGGAGCTTAACACCGTCCCGTTGGAATGGAGGGAGGTGAAGGTTATCGCCCTGTTGAAACCTGTCAAACCAGCATCAGAGTACGACTCGTATCGACCGATCTCGATGTTATCGTGTCTGCGAAAACTATTTGAGAAAATGATTCTTTTTAGATTGGACAACTGGCTCGAATCCAACGGCATTTTGTCTAGTACCCAATTTGGATTTCGCAAAGGTAAGGGTACTAACGATTGCTTGGCGCTGCTTGTATCCGAAATAGAGCTGGCTCATTCTCGAAAGGAAATGATGGCCTCTCTATTTCTTGACATCAAGGGGGCTTTTGACTCAGTATCAGTACATTTGCTGTGTCAAAAGTTAGAAACCGCGGGCTTAAGCCCAAGATTAAATAACATCGTTTTTAACCTCCCTTCTGAAAAGGCGATGAATTTCGACAACGGCCATCTGAAAATTCGGAGGGTCAGTTTCTACGGACTACCACAAGGGTCGTGCTTGAGCCCCTTGTTGTACAATTTCTATGTTAACGACATTGATACCTGCTTGGCACCAGGATGCAGCTTACGTCAATTGGCGGACGACGGTGTTGTATCAGTCGCCAGCAACAACATCGCCGATCTTCAAAGGCCTTTGCAAACCGCGCTGAACAACCTAGAAGTGTGGGCCAGAAACCTAGGAATCGAGTTTTCACCCGAGAAAACGGAAATGCTCATTTGCTCGTTATTCTATAACACTGAGAGTAAAAGACGCAAAAATTTGGTGAACCCCAAATTTTATATACTCCTGTATAACACAAAGATATCCATTGCCAGAACTTTCCGATACCTATGCGTTTGGTTTGATAGCAAGAATGTGTGGAGGTCACATATTGATTATCTTGTCAAAAAATGCTTCAGAAGAATCTATTTTCTTAGAACGATTACCGGATTCTGGTGGGGTGCGCACCCATCAGACATCCTTAAGCTGTACAAGACAACGATACGGTCCGTCTTGGAATATGGATGCTTATGCTTCCATTGGGCAGCCAAGACGCATCTGATCCGTCTAGAACGCATCCAGTATCGTTGTCTAAGAATCGCACTGCGTTGTATGAAATCAACCCACACGTTGTCACTCGAAGTGATGTGTGGAGTGATGCCGCTAGCGCTCCGTTTTGAGCTACTCTCGCTTCGCCTTCTCATACGCTCTACTGTCTCAAACCCATCGATAATCGAGAACTTCAACACACTGCATGAGATAGGATCTAAATGCAAAATCATGAACACTTATCATGATTTTGCCTCTTTACAGGTACACCCTAGCAGTCCAGAAAATGTAAATCGTACCAGCTTGCCAGGGTCCTGCAGTTCTCGTTTTATAGTAGATACCTCTTTAAAAGAGGATACAAAGTCTATCTCCGATAGTCTTCGCAGGACGACAATTCCCAGCATTTTTGTGGAAAAGTATGGCCATTTGAACCGAAACCAATTTTATACAGACGGATCCTCCTCAGAGCAGGGCATCGGTTTTGGCGTATATAACATCGATTCCGAAGCATCTTTTCAACTACGCCGACCATGCTCAATCTATATAGCGGAGCTCGCCGCAATCTTTTACACCTTATTGATCATAAGTACTTGTCCTCCAGACGAATATTTCATCTTCCCCGACAGCTTAAGCGCTGTCGAAGCACTAAAGTCTGTGAAGGAAATTAAGAGCCCTGACTACTTTGTGAAAGAAATTTTAAAGATCTTAAGCTCCTTGTTTCAAAAATCTTTCCGAATATCTCTTGTTTGGTTGCCCGCTCATTGCGGTATTCTAGACAATGAAAGGGCGCTTCGAAAGGGTCTCTTTTTGATAGGCTTATCAATCTCTCTGCATGGCTCGGTGGCAGAGTATGTGGGACACAGATCTCGCTTGTGTGTATGATGATGAATGAATTATTAAATGAATGAATGTATGAATGAGTGCGATGATAGAGGGGCTTGGTATGGCATAGGCGGAATATCCTGGAGGATCCAGGACCAAAAGCTACACCGTTGCAATGGCGTGTTGCGACGGCCAATGAAAGCAGGCAAGCCAGAGGGATGGAAGAACGCTGGATTACAACACGCAGAATACTGACGATGGCATATCCCAAAAACAATTGAGATGAGATGAGCCCTCACGATACCGACCCTCGCTACCGACAAAACCTCAAATTTGGATGACGGATGTATTATTAACGGATCAACCGAGTTCACCCGGGATAAGGTGCCCTTTCACGGCTTGGAGAAGGAAATGTCTCCAAACCATCGTGAAATGTACTAATATTTATAATTTAGCTTTAAGCAATACGGCAAGGCCGTTCCTTACGAACAAAAAAAAAAATCAATTAAAGCATGTAGACGATTCGGCACGGCCACACGACTTATTTGCCCTTGCAAATAACGCACTATCTTCGCTTTGTGGCATGGATCTGTTGCTAGCTGCTCCTCAAATCTTTTAAGCTCCTCTTCTGTTATCAACGCATGGTTTTATTCAAAACTCGCTCTAGGGAGAAGACCTTCACAGGGATGAGTTACTGACACTTACCCTCCGGTAACCTGTTTGGTGAGCTATACTTCTTACAACTAAATCTAACTTGTGACAAATTGTATCTCTTAAAACGCTACTTCATTCTCTAACTTTTTGGTTTTCTCTTCACTGAATGCCAACTTTCGCCGCAATACAACGATTCTTTAGTTATTTCTGGAAAGAGGAAAAAGTAGATTTGTGAAACATATCTTTTACACCGAAGAATAATTATTACCTCTTTGAGCAACATAAATCACACGCTGGTTTTTACTTGGTGTATTCAGCGATAACGTATCACCTAAGTTAATTGTTATGGATGCTGGAAATGAATTTCTAATCTATAATTAAAGTTGGAAACATCTTGGAGTGGATCCCACAGCCGGCAGATTCGTGATGAACGGAGCCGTCTGTAAAGATAAAACGATTGTAAATGTTAAAAAGTGTTAGTTTTGCATACGGGGGCAGGTTTTTCAGCAAAGGATAACCTACGTTGTCAGGGCCGGAAGATTTGCCTTGGCATTTCCTAAGGGACCAGTTAAGTTCTGCTATTGAGAAAAGTCTATTGTCTATTGTCTATTTATGGTAAATGGCATCTACTTGGGGGAGTAGAATCTGTTCTGCGCAATCGTGGAAAAAAGTTATCTGAAGCTGAAACTTTTGCAAAATGGTTTACAAAAGATTCAGGTACTTCAGATGGTGGAATAGTTGAAGTAGGATCAGGGGGCTGGCTAAGAATAACAGGGGCATGCGAATGTTGGTTTCGACCCGAGAGCACACTCACCCGCCGCCAAAGCTCCTTACAGGTCAAGAGGGGGTTGACATCAGCTACGAACTGATTCCAACTACTCTCTTTCGCTGCACGAATGGCTTCTTTGGGAAGACGATTGGCTTCCCGATACCGTTTGGCTAATATGGGTGTGAAAAAATTGTTGGGGACATGGCTGGCGCGACAGAAACGGCGTAGAGCAGCGCGACTGTCTTATTCCACCAGGGGACATTTCTATTGGAGGATGTTTTGCCTTTTGTACGAGGGATACTAAGGGATGCTGCTATTTTAATGGTTTCTACGAAGCGAGAAACGGAAGGGTTTTCGTCAAGTGGAAGATTGAATCGGATTTCTGTTTGATACCTTTCCCAGTCAGCCTCCTCATATTTCCAACGGGAACGTATGAGGGATGGCTGAGAGCGAAAGGAACTATGGATTAAGAGTGGAAAGTGGTCGCTGTTGTGTGTGTCTGTGTCAAAGTGTATGTGGAATTGAGGTGCCATAGAAGATGACACCGCACAGTAATCAAGGATGGAGCTACTTCCGTCAGACGGAGAAACACAGGTTGGGGTTTGATTGTGGAGGATTTGTAAGTCTACAGTATGGAATATTTCATCTAAGAGGTTGCCACAGGAATTGGTAACGGGACAACCCCAGGAGTTGTATTGGGGGTTAAGATCTCCTACGAGGATCAGTGGATAAGAAAACTGAGAGAGTAGGTCAGGAAGATCGTTTTGTATAGGAGATAATTTGAGAGAGGGAGATAGATACATGCAGAGAATGGTTGCTTTAAACGGGGATGCTTTTTGTACGGCTACTGATGAGACTGAGGTGTTTCGTTTATTTTTTTAGTTGGAATGTGTTTAAGCACACCCAAACACACATTTTGGTGTGAATGAGTAAGATTAATATTCAAATACCAGTTATATTTGTTGACAGGAGTGTAAGAAAGAGAGGGTATAGCTTGAGATTCTTGCAAGGTGATATTGCTGGGATTATGTTTGGTTATGAGCAGTTCAAATTCATCTAGGTTATTTTTGATGCTTCTAATATTCCAGGATAATGCAAAAAGGGATTGTTGGTTAGAGGTATTTGATAGGTTTTGGGGGTCACCGGAAAAAGGATGGGCAGAGGATTCAGATGTGGGAAGCGATCAAGGAGAAAAAGAATTAACTAGCTAGGTTTCTTCTTTCTCTTGCTACGGCTGAAGAGGGGATGGTAGAAGGGTTGGAGATATTGGAAGAGCGAAGGTTAAAGATGATGGAGGGGGTGGTTGTGGTTTCCTCTTCCAAGGAGGAAGAGTCCTAATTCCCGCGGGCTCGCTTGCGAGGGATGGATGAGGTAGTAGAGTCAGTGTCTTCTGTGTCAGTCAGAGTTGTGTCGGTTTCCGATTCTAGTTAGCTTTCGTCTTGTTGTTGTTTGACTGTTTTCTTCATTAGTTTAGTGATGGATTTCAGCTTTTTACATTAGTCGCGTATTTGTTTGCTCAGTTCTTCAATGGATGCGTTCAGTTTTTTGATAAGTTCGTCTTGTTCTTTGTTTTTGGATTCTAAGTTTGCAATAATAGTGTCTTTATCGTCCGTGGTACGTGGTATCGTCTGTTGTGCGTACGTCAGTCTTTATTGGACAATACGAGCAAACTAACAAATCTACCCGTTTTACCATACGATAGTAGTGATCTACCTTGTACTTGATGATGGTTTCTTCTTGCTTGTAGCGGAGACAGAAACAGCAAAAGCGTTTTGAGGTCCTTTGCAGTTTTTGAGCAAATCTACTTGCTTCACCATTCGACCAGTTGTGATCTACCTTGTATTTGATGATTGCTTCTTCTTCTTTGTAGCGGATACAGGAGCGGGTGAAGGCGTTATGCGGACCTCGTCAGTTATTGCACACGGGATCGACGATGCAGTCTCCAGGCGATGCAGTGGGCAGGCGTATCGCAGTTGGTGCAGGATTGTGGTACTTTGCAACTCGTTTTGGTGTGGCCATAATGAGCGCAGTGGTAGCACATCATGGGTTTCGGGTAATACGGGCGGGTAAAAACTTGCAGGGCACTGAGATGGATGGTAGATGGGATCGAGGTGGCGTTTATACGAAGCACGAAAATGTTAGTATCCACTATGTCTCAGTTCACCTTTCGCATGAATGTACGCACGAAAATGCTGGTCCTTAAGTTCTTTTAAAATTTCATCGTCGCTGAGGTCTTTTAGGTCGGGGGAATAGATCACGCATTGGACACTGTTGAGGTTGGTATGGGGAGTCACTGTCACTGAGGTTCCGTCGATGAGTTAGGTAAGGGATTGGAGAGATAGGAATTATTTCGAGCTACGTGTTTTAATTGGGAGTTTTTTACCGTTTACGATCGGTATTCCGGGCTCGGAAAGTTCACCAGCAACGAACGGAAGAAAGGGATTTACCAATAATAGAATGATTTTTCGAGAAAGGAGATCCGCTTGTCATTTGTAGCACTAGAAATTCCATATCACCGTGTTCCTCATTTTTGTCCATGTATTGAGGCAAGGACCTCTCATTTCAAGAGGGCCCACCGGGAGATGGATAATTCCCCTCGGGGAAAAGTGAACATGGCACTATACTGCCGAGCCCAGAAAAAAGGTTAACACGTCCTCTCTTCCTCTTTCTTGACACTGCATCCTCGAAAGGTCTCGCCCTGCCGTATCTGTTTTTTTTTAATGTCCAGTCAGTCACAAAAATTAAACTAAACAATTCTTCTTCCTTGGAACTACAACCTCGAGAGGTCTCGGCCTACCACCATTTCTGGCTTTCTGTGACTTAATTTTACCCTTAGTAAAGTAGTCAGCCTTTCGTACGGGTAGGCGGTCTGGATGGTAGTTGAACCCCGGCCCTGCCGTGTGAAGACCGGCGCCGCTGTCGCCTCGGAACTTAACGGACCGGACCGGAAACTTAACACTACACAGCAAAATTGTCTCTACATCTCCACACATACTGATCACAAATCTATTTCCTCACTTCAAATGTCTTTTCACAACACCACTGCACAAAGGTTATGAAATTAATGATGCCCCGTCTCACTGTAAAATTCTTAGAATGAGTACCACAGCACAACAATTTATAAAATGTAACACCGATGAAATACGCACTGCACACTGCACAGAAACACAGGGAAATAGCACAGCTTCAAGGAAGCGAAAAGCACACGGTAACAGGTCAAAACAAATAAAGCACGTCATTCCAAGTTGGCTGTCACATTAAGGGTGGTCTATAAGCATGATGAAACTCTCCAATCGGCTCAAGTTATGGTCTATAGTTATGGTCTGATCACCGGATTAATTACCGGTTTACCTGAGAGCAGGAAGTCAAAAACATGTCATATACAACTTTAGATACACAATCATCTGATCATATCCAACCATCTTTACTTAGATCCTAGTCTTGGAAGAGTCGGGAGTGTTTCTTTAACTAGCTTTCTGGATTAGTAAACTTCGAAATCATGTAACAGATTTTGGCGGCTTCAACCAACCGCGGGAATTCCAAATGTTACAGGTTATCTTAGGATACAAGATTATCAAAAGAATGCCAAAATTCAATAGAGTTGCTCAAATCTTGACCAGCGCGGTCAGTCGCCTTTCGTGTGTTAACGTCCGTATCCGATGATTTTTTTTAACTGGCATCGGAATAGGGACCTCTACGTTTAAAGTGAGGTGATAGTAATCCAAAAGTTAGTTAGTAAAATCGACCGCAAGACGGGAAGTCCTGCACATCCTGACCTTTCTCACGACTGAATACGACTCGTAAGACACCATAGAAATTTCCGCAATCTAAGCAAGTTACTAAATAAGTTCTCACAGTTATGACAATAGCAATGCGTAATGTCGACCAGGTCAAGCGCAACCGACATATCAGTTGTCCATTGGAGACACTGAATTGTATGAATGGAAATAATACAAGCCACCATCAACATCCAATCAAAATTGAAGTAAACAAGTAGATCAGGTTTTCTCACGAATTGTGTCCCTAATTTTCTTATAATGTCGCATTCTTATTTCTTATAAAGAACGCAGTAAGAGCTAATCAATCGCGCACAGGCTCGCTCGAGCTGCAAATATTATTGAACGTCAACCGTGTTGTTCGTTAAAAATATCTTAAATGTGTAAACGTGAACGTTCCACATGGCGACCGCGAATTATATCTGCAATCTTCGGGTTGTGTCAAATTAATTTTAACCAGCCGGCTTTATAGTACCACTCGTGTCCGGTAGGCATCGCAAGCAGCGCAAGTAGGGGCAAACGGCCGTAGTCAGCAGTAGGAAAAAATCACGGAAACAATCACAAAGTGGGGAATAGAGACCCCACTCACGGGCACTCACTTTTCACTACTGAGCTACCTAAAATGTAGGTTGTTGTAAGAATAAATTGTATTAATAGTAAATAATAAATACAGGGATTTTCAGTTGATAAGGCATTAGCATCCATTTTTATGGCAGGCCTCTAAGATGAAATGGCTAACAAATCTTGTTGATATGGAAACGGCTTCAGATGCAGGGGAAATCAAATACCTTTTATTGTGATGTCCTCAGATGATATTGATATGATGACAAGTGCGTGTAATATCAACGGCTACTATGACAATATCATCGGAGGACATAACAATAAAAAGTATTTGATTTTCCTATCACCTGAAGCCGTTTCCGTATCAATTAGCTTTGTTCGCCATTTCATCCAAAGAGCGTACAATAAAAATGGATGCTATTGCCTTATCAACTGAAAACCCCTGTAAATCAGTCTGAAATATAAGATTAATAATTATGCAAAAGCTTGAAGGAGCTAAATTAAAAACATCCAATACATTATTATTAATCATATTAATATGAATAACCTAGAATAACGATATAGATGCTCAACATTTATTAACTAATATAAATATTAGAACAAAATTTGGCATGCTACATAATTTTATTTAAATTTTAAAGAAAAACGACAGAGAAGAATCAAAAAGCGAGAAAGAAATTTATAATAATTTAATCGGAGATAAATTTACCAAGATGGCATTCGACATTTTAAAAAAACTGCTACCGTCTTAGTACCACTATATGATGGATCCAATGAGAAATTTACAACTTTCTTAAACCCAGCCAATTTAGTTAAACAAATAAATGCAGCTGAATATAAGCTCCTACTAGCTGAATTTCTCTTTTTCGTTAGAGTGCGTACGTTCCATGAGCCCATGAGAATATTATTGGGGGGGGGTCTATTATCGTGGGGGGGAATATTACGGGGGTCTATTATCGTGAAGTCCGGGTATCGCATAATTGTTTCTGCTTTCCGTAGTCGGTAGGTTACTTGAGGCAGGGTGACTGGCCCCGCGCTCAAGCCTCCAGGTACCTCTGGAGGGCCTCGTGGCAGTTCGGTTTAACGTCTGGTTACCCCCCCTCCCCCCCCCTGACGTACAGGCAGACCAGTTGCCTGGTCTACCCACCCCCCTCCTGTTTAGCCTTTCTCCAAAGGATTGGGACAGGCCCGTGTACCCAAGCTTGGATATGTGGTGGGGAAAGTTACCACTCTGTACGACGAGGACGTTACGGAATAGAAGTTGGGTAGGAGAGCCTATGTAACCCCGAAAGGAGTCTTACCCCATTAACAGAGCTCGGGTTGGAGATTAACGAGGCAAAAACCAAAATGATGGTGGCACCACCAGCTGCCCTGTTAACAAACACTGATTTACGCAGGGCTGATGTACAGATAGGTGACCGCACCTTCGAAGTCGTCCAAAACTTCACCTATCTGGGGTCAAAAGTCAGCACCGACAACAACATTGATGATGAGTGAAAGATGCTGGCTGCCAAACGGTCATACTGCAGCATGAGGAAACTTCTCCACTCTAAATAGCTGTCGCGACGGACGAAGTTGGGACTGTATAAAACATTTATAGTCCCAGTACTCACATAAGTCTCTGAGACATGGACTCTGTCCAAAACTGACGAAGCCCTCTAGCCGCGTTTGAGAGAAAGATGCTCAGAAGGATTTTTGGCCCCGTATGTGTGGATAGACAATGGAGGAGCCGCTACAACGACGAGCTCTACGAGCTGTACGATGATCTCACCATCGTGCAGCGAATTAGACTCGCCAGGCTCCGGTGGGCTAGTCTAGTCATTAGAATGACACCGGATGACCCAGCCCGTAAAGTCCTTTAAGGCCGTCCACACGGACAGAGGAGGCGTGGGAAGCCCAAATTGAGATGGAGTGATGGCGTTGAGTCGTCCGCCAGAACGGGCGGGATAACGGATTGGCAGACGACGACGCTAAACCGTGAGCGGTATCGAGGATTGTTGCAGCAGGCCAAGACCGCAAGACGGTTGTAGCGCCTGATAAGTAAGTATATAAGTTGAATTTCTAAAAACCAGGCAAAAATCGACAAAGCTGGTTTACAACACTACCACATTTGAAGAGTTGATCGAAAATGACTGATCAAAATGCCAGAAAAACTTGATCATAATCGCATAATTAGAAGCAATCCGCATCCGCAAATACTTAAAGCAATCAGAACTCAGCACAAAAAATCCGTTTGCAACCAGGTCGAATTAATAACAGACGAACTGAAGAAGGTGTATTTGGAACGCAACGTAAAATGCCTCAAGAATTTCGCAAACGAAATGGCCACCAAGGCTGAAACTGGCACACTTCTCCGAAAAATTATCAACAAAGAAATCAACGTATTTTTGAAATGGGCAGAATTTTCATCTATTACAGCGGCTTCCAACAAAGTTTTCCAATATGAAAACAATGTTAACAAAAGTGGTTCATATATTTTACAACCCCAATAGAAGAGCAACAAATAATACAAATTATCAAAGATCTTGGAACAGATATCATCCCAACCCACCCATAAAAATCAGTACAAAAGGCTCACAGAGCCCACATTTTAGACAAAACAACTTAAACAACAGGAATCACAAGAACGAGAATCAGAATAGATGACACGCCTAGCAGACCAGCAGTCACAAACTATAAGCACAATGACAACCAAACTCGTGCGTTACCGGTATAAAGTACCTCGCCCGTAGGAGTTCGATTGTTTTCTCACGTACGACACTAATAAAGGTATCTCAACTGTCGAAAATTAAAATCAACAGAAAACAACAAAAAGCATAGAGCTTGAAACCGTCAACGGAGTTGTTAATTAAAAGCTCCAAAATGCGTACAAGCGAACTTTCGTGATCAACAGTGATTCGTATGAAACTGACAGAGCCTCTATCTCAAGAATGAATGCAAAGCAATAACAGAAAAACATACACATTAAATTTAAGTGTAGGTTAGACAAAAATGGGATTAAGAATAATGATAATATGTCAATACGGTGTTAAGCCGTGTTACTAGAAGTATAAATAAATGTTACCGAGGCACTGCCTTGATTACCCTGACCGCGGGGGCACTGTTGAGCTATGACAGAAAGACCATGAGACACGATTTAACAGTACAGTCCGCCGACAAACCCTGTGAATAGGGTAATGAGAGCGCTCGAGCTTTGCAAACCCGAACGGAATCGGCGGATATAGTCAGGGTAAGCGACAAAAAGAGCGTCACGAACAGTCGTGCGTGTAGGTTATTTGGGTACCGGCCAGTCTGAAGCTTAAACCGAATGGTAAAGCAGAACTAGCAACTTTCTTCGACTGGTCGGACCATCCAATAACATGAGAAGCGTAGGGCATAGCCCAACACGTCTCGTTAATCTTCTGTGGTGTTTCCGGTGTTTCCCCGGAAGAGGGGAAAAAGATATCCTCTTGGGTATCTCAGTTGTAGAAAGTGAGTGCTCGATGAAGTTATTTAGATGTACGTTTGAATAGGAAACTGTTTGATAAGGAAACTAAAGTTTTCAAAAGCTTCCGTCGAAATTGGGTAGTGCGTACGCCGTTCGTATCTAAAGACATGCGCTATAGTGTAATATAAAGTGTACATGTAATGTTCATTCGTTACATTCGGATCCAGTTGTGTTCGTTGAAGCGTGGTATCAGAATGTGTTTTGAGAGAAAAAGTAGTGGCATCACTCACAATAAGATGTTTGTTACAGGCTCTTTTCTATGGTCGGCCCTTTTATCCTGAAACAAAACATCCTTCTTCTCAATCTAGAAATATAAGTGCTCTGTTTTTGCAACAGTTAGCTCTATCCTAATAACTTCTACTATTTGCTCGAACCATACTTACTAACCGAACCTCTCTTCATCGACTCTCCGTGTCCTACTAAAAATTCTTTTAATGTAAATATAAATAACAACTCAACATTAAATCAAAAGCAGCTAATACTGTGTGAATCGTCCGAAAATCGAGACGCAAGCCAGTACTAACCGTTATGAGAAAGTTACAGAAGCTGCATGTGCTATGTACGTTATGTAAATAGAATCTTGCAGAGCAGTGGAACCAAATCTATAAATCGTTGATTCTATTCCACCGTTCTTTGGTGTGTTAGAGCCCGGGATTACGTAGGCCGATTTCGTCAATCGTGGCCGATCAAATTGCATTATTCTGATATTGCACTATATACTCGCAAAAATACGTGACGGAATAACAGTTCCAAGCGCTATATCGGTAGTCAGTAATAATAAGAAGAGATTTCTGGCAAACCGCCAAGCGCTTAGGTAGCAATCCAATAACAATACTATTCATACCGTTTATCCTTCAAGGTACAAAGGCACGATTGATAAACGATTGAACACTTGCGCGCTACTTTGCTTTAGTTCCTCAATATAGTTTGTATATGTACAATACCTGGCTGTTGAAGATGTTTGCGGTCCGTTACTATATCGTGCGGCTTGTACGATTCCGGCCGTAAAGTGTCACTTCTGAAATGGGAAAGCAGAAAACATTAGCAGTTGTTAGAATACGTAATAATTCTCAAAATAATAGTTAAAAATAAAATGGGCCCTTACCTTGTTTAGAGCATTCAACGCAGGGACGTAAGAGAAGACAGGTCTATTTTGACGATACACTTTGCGCCACTTCGCACACTGGAGTCACGACACATTTGATGGTCTCATTTACTTTTTACTTGTAATTGAAAGGCAAGATCCAAAAATGTTAGACTTCAGCATCCGAGGTTGTAGTACGAAAAGTAGATGTGAGTTAATTACAAGAGTCGCGTCACACGAGACGACACATCACCCTCCGATAATCCCCTACCGATAGTGTCGAACTAAAACTGAAACAAAAATAGCAATCAATATTGCGGCTCTTACATCTAGATTTCTCACACCAAATGCCATTACGCGTGCTATCTGGTAATCCAGTCTTCCGGTTCCTGTTTGGCTCAGCGAAGGAATGACATTCTTGCCAATTACGTTCTGGAAGCCACCTTAATGAAAGAAGTGCCATTAGCGTTATTCGAAGCATGTATCCTTTCTGTTTGTACCGATTACTTTATAAGCTGGACGGAAGCATTGCAGTATGAAACCTTCCGTAAATGTATTCTATAGGAATCTACCGGACACTTTTCTAGTCGCCGATCGTCCCACATATAGGGCCATCTGGAAATAAAAACACAATACACTTTGTAATATTCCGGTGTCGGCTTACATTGTACGGGAAACAGTAGTCTGGACGGCAATTTATTACAGAGTTGAAATGTGGTTTCAGCGCTCTGCACTGGTCGCATACGATTCCTATCAAATTGCCAAGGAGACAAAAATGATGGTTCCGAGAGAAAAAAAAAAACAAATACGAGCGGTACATGTTCAGTTGTTTCAGGTTTTTAAGTCGTGTTTCCGTAAGCATCATGATGATATTGGGCAAAGCAACGTGAAATATTTTACTGGATTTTCACTGAATATTTTATCTCAATATGCATAACGTTATCCCAAATGGAGCACCAATCTCCGTAAGAACAATAAGTGGAGCAAAAAACTTGCTGCCATTTTTACGGACCGCGTAACAAAAGCCGCTAGCCGGATACCAAAGGTTCCTTCTTCAAAATTTTCCAGTGGTTGTACTCCATTCCGCTTGCTTTCTCTGCTTCACTATCGCATCTCGTATCATTTTGGAACTGAATATAATATTATTTCCACCATTTATATCCATAAATTGCACGTGTGAAATTTTTCACCTTTATCACCACACCAAAGCGGTTATCATGTTCGAACGTGAAACGAAAATGAAGGCAAAGTGCGATCCAAGCGCGCAACGACAACCCATGAGTATGAAACACACGCACACACACGCTCAACTGAATTGAACGTTTTTCCGAAGTGTATAGACAAAAGGTGGGGCCTGTTCCATGTAAATTGATAGCGTGTAATAATAATAAATAGGGGAAAACAAACCTGTTTTTTGAATGGAATTTAAACAGACGAAGCATTTACTGAGTATTTATTTTATATACATACAAGTTTTATGAAACAATGTGTTTCAGGTGTTCTGGGTGAAAAACGCATTTAAATTTGCAAATTGCGTTCGCGACACCATCTCGTCTCGATGCACCTTGGTTTCATTAGCAACATCGAATGACATTTGAAAAGCGTTCCCATCTGCACTAACCTTGGTATTTGTTGCCGCCATGTTTTCATTGTGACAATTGTTAACCGAATAAGTTAATTTTAAAAAGCAGATGAATCCAAACAATCGTCCTTCATCTTATCTATTTGTTGTATAAATTTAAGCTAAAAAACACGGTTTCAAATCGGATTTGTTGAAAACAATTCTGAAGTGCATCAATGCGTCAACTGTTGAACATTGTCTTCCGCAACAAAGCAACACACTTTGACAATGAGCTAACCTGGCAGTAGCGCACCAACCATCTGAAAACGGTAAACATGAGCTGAGCAGGAAAAAGCGATGCAAATCACAAAACGCGGATCGGTGGACCGAAGCAGTACGGGTTCCAGTCGGCTGTGGTGTGTTGCTGCTATTTTCGTTCCTACAGTTTCCGTTTCCCATTCCCTTGTCCGAGCAACACATCAGCTATTGCGGTCGTTGTTGTTGTTTGTAGCGCTAATATGCGGACGTACGGTCCATGGAAACAACGGGTTTGTTAGCATGGAGATCCACACAATTAGCGATGACTTGTGCCACCCTGCTGCCAGCTGTCTGGAAGATGTCTGCTGAAGCTTAAGTTCGTTCGCTGCGTGCCGTGAAAAAGGTCCAGGCCAAAGATCGATAGCGGCGAGTTTGGTAGAAGTTAGCGTCCAGCTTTGGCTTTGTCCTTGTCATCATTTGCTTTGTTGTGTATTCGATCGAACAGAAACGCGTCGAAAGTGTAGCAACAGCAGCGAAACTACTACGACGGCCCTGCATCAGTTAAGCAAAATTGTGTGTGTGTGTTTTTTTTTTCTTTTGAAGTCATCAATTCGATCCGAGCAAGTGACGAAGTTGGCATAGAAGCGTGATGTAAGATGCTGCGGCTGTGGGATATGGCGTAGCAAGTTTCTAGTTCGACCACAAAAAAGTTTTCCTCCACTTGTTCCTTTCTCGGCTCCAGTGTGATTAGTGCGATCGTGTGTGGCCTTCGCTTTGTGTGTGTATGTGTGGGTATTTGTGTATATGTGCTTAATTGTGGTTTTTCCCCATTTTCCAGGTTTGAACCGAGAAATATCGCGTAATCGCAAATGTATGTGGTGTGGTTATGAGAGTAAAACATCTTTCCTTAAACAGCAGCACTCCGATGTGAAGTAAAAGGAAGAGCGTAAAATAAAGCGCCACAGAGTGTGAAGTGTTTTGCTGTCCGACACAGTCAGACGGGACGGGACGGGCGCAGCTTCTATTGGGCCAAGCACGACTGTTGCCCGAAATATGCAGTGTGATCAATTATTCGTCGTAGTAGGCGTTCGCAATACTGAATGAAATGCTTTGTGCCGGCGCCCTACACCCTTCAAAGTGAAGCGTACCATCATCATTCGTGCAAAATATAAAATATTGCCTTGGAGCTAGTGAGAAGGATTCGCCAATTCCGAGTCGAGTTAACCCAGTCGGTCGAGTATGACGGTTTGGTGGTCAATTATCTAAATCCTTGACTGGAAAGGATTAAGTCACAACCAACGGAATACGAGAAAAATCGAAGGTCGCCAAAGGTTTGCTTGGATGGTGCAGCGAACGCAACGATAGGAAGCTTGGAAACTCACAAACACACACTCACATTGCTGCGTTGCGGCGATCACCATCATCATCATCATCGGCGGCAGTAGCAGCATCATCACAGGCAGTGGAACGTTGAAGGAAAACTCCTTCAAGGTACGTACCGCACCAACAAACTGTTACCACCTTCTGTCAT
The DNA here is from genome assembly GCF_013141755.1 of Anopheles stephensi. Lineage (NCBI taxonomy): Eukaryota > Metazoa > Arthropoda > Insecta > Diptera > Culicidae > Anopheles > Anopheles stephensi. The sequence goes on along the minus strand of NC_050202.1, from coordinate 33,786,702 downwards.
CCTTCTTTTACTGGTTTATTTACTTCCTTGTTTTGTAGCTGTTCTTCCTTCCATCCAAAACCGTATCTTCTACGGCGCCGGCAGCCCGAAAACTTGTCCTTTTTTTTGCGCCCGGTGCAGATTTTGCGCTCTTGGTCATATTTTACCTGGTACCCTGGTTTTACACCTGTCCAGTCGGTGGGCTGGTTTCGATGCGAAATTTTGTTTTTTTTTTTTTGGTTTCGGGCAAAGCACATCTCTCGAGATGTTGTTACTGGTGGGCTTTGCTAGTGAAGAACTTTCGTAGAGTTCGGCCAACTTGGATTCAGTTAAAGTCATGCCCATCTAGCTCACATAGTGATTGGCTGATAGTTTGATGGTTTAGAGCTACAAATGTACGGTACTGTTTTATCCATTGACCCGAAGTGTGCAACGCCGACAGCAGGAAATTCTCGAAGCTGCAAATGGTATTTGCGCGATCAGTTGGTTTGCATTAACGTAGGGAAAGATATCGCACAATGTAATGTATCTTGTAAGTAAAGGCTCCAATTACTAGGTAACAGTCATCGTTAATTTATTTTTCATTGTTTACGTTATTGGGGCAGACCGGTGGTTGAAGCGATAGAGGCGCCGGTCTTCACTCCGCAGGATCGGAGTTCAAATCCCATCGAGATCGAGATCGAGAGATTGTATTGCGGGTACTATGCTAGATGTTATGAGGATAGGTGTTTTACTGGTCCAAGTAACAGTGGTGTTGGTGAATCGGAAGAACTGTGAATCGAATCCCGTGTCCGCGATCACAGGACATCGAGCTACGTGTAAAATTAAAAAAAAACACAAATGATAGATTGAGCACTCTCAAGGTTGTGTAGAGCCAAAGCTAATGATTATTGTTCGTGAAAGACCTTTCGCGTTCCTTCAGATTTATTTGTATCCTTTTACTCTTCATGGCACTGCTTGGACACTCCAATGAGAAGCTTATTTTCACGCAAAAATTAACCAACCAATTTTCAATTTAAACCAGAATAGGACTCTTAAAGCTCATAGCATTCGAAGACATTTCACTTGGAGCGCCCATAAATGAATTTCAGCTTTTCGGAAAGTTTCTTTTTTGTTTTTCTTAAATAATTTTATGTGAGCAATACGGCCTGGCCGTTCTTTATGAATAAAAAAAAATGTGAACAGTCTTCATTGTGACATGAGCAATTCGTAAAAAAAACCTTCCAGCAGCATCCCAAAACTACGACCAGTCCCGTAGGCCTCATTCCAGACTGAAACGATGAATGAATGCGCAATGAATGGGACCGGCGTGTTGATTAAGTAGTGTATGGATGTGTGTGCTGGTATGTGCGTATCCCAAATGGGGCCGGTGTCAATGGTTCGCGAAGGACATGACCAGGCATGAGCGCCAGTCTTTCCTTGACCGATATATGCTCGGGTCATCTTTTGCCTCATGTTCTGTTCCGTTCGACGAGAACGGTAACGAGTGTGTGGTGGCGCGTGCAGTAGTAAAAGCAGGACAACGCTTCTTCATACGCTTACCTACTTACCATTGGATAAAACCAAGGACGAGGAATTAATGCACGGCACTCTTTCACACTGACACTAAGCATTAAGCGGCATCCTTTGGTAGTGAAAAGTTGCCGACCCTTTTTGCAATTGTTGTACCGCTTCTGAGTGGTATAAGAATGGACAGCTAACAATACAACAAATTCAAACAAAAGCAAGCCAGTTAGTACGATTCCGGGTCCGGGCCCATCCGCGTGCTGTTGGGCGCCTCATGTTCACTCAACAAGTTTTGTCCGTCTTCAATTCCTTCCCACTAACACCTCTGGGCGCCCCTTACGGTTATGTTTTAACTTATTTAGTTGTTTATCGTTTTACCCTGCCCTGTCTGCTGCGAAGGGAAGTAAAAAAAGCAACCATCCCGTGCGTCAAGTGTGGATGAAAATTGTACACGTGCTGTTTATGCAAGCAAGTGGTCTCCTTTCGGAGGTTTTGCATTATGCGCCATATGCAAACTGGGAAAGCTTGGAAGTGTAAGCGTCCGTGGTATACGTTTGGAATGAATGCCAAGAAGATGGGTCTTATACACTCTTTGCTCCATTTTTCCTGGTGGCCTTTTTGACTTGTGCTAGGATCCTTTTTTGCTTTCCTCCGCCTCATATTTGGGTCAAGTGGAGCAGTACAATTTGCCTGCAAATAGATATTACTTACTTCCGGTGAGTTCCTGTTACTTATGTTCGACCTTCTGGGAAGCAGCGTACTGATGAATGTGTTAATTTATTATTAAAAGCTACAGTTTCATTCACAATCCTCGCAGCAAACCGGCAGCCAGACTGATGGCGAATAAGACTCTTGCTTGCTCTGACTTATGGATACACAAATACGCGCAGGGGAATGATTCCAGTGTGTCTATTTGTAATACGAGCAGATGAGGTTTCCTCTGGAAGTGTGCAGTAACGGGCGTATTAGGTCCCCTCAGACATGGTTTTATGTTAACAGGCCCATGGTTCGCAGATGAAGCTTCCCAGATGGCAGCGATAGAGACATTTAAACACAACGGAAGACCTAAAAGCGTTCACCGCGGGCCCGTTGTGAAACACTCTGCAACAGTTCGCTGTCGATGCAAAAACGAGTCGAATTTCATTACGGTACGATTCTCGGTAAGGAAGCTGGGGTCGAAAACGTTTCCCCCTGGGCCGGAAGTGGCAACAGTTTCGAAGGTCTTCACCGGCCAGCTAACCCTTTGAGGCATCGGACCGGAAGTCAACGAATGGTCGTTGTTGATACAACTCTTTAAACAAAAAAGTATAGCATTGAGGGAAAAAAGAACAAATCTCCCTGCTCTGCTGCAACGCTACAAGACAGCCGGCTTACTTACGGCTGTGCTGATCGGACGTGCTTTTGTGCTTTTGGCCGCTTGGAAAACCTTATCATCATAGTTTGTGCGGATGATAAACCACCAACGGAAGGGTACAATAAACGGGTGGTGCGCTTTAGGCCAACAGGGGCATTCTTATGGGTTTTATTTTTATTGGTGTGTTGTTTGCGTTGGATGTAGTGGATTTGTAGGATTTAAAAGGTATTTTATGAGCATTCTTTATTAGTTTTATACATGGGGACTGTGTAAGAAAGCTTGTTGAGGGAAAACAGCGAAAGAGAGAGAGAGAGAGAGAGAGAGAGAGAGAGAGAGAGAGAGTTGTATTCTTCCGTATAGAAAGAATTCCTTTCGATAATACAGAGAAATTTCAAATATTAGTGGTTTATACAACTCTACTTCACTAAAAAAACTAATTAAGCAGTGTTAAAAATCACCCACTTTTTTTTTCGTCTACGACTCACACCCATCATGTCGATCATGCTCTACAATTGCTCCATTATTTATTTAACCACTTCAATGCGTAGCTCGCCTTTCCTCCACTGTACTTGTTTCTACAATCAATAACTACCAAACAAGCTTTCTAATGATTGATAATAGCCGCTGAAGAGATTCATAATTAACCAGGGAGAAACATTGAACTGTTTGCTTGCCCATCAATCCGTTCGTTTGTGTGTTTTGCGATGCGTGTTAAGAAAAATCAGATCAAACAACAGAGGTTCATGTATGTGTTTCACTGCAAGTGAAATGGAGTTAAACTTTGGCGGTGAATCGTAGTAGGAATAAATCATAACTGAACAAAAGTTGCAGTGTGCTTTAGCTGTTGTGATTTGAATAACACTGCAACTGTCGTCAGGCTAATAAAAAGTACATCCATTCTGTACTGCGCAACGTGTTGCAATTGGGTTCGCGTAGATAAATCGTGTGAATTTCACCCTTTTTTTTCTCGTGGACCTACAAGCCACCACATAACGAGATGTCTTTAACCTATGTTCTTACTGTGTAATGTGTGTTTCTACATAAGATAAGCTAGTGGGCAACGATCTGGGCTGAACGGTAGGAGGGCATCTGGTGTTGCATACTTTGTTGCACCAGTGAAATATGCCGACCGTATGTGTACGGTCTTGTGTGAGATCCATCGCGTTGATTTTACGCTGCAACACAAATTAAAATCGAATGGACTTTGTGTTACAGATCTCCGACCGAAAAATAATTGTTTCCCAATTACGAATGTAAAAAATGGACTGGGATCATTAAATTAGAAAAAGTGGGAGAAGACATGCGTTGAATTTATGACTAAAGTGGGTTATTTGCTTACTTGAACTCCATCAATAAGACCTTCGTTTTACTGTAAAGCATTAGTCTTGTAGCTTCTGCTTACTTAGGGCTTGTGTGGTCTAATGCTGTTGCTAGCAACATATTGCTGACAAAATTTAATTCAATTTGGCTGTTATTTATTTTGACGTTTGTTGAATTTATCGACAGAGGTATTCATGTTGTCAGCGCTTATCCATCTTAGTGTTTATAGATAAAAAATGGTCTAAAAGAGGACTAAAATGGCAGCTCATTCAAGTTGCTGGGCAACATCGTAAGACATTGTAAGGCACATCGTAAGGCAACATACCCTTATTGTTGAATGCTACCAGTGCTTGGGGGTCTTGGACTGCTACATAGTCTTAAAAACTGCAAACAGTCATGCGCCAAGGCTTGCCAAATTAATATCTCAGATGTTAAGGACCCATCAACAGTATCTCTACTTCCATTTCTCTATCCATGTGCCCTAAGACACTTTAAGAATTTGGTTGCCCGATGTTCATCTCATGACATGACCAGCAGTGCCTGGCGAACCAAATTCACTGCATCATGATGAGATCATCGTACGAAGCCAATACAATCCGTCATTCTTTTCTTCAGTCCACATATTTTATTCTTCTACGGCACACTACATCCTCAAGTGGAGGCCTTGACTTGATTTTTCCCGTAGCAAAAAAGTCAGTCCTGTGTACATGAAGGTGGTCCCGGACGGGATATGATACCCGGTGTTGCCATGTGAAAGTCTGGCACCGCTTACATAATGGCTACCAGCTACCCATACCAAACATCAAACATACAGGGTTAAAACTCTTTCTGAGCATCTTCCTATTGAAATAAACTTAGAGGAATTGGTCATTTTTGGATATAGCTCATGTCTCGAAAGCGTTTGTGAATATTTTTGGATCGAGTTTTTTGAGCTATGATGTGCATACATCTAATTTAATTTATTTTATACATAAACTGTTTTATATTATTCGTTTTGGTTTCCTGGGCGGTTATTCGAGGTTGAGTAAGTCATTCTTATATGATCAGGTTCCTCTTTGTTTGGCAATTAAGTTTATATCGCTTTGATTTGCACATATCTATTTCATACACGAAAACTCGCTTGTATGATTTATTTTTTTTTATATATTTTTATTATCTCTCTGTGCCCAAATTGGAGCTGTTGTGTTGTTTTTATTGTGGATTTATTTTATGCAGTTTTCTAATTTAATTTATTCATAATACCATTTTTTTACTTTTTACTGTAGCTTATATGTAAATCTTATTCGATTTATATTTTATACTTCAATCCAAGCCTTACTTTAAAAAGTTTCTAGTACATTTACTTCCCCATTGCTATCGACTTTCCAGCTTTAGCTTCACTGGTTTTGATTTCGCTGTTCGGGGTGGATTCAAGGAATTACATTTTTCCCCATCTTCCCACGTTTACATTTATCGTACCAGGTACTGCAAAACGTACCAGCAGCCCGTTTTTCACGCCTCGAGATTGTTTTTCCTTTTCCGCCAGCGCAGCTATCTTTATCGACCGTAGACTTCCCCTGGCCGTAGAAAGTCAGTAAACCAACCAACGCTTTCCGTCGTCGCTTCCGGCGCGCAAAGAGTCTCCACCGGCAGAGCGTCGATAATTTTGGCTCCGAAAATGGCATTTTATGTGGTGCGGATGATAGAAATTTATGGTGCGTCTGGTGGCGTCGGGAATGGGGAGCTGTTGGTTGGTTAGCTGGGGTGAATGGTGAGGCAAAGGATTCACTGGGGTGTGTGTGTTTTTCCCACCGCGTTGGTTGGTGCTTTTATTTAATGTTTCCAAACGTTTGCATTCTTCCGTTTGGGGTGTGTTTGGGTTTAATCACTTTTTTTCTCTCTTGTTATTGTTAGATCATCTTGCAACGGCCCCGTTTTCATGCGGGATAGGCGTGCTCTAAGGAGATCGAGAGCAAGTGGGATCGAAACGGGCCGAACGACAAGCAAATGCGCGTCTAGAATGAAAATGAAATTCCTTTCCCATTACGATGGGTCGATTCATGCACCTTCTAAGCGTCAAACGCTCCCATGTGTGGGGGGATCACATGCAAATGGCGGGCATGGAGAGCAAGAAGTTTACGCGTCAACTAGAAATAGACCCCCAGGGGGAATGTGACACCTTCTGTGAGGGATCTCTATTTGACTTGCAGTCCATCTTCATGTGCAGCTGTGCATATATACATTCAGTCAGTTGGCGTTTTGATGCCATCCCGTCGCAATTTATACTTCTCGGTTCGTTTCTCGGCACCAGAACTGCATCTCGTTTAGGTGGGAGCGATGATGGACGGAATTTATCATTCCTTCCTATTGTTGTTCTGTATTCCACGCGTGTGCATGAGCTCCACGGACACGACCAGTGCTCGTCGCCTGACACACTCTGATCGTGGATGGTAAATAAACATATCATTCAGGTTCATCAAAAACCAGCACGATTTGCTTCCGTTCCGTGACGCCATCTTGCCCGGGGAAAAAGTTCGATCAGTGCACCCAGGTATGTTGTATTTGGTATCTGCCGCGAAACGGGTGGCTAGTGATTGTGCATTAAATGTGCACAGGTTTTTTTTTTTAGTTTGGCCTTCCGTCGTTTGGCCGTTTGCCACATGCTGCAGCCGCCACTTGACGCATCGTGTGGTAAGGTGCACCGGTGCATCTGTCACATGATGGTGTGTGCTGTTTGCTGATGGGTGGGGATCGGCTACCGCTGATACGCATTTTAAATCGCACGATCGACAGCACACACTCACACATGTAGAAGCACTACCAAGGTACGGCACGATCACCTGCCGATTACGCCAACGGCAATGATGATCACCGTCCTTGCATCGAGACCTGACGTTTCGATCACTGCTGTATGGCGACTTTTCCATGGTTATTTCAAAGTTGTTATGACTTTGGTGTATTTAGCATTTATACTATAAGATTGTTGAGCATCTTAGCATTTCATTAGTTTCCTCTATGTTCTAATGCCAAGGTGTTTTTGTGTGAAATGTGAATGGAGTACGTGACAACATGATCTTTTCCCTCATTGGTATAAGATGTTTCCCAGCTGTAGTTGGAATCTTACTTCAACGTTTTAGTTTGGTTATTAAAGGGCATCGAGGACAGTAAGATACTAAAATTAAATGCTTATACAGTAAGTTATCTGTCATATTCATTTTCTTTTGTATTTTTTATAGTTTTTTTTGTTTGTTTATAAACGGCCAATCATATTTCGAAATTGTCGTTTGACACGTGCAACTTTAATATAATTGAAAGCGAACCTAAATGTACTTGAAGTAATGTAATACCATCAATCTACAATGTAGTTCTTTTAACACTGAGTACGTTAACTACCACGTGCTAAAGATCTATCCTCTCAAGTACAATGTTATCAGTTTTCAAAGCGGTTTTTTTTTCGAAGTGGCAGATAGTGTAGATATTTTTAAATTGCTTCCAACTATGTTGCTTCACAACAGTGTTAAACAACTAGTTCAATATGTTTTAAACTTCATTAGAGCAAAACTTATGGTTTTTCGTTTCAGTTTCTGTACTGCATATAATTTATGCGAAAATTAGATGAACTCAGCACTCGATGGTTCAGGGGTTGTCAAACTTTGCGCGTTATCATGCTTAAAAATTCACATAAAATAAACTATTTATATACAATTGATTTTTTTTTATTTAAAATTGTCTGTCATTAGCGTTTAACAATGTTTGCCTTAATTACTAAGGAAGGGAGTAAACTTTAGGATATAACATAAGGGGATAAGAAGAATTGAGGAGTCTGAAACGAAAGTGGGAGAAGGGAAGATTGTAGTCAAAAAGATGGTGCACACTATTAAATGTAGTGCATGCTCGTAACCAGGGATTATTCTGGCCATAAACCGACTGACAGGAGGGAATAAAGAAATAGAAAGAACACAAAGGTGTATGGAAGACAGAAGAGACGAAGCGTCGAATTTGGAGGAAAAGATACAGACAATCGAGTAGGAGAGGGCGTGTGAGTGTCGGGAACTGATTTCAGTTAAAGTAACCATGAAAGAATCTACGCACAGCGAGTCGCGTAAACCTCCTCTGGATCCTTTCGATTCTCTGCTTTTCCTGCTGCCTTTACAATTTGAATATTACTCGATTGCATTCTGCCGTTAGCAACAATCCTATATGAAATAAAAATAATAAAATAGAAGATTTATTATTCCATTACTTCCATATCTGGGATGGATAATAACAAAAACTGTTAAAAGATGATTTTATAAATCTCGTTCTTGACGTATTTTTTTAATAACGTGTATGCATCTTAAATGAGCCACCATAAAATGTTTGCGATGACGGATAATTCCTAATCAAAACTATCATCTTTTTCTGTAAATTGGAGTTGTTTTTCAATAGTTGGTAGTCTAAATGCCACTAATTGTCATCTGTGCTTGTTTATTAATTTATAATCTTTTCATTTGTTACAGCACATTTTTCAATAATGTGCTTACAAATGGTAAGACTTAAGAACAAAAACATATGTGACTATGTGGCTATGAAAAGATGTAACTATAAAGGTGACTATGATGGTGTAGCTAAATCAAAGAGTTGATAACATTGCTAAAGTTATTCGTACTTTTCCTTAATGCACTACAAGGCTTATTGCTTGTCTGTTTATTATATTATCTGCTACAAAATTTGCTTATTCAAAATATTTCGATAAAGCCGGTACATATTGCTCCATAACATGTTTCAGCAAACGTTTGCAAAGTATTTCCTTATTGTTTTAAGCATATTTTGAATGCATAAATGTACAAAGGCTTTTGTTAATGTTAAAGAAAAAAATAACTTACATTGCTTGGTAGTATTTTACTGTCTTGGTTTCTTCAATTAAAATTTGCCGACCCCTGGTTGATCGATGATCGATTGACAAATCACCACTGCCCACGGGAGTTCTGAAGGAGCTGTTCATGATCAGCTCTCCCATACACAATAAGCACAAATAGAAGAGGATGTAATTATTCAAATGAGTTGTGGTCTGCCGATCAACTATGTTATCGTTTAAACCCTAGCGGATGTAACGGCATGACGCTTTATAATGACTGTACAAATTCAAACTGCGACGCGACGATAATATCAACGATAAAAGTGTAAAAGTGAGCAGCAAACTTATTTTGTTACAATCGTTTTGGAAACATTCAAAGGTATAACCTTGGGAACATGACTGATCGTACACCTCCCATGAGATTATCTTGGGCTTTTAAGATCCGTTTACAACAATTTAGCTCCGCGCATTTATCAGTCTCTCGCGACGTGCGATGGTCCGATGCCACTAGTAAAAGGAAAAGTGATGTTAACTCCAATGGCGGGCCACCGTTCAATTACCTCCAATTAGTGTACGACGAGCAGCCACCACCTCTCCCGAGCATTGTTTTCATACCTTTCTTCCACTTGTTTGCTGCACTTGACTTGACGCTGAAGATGAACCCTGTAGGTGGCAGTAGAGAAGACGATGGGCGGTAACGAGAAGCTTTTGCACATAGCGGTGTTGTGTGATGTTTCTGCTCAATTAGCTCTCGATCAAGCCAGCTCCTCGGGCATGGTGTGAGCAACGGCTGAACAGGGCTTCGACACGAGATTCGCATCTTATCATCGTACCCTGGCCCTGGACTGTTAGTACATAGCTTTCTTTTTTTTTACTTTCATTCAAATGATTAATTTGTACCTGGAAAAATAAGATATATTTTTGGAATGTTTTCGATGGTTAATCTTCTTCGGTGGGACTACAACCTCGAAAGGCCATTTCGGCCTGCCATTTCTGGCTTTCTGTGATTCGATTTTACCCGTAGCAAAGTAGTCAGCCCTGCTTTCTCGGCGAGGCGGTCTAGATGGGATTTGAACCCCGGTCCTACCGTGTGCAGACTGGCGCTGTCGCCTCGGCCTCCGGACCGTCCCGTCGATGCTTATTATAAGATTAAATTAACCATTGGTTCAAACTATTAGTATTTGTTCTTGTGCTCTTCTGTTAATGTTTAATTGCTGCTAGGATAGCTTATTCACACACATTGTTTCTACATTTTTCCCATCAGAATGAAACGCTTGGATCTTTTTTTCCCAATGCGGTTAGAACGGTGAGAAAAGCAACACATTAGCATTAACTGATCATGAAAGTAAATGGGTGCAAATGGCGCGATATGTTAGTCGAACCATTAATTTAATTTGTTCTGCTATTCTGTTTATGATTTATTATGTTTCTGTACTGTGGTTTGTTCTAAAATCATCACCAAAGTAGTTTACAACCTTTTAAGCATGGCTCTTGCCAGTTTAATTTGCCTTTTTTCGCGTTTGCTTCAATAAAGTCAACATTGTACAGTGACTGGTTTTGCAGTCAGCATTGAATTCCGACGCATTGTGTACGAGAGTGTGTTGTAGCCACTGCTTAGCTTGTGGTTTATTACCGATCGCAATCGAACTGTTTGATGATGATGTACAACGTTATAACCCGATTGATTTCGCTCCCGGTGACGCAATACTGCTGCTGCTGCTGTGTATTTGGTGCTGCCTGCCGCGATCGATCAAACGATCGTTCCCATCGTGCGTGTTTGTATGAATGAAATTTCGGCGTGGATGTAACCGTATTTAGCTCGCCGAGTCTTCATCATTGCTCGCATCGGGAGCGTCACGAAATTGCATTCGATTTGATGATTTAATTTTGGCGATCGTGTTTTTTGCTGTTTTTGTTGCTTAATTTCATAAAACCGGTGAAAGTTTCAATCCCAAACAAAAGGGAATCATTTTTGCACCACTGCTCACGTTTGGAAAGTTTTGCGGCATTTATTAATAAAACGGTTGTGGTTTTATGGAGTTGTACGATTTGTTACAGTTTGTCGTCTAATAGGGAATGGAAACGTTTTGAAAAGGAAAAAGGGGGAAAATATATGTAACCAATGTGTCGAGCGTGCGTTTTCTATCATGTTTTTTACATGTGATAGTGATACTTGTGCTTGTTGCTAAATGTTTGTTAATCCCACAACCAATCCAAACCAAACCATGACTGTTTTGCAAGTTTATAACCTTTGCTCTGAAGCATATAGGTGTCATGAAGCCTAGTGGTAGTGATGCCATCCATCAAATTTCTAATGGATGTTTTTCACGTACACAGCACCAATTTAAGAATCCAACTACGAATCCAGGAATCCAGAAATGAGAGTCCAAGATCTTCTGAAAATGTAGTGTCCCAGAGGAACTGGAAAAATAATGGAGAAATCAGTTAGTCGTGGTGCTGAGGCAGCCTGAGAAAACACCTCCACCCAAAATACCTGACACGAAGGATGTCTTTAAGTCATCGACTCTGTCCAACGCTGACGAAACCCTAAGCTGCGTTTGAGATAAAAACTCTCAGAAAGTCCCCATAAGTGTCGAAGATCAGTGGGGGAGCTCTACGAGCTATACGGTATTCTCATTCGGCATGTCATGAGGACGACACTAGACGACCTATCCCGTAATAACCTTTAAGGCCAGTCAAATGGGCATAGGCGTGGTAGTTCCAAATTGAGATGAGGTCGGTCGATCGTTCAGTCGTGATAGCCTAAAGAAGACAGTCCGAACAGGAATCGATACCCAGTCCTCCCGTGTGAAAACCAGCGCAAATTTCGCCTTTTTCGCCCTTGTTGGGCCATTGTCAATAAGTGTTAAGAGCATTACTTATCTTTAGTCTCTTTCCAATGTCGCTCCAGAGCATGTGTGGTAATCCAATGAGGTAGAGAGTCATGTACGATTCAAGCTGGCTGCCCTACATGAACAGTAAAACCAAATATTCATCACATGTTTTATACTTGGTGGGAGCTATTGGAAATCGTATATGATGAGCTATTGAAACCAGCTTACCAGTTACCACAGAGGATGAATACTGAACATAATCAATGGATTTGATCACATTATAAGCGATATAAAATTTAAAAGGCTTAGTTCTATCTAGCGATCACTTTCGACATGAACAAGTCAACATCGGACTGTTATTTGGATCGTCAAATGATCATTTCTTCCGTTAAGATTTTCAAAAGTAGACACTCTAGTAAAATAGTTACCCACTATTTATTTTACGATAACATCGTTACGATCAATGTATCGCAAACGCAAAGTGAAGTTGTGAAGATGATACAAACATGTGTCTGCCCACATCCCCTCTTTTTCTACAATCAAAACAGAATCACAGATGCTGCACTTAGAATTGCAAATTGCAAAACTCGTCCCGTACTTGAATCTGTCCCGTGTGCAATCCGAATGTATGTCCCACCAATTACCGCAAACCCTCATAACGATAGACGGCACTGACGTTACGTCAGCAGTTGGCAGGAATCTTATCAAGGAACGGCGCTCATACTACGATCCTCACAGCACACCCTGAGACGGCGCTTTTGGTTTTTCAAGGTTTTTGTGCGTCGATCGTCAAATTTGCCATTTCCTCTGGTACAATCGCTCAGGAAAGAACCCGTGCCACTCAACCCAAGTTGTTCGTTGAGCTTGTACGAGCGTGGCTTTGGTGCGCCATGATGGTAATGACGATGTATGAAGAGAGGGAGGTTACGCTGATAATCGCAACCACTGGGTCGTCTAAAACACCAGATTGTGTGAGTGAGTCGTCAAACCAAAATTAAAACAGAAAAACCTCCATCTTATTGTGCGAGCGTGCAACGAACGATGACGAGTTTGTTGTAAAGTGTCGCAGATTCAAATGTTTGGCGGTGGCCGAAAGGAAGAGATTGTATTCCGTGCTTCAACCATTCGGAAGAATGGGTTCTCACATTCTGCAAATGGAACAGTGGCACAGCTTTCTGGTGGTTGAAACCTATGTACTGCGATTAAGTTGAAGAGGTTATAATTAGTAGCACAGTGTATTATTATTTGTTGATACGGACGCTTAAATACAGTATCATGGTGGCTGGAGAGAACAGGCATCATAATCAGCCAGTTATTTCAGATGGAAGGAATATTTAGAACTGCTTTAAACAATCGTCCCATGCTGTGGCTGTAGGGTTCGCGTAGATTTTATCAGAACCAGAGTGCAATGACTGCGTGGTTGGATGCCATGGACCGGTGTTAGAACGAACGAAGAAGTTGAGGATTCTTTGAGAAGGCATTTGATACCAGTTGCGGCGAATAAATAGCCGAAAGAGATCTGTAAACAAAGGAGTGTGAGTTCAGCGAAAACTGCCACTAATTTTGCACTTTCCTATCCATTTACAGCCTTTAAAATGTCCGATCCCGATACGGTTTGGTTGGAGGAACTGCTGAAGGATGTCCAGCTGGAGCAGTTTTTGCCACGTATACGGGACGAACTGCAGGTGACCCGGTTAGCCCATTTCGACTACGTTCACGTCGATGATCTGGAGAAAATAGGGCTTGGGAAGCCGGGAATTCGGCGTCTACTCGAAGCGGTGAAAAAACGCAAAGCACAACAGTGGCGCCGCAACATCCTGTCGAAGCTGATCGGTGGCGGTAAACAGCAGCCACCGAAGAAGGCCGGCACAGCATCGGGCCAGAATGAAGAACCATCAGCACTAGCCCTCACCTGCCTGATCCACGAGAAGGACGTTACGCTGTCGGTGAAGCTGGGCGACGGTTCGTTCGGTGTGGTGCGACGCGGTGAGTGGCATGCACCCGGCAACCATCTGGTGCCGGTCGCTGTCAAGGTGCTGAAAGCGGACACACTCGCACAGCCCGGCGTGATCGAAGATTTCTTCAAAGAGGTGCAGGCGATGCACGCGATGAACCACCCGAACCTGATCCGACTGCACGGCGTCGTACTGTCACAGCCGATGATGATGGTGACCGAGCTGGCGGTGAACGGTTCGCTGCTAGACTTGCTACGCAAACAGTGCAAACACACACCGCTGCCCATGATCTGGAGCTGGTCGGTACAGATTGCGACCGGGATGGCGTACCTGGAAAGCAAGCGGTTCCTGCACCGCGATCTGGCCTGCCGTAACGTGCTGCTTGCCGCCGGCAATAAGATTAAGATCGGTGACTTTGGATTGATGCGTGCGCTGCCCCAGCAGGAAGATTGCTACGTGATGACCGAGCATAAGAAGGTACCGTTTCCTTGGTGCGCACCGGAATCGCTCCGGTACCGCCAGTTTAGTCACGCCTCCGACACGTGGATGTTCGCGGTGACGCTGTGGGAGATGTTTACCTTCGGGGAGGATCCATGGGTGGGGTTGAACGGGTCACAGATCTTGCGCAAAATTGACCGAGAGGGTGAGCGGTTGCATCATCCCGATGCCTGTCCGCCGGATGTTTACCAGCTGATGTTGCAATGTTGGGACAAGACCCCTTCGGAGCGGCCTACCTTCGCTGCAATAAAGTAAGTTACACTGCTGGTCCGATGTAGGATTTGAGGTTAATAATGGTCCGGAATACTTTGTTTGCCTTTCAGGGAGTTTCTTACGGGCGTGCCACCACCGATCTATCGCGCTGTAACGAATTTTAGTGCGGAAACCCGTCTTGCTGTGCAGCAAGGCGATACGATTGTGATTATCGATGATCGGCCGGAGTTGCAGTTCATCAAGGGCCAGAATCAAAGGACGTTTGACATTGGCACGATTCCGAGGTAACGTGTAATAATCGAAATACGCTATCAGTGTCAAACAGTTTTGATGGTAATATTTGTTTCTATTCGGTCTATCCATTCTTAGGGGTGTTGTCGTCGATGCGCGCAAAGCTTCTTCAAGTTCGTCCGGTGGTTCTAGTTCCACGATTAGCCGTCCGCTCCATGACTCATTTCGGCACACGGGGCACGGTTCACCGTTCGGTGCGTCCTGGGGTAATCCCGCTAGTCTCGAGCTGGAAGGAGAAGTGAAACTGCGAAGTAAGTCGCAAAAGCAGTACTCGATGAAGAGATTTACAATAAATATACATTGTTCTACTTACATTGCAGATAAAACGAAAGATGCGGGAAATGCGGATCGGCGCGGGAAGTGCGTATCGGAGCAATATGTGAAGGAACGAAAAAGCAACGCTTCCAAACAATTTTCCTACAACAAGCTGGTGAACGAGAATCACTCCAAGCATCAGCATTCACCGCACACTCATCAGCTAGTGAAAGACGCTCAAAACCGTCCGCTTCGACCGCCGCAACCACAGCAGACAGCCGCCACGGAAGGCATACTGATCGATCTTTCCTCGCCGAACGATGAAGCAACGTTTGGTGGTGGTGCGGCTGCTGGGGCCGTGTCTGGTACCGGTGGTTCTTTTCGACAAGTGACCAGCATTCTCGACGAGCCGATCGACATTCCGACCGAGGGTGATGATCATTTTGGGCAACAGCAGCAGCAGCAGCAGCAGCAGCAACAGTCGCACGACCTGCAACTTCAAGTGGCTGCCGTGATGAATTACTCTTCCATTTCACCTGTCCCGTCCGTCGTACCGAAACTCGTACCGCCACCCTATCAAATGCCGCCGAAATACAGTAACACGTACGGAATCGTGCATGATAGCACGTTGAATCTCAGCATTGCCACGGAACCGGATCCCTTCGCTCCACAGCAGCAGCAGCAGCAGCAGCAGCAGCAGCAGCAGCAGCAACAGCAACTGCCGACACAAGAACCGCTAGTAACATCCGACTACGAGAGTGGTCGGTCTAGTTCGGTCAGCTCGCGAGATTTGATGGCAAGCATAAAGCGACAGCAAACGATTGAGCAAGCCGGACCGCCGCCGATGGCAGTGTATGGGAACGTGCGCGGATCCGTTTCGAACATCAACTCAAACTACGGTCGTGTGGGAACCGATTTGGAAGGGCTTACGGCCGATATGCTGTCCTCACTGAACAACGGTGCAAGCGGAAGCGGACTTAGTTCGCCCGGCAGCAGGGACGTTTACAACGATTCGCTGGAAGTGAACATCAGTAGCAGTAGCATTGGACCCGTTGCTAATGGATCCATCTCTCCGTACGGTGGATCTACCGCTCAACTAAACGTTATGCCCAAAACGGTCAGTAAAGCGTTTCTAGCCGAGCTAGAAAAGGATATCTACAAACAGGCACCGATGGCAGGCAATAGCATGAACAGCTCGGTTGCGTATGCAGCACGCAACAACGCGAAAGATACGTCCAAGTACGATACGACTGCTAATTTGGCGATGAGCCAAATCTACGCCAATCAAGCGAACTCAATCGCCCTGGCGGCGTCCCTCCAGCAACAGCTCACACTCTCTCCAAAGAAACAGAACCTCACCATGCACCAGCAACAACCGTCTTCCTCCGATACGAACACACTGGTGCAGCAGCTGTGGGCCGAACGTAACAATGTGGCCACCGTACCGTCGTCGGCGGGAGCGGCCGAAACCATGGGTCAACAGCACCAACCGCCGGCTCCACACATTTCGCCACAAAAGACACACAATTTCGTTGCTCTCTCGAACGGCGGTATCACGCCGCTACACTACGGCTCGACGGTGAGTCTTTCCGGTCCGAATATCTACAATTCCGTGTACAACGGAAGCATCGCGTCGGACGTGTATCAGACGGTCGGAGGCGATCTGTACGATGTGGTGGCACCTACACCCGCATCGCTCTACGAACGTGTACCGTCACAACAGGTGTACAACAATGTTGGGAATCAGGCGCCGATGACGGCCGGCGCTATCTACGACGAGGTATCCAACGAACTGAGCGATTTGCGACCTATCCGGCCGGCTCCATCGGCACCACTATCTGCGCAACAGATACAGCGACGATTGGATCGGCTGGCACAGCAAGATCAACAGGTGGCCAACCTGATGCAGGAACTGGGCGACGAGGCAAACGAGGAAGAAGCGAGAAACTCGCTAACGGCCGTCAACTGGGACCACACGTTAGCGGTGCGGCACTTTAAAATTGAACGACTCTGTCGGTAAGTAAGGTGGGTGGATGGGGAAGAGAAGGACCTTGAGTAACATTCATTTTCTTCCAGGCTTGGTCTTGCAAATCGTACCCGCTGTGAGGAGGCACTCCAGAAAACGGGTTGGAGCATTCAGCTTGCGGCCTCCATTTTGCTCGAAACCTAGTCGGGTGTGGGACAGAGTGGCTAAATTAAGAGTGCTTTTTAACGCAGTTTTGCTTAAGGGATGCCCCAGAGCTTTGCTGGTAAAAACACTAATTTACTCATCGAGTACCGTATTGCGTCCTTTTATGGGGAGGATTTAACAAAAAAGCAAGTCAATTTCGTCGTCAAATCTCTCGAATACTGCAGTGAATTATAGAGCGAAATCTCCTGGATGTACGAAGCCGAGACTGTCGATAGCGGGGGGGTTTGTAACAAGTATTAATATGAATGTTTTCAATCCACGACATAGGCAAAGGCATAGGCGGTCGTTATTGTTTCGCCCTTGTGCTGCTGTAAATATGATATGTGTTAGATGTATTTAAGAAACCTGTTAGATTCTGTTAGCGAAATAGCCCGCGAAGTTTATGTCGTACAACATGCAAACGAAGCAAATCATTCAGTTACTGTGCTCCGAAAGATTTATTTGAGCTAGAAGAGAGATGAATCGAAAGGGCCAAACAACAGCAACGCAGATTCTCGTTCAGGCCCAGCAAATGTTGGTTTGTTAGTATAGCATATTATTTACTTCCGTAAGCTGTAACAGCTTTTCGTTTTTGCTGTGCAGCCCCTAGAATTTGATAGGCAAAAATCTGTGTAAATCTGTATGAAAATCTCACCCTCTTTTAAGCTGTAACTGGGCCTAAGTCGAACTACTGTTTTTTGGCAAAACCCAGATAAAAAGTAGCCTCTCCGTAACTGGCTATTAGCAATGCAAATATACTTATATTTTGAACAATCGTTATCAAAAGTGGAATTCAATTGGTGTTATTGTCGTTTTATATCCGATTACAAGCTTGGAAGAATGTGGTTGGCATTGGACTAGATGGCGATTGTGCTCAAGGATTAAAAATGGACAACCCTAACCACAAGATCGAATTAAGTACGTAAGGGAAATATGCGGTATGTGTTAAATGATTTGCGATCGGTAACTCTTCTATAGTTGAATTTAAAATTTATCATTTTTTTCTACATGCGCAAGGTTGCTAAATAAATCGCGTAAAGGCCTTTTGAATGTTTATATTAAAATCGAAGTTTTCTTTTGAAATTGGTTCCTGTTTGCTGCACACATTTTCAGCGGTAAACGTTAATAAAAAGTAGTAAATCATTGATAAAATAATTATTTATTCAAATGCACCTCACGGACTCGACTGTAACTCTTCTATTCACCTTGGCAAACGAACGTCAGAACCTTTCGAGCACATTGTTTGTCAAAGCTGCTCGAACGGCTAGTTTTGTACCACGCACAACTGCTCGAAAGATTCTCTTTCAATTAAATCCCTGTGGCATTCACTACGTAAGTTTTTGTAGCTCCTTATTTTTGATACAAATACCGGTGTTTTTCGCTGTATTTCGTTGGAAATGATTGATAAATGCATAGCTTGTCGATCTTTACTGCTCGTTGGCAATGTATTTACGTTTAAACTGGGTAAATGAGCAATTTAATCGTGTCTTTTGAGTCCACGTGCCAGAGTGCACCAGCTGGCAGGCTTCGTGTTTACATGTTCCTCTCACATTACGGAAGTAAATTGAAGTGAATTCTAGATACATTTTAAGGCACTTTCCTATCTAGAACAATTCTTGCATGCGTGTCGTATTTCAATTCTAGCGGAGAAAGTAAATTGTGCTCGTCTTTTATCCCGGTTAAAATGTGTTGCGACATAACCTCACTTACTGACCCATCACACTCTGTTGCTCGATTGCAGGTTAACCGTTGCTCTTAATTAACGGAACGATGTCGGGAAATCTAGATATTCTGTCCCTGAAGGAGGACGATGTCACCAAGATGTTGGTCGCGACGACTCACATCGGAAGCACCTCGGTGAACTTCCAGATGGAGCAGTACGTGTACAAGCGCCGTACGGACGGTGTGCACATCATCAATCTGGGCCGCACCTACGAGAAGCTGCTGCTGGCCGCCCGTTGCATCGCTAGCATCGAGTACCCGGGAGAGGTAAGCATTAACGCGCACTAGGGCTGTACGTCCGCTATCTGGAACATCATAGCCGGGATAAAGTCTGTAAAGATTTCTTGGCCAAGTAATTCCAGTAGATCAAAAGAAATGTGTACCTAGCTTGCTTATAGTTCAGCCGGTGCTGGGCAACGTTATCATGCCCCGTACCGGTTGTACACGATAGGCACACACATTTTATTGCATTGATTAGAATTTGAACACTAAAGCTTTTGTTTGTCCTCCTTTGCGCGCTAGGTCTACGCCATCTCGTCCCGTCCGTACGGTCAGCGTGCCGTGCTGAAGTACGCTCACTACACCGAGGCAACCCCGATTGCCGGACGCTTCACGCCCGGTGCCTTCACTAACCAGGTCCAGACCGCCTTCCGTGAGCCGCGTCTGCTGATTGTCACCGATCCGCTGACCGATCACCAGCCCGTGACGGAAGCTTCGTACGTCAACATTCCGGTCATTGCGTTCTGCAACACCGACTCGCCGGTGAAGTTCGTCGATATTGCCATCCCGTGCAATACCAAGTCGACGCACTCGATCGGTCTGATGTGGTGGCTGCTGGCCCGTGAGGTGCTGCGTCTGCGTGGCAAGATCACGCACGACCGCTGGGATGTCATGCCCGATCTGTTCTTCTTCCGCGATCCGGAAGAGGCGGAGAAGGAGCAGGCCGCCATCGAGGCTGCCGCACCGGTCGTCAAGGAGCTGCCGGATGAGGTCGTCGTCGCTGAGGAAACTGCCAACTGGGGCGATGATGTGCAGCAGGCCGCTCTCGTGATGCCACAGGCAATGAAGCCGTTGGCGGCTGGAGGCCAGACCGATGACTGGAACGAGGATGATACCGCGCCTGCCGCTGCCGGTGCCGTATCGTGGGGTGGTGCCGGATTCTAAGGCCGTCGAAAATGTAATGCAGTCGGAGCGTGGATTGTATGGCATCGTTCGACGCTGAATCGGAAGAGTGAAATAAACAGTGTAAGTCGTCACGTTTTCATACTTCCTATGAAAATATGAAACATCTGCATTTATCCTCATCGTCCGAAAATCCTATCTTTTAAGCGTGACGACGTGACACGTTTAAATGGTCAGGCAGGCACAACTCCACGTAAGGAATAGCGAATAGACGGATAATGTTGTTCCGCATCTCATTTTTATTGCATTCTAGAAAACGCATTTCGCACCTTGTCGATGGACGATGCGAACGAATGTGTGCGCGCGTCGTAAGGAAATTAAACTTAAATTTAATTGTTGCACTGCCGAACGTGCGATGCTTTTGGCCTAGATCATAGCGTATAAGGTGCCATAAGTTTACAGGATGCTAGCGATGAATTTTATTGCTCCCCAATCCGTATTAAGCCGTTTCATCGCATCGAACGTCATAATTCAAAACACGGTGTTTGCTAAAAAAGAAACAAATCGCCAATTCTTACGGCGGTGTCCACCGATGCGTAACTGAATGGCAAATGCTTTTTTTTTTTTGTGAGTCGATTCTCTTCTTCACAGGAAGGCGCGCACACCACAAATCCGTCTATTAAAAACTAAAACCGCTATGCTTCCGCGACGGGGGCAACATTTGATGCCGGGTGCTGTCCTGCTCGTTTGTGTGCAGCCGTATTTAGAATGCTAACATAGTAGACGGGCTCCGTTCTCGCCGTAGTGTTGCCAGTTACCTAGCAACGGTTCTCGGCAGCTGTGGCGGCTCATTAGCTTCGCTACATTGCGACAACAACTATGGTTTGTTGTGCCATAACGGACAGATTCAGTGTGCTGTGCGAACAAGTTTGAATAGAAGTTAGTGCACGTTGGATGCGGTATTGCGTAGCAACGGGAGCGCCAAAAGCCTAGAAGATGCCAATCGCGGTGCCAAGAAGTTACACGGCTAGACTGAATCGGACGTTGCCAGCGTTTTGCCCGATACGGCCGAAGAAAGTGTTCAAAGTGGAAGCAACCGGGCAAGGTGATAGAAGAAGTGGTGGTGCGGAAGGATGTGTTTTGTAAATTTTTTTTTTTTTTAAGCGGTGTGATGTTTGCAATCCATTTTTCCGTCCGTTTGTGTTGTGAATTGTGCAGCCATTTAATAATGTGTGTGTTTTTTCTCCAATATGGTAGGCGTGAAAAAGGGTTTCGGTTTCGTAGAGCCTGAAGCAACACCGAACTATCTTTGTGCCAACTATCTGCAGCGATTAGTGAAATCTTTGGCACAGATGTGGAAAAAGAGGCTAAAGAAAAAGCAGTACTAAGAAGTGTGCTGCATCTGCAGGTAAGCTTGGAGTGGAGGATCACATGAAACATATTCTACGTTGATGAGTAATTATAGTTCACATTCTGTCCCCAACACAAATTCGTCCATCTTATCCATCGTCAATTTTGTGTCTTAAATCGCTTTCCACCACTACTCGTTTACTGTTCATACTTCTCACACGTCAGAAGCTAGAATGTCCATCTCAAACAGAACGGTCCTGTGGTCGAGGCGCTAACGGCGTGGGTTCCTCGGAAATGTTAAGATCCCAATTTACCATGTGACTCAGTTTAACTACCATAGTCACCGATAAGACTTTTGAGAGCTTTAGGAAACACTTCCCAAATATGTGTTAGTTCAGAGATTCTGATATCCAGCAATTTCTGGAGCAAATGCTGCTTAGACAAAATTGTGTTTTTTGTTGAATAGCGAAACTGGGTCAAAACAAATCCACCATGTCGCAAGATATCTCCAGAAAGTCACTATTTGTTGTACACTTTTTGCGTAAGACCGTCAACAAGCGGTAACTCTTCTGCTTGATGATGCCAAATTATCCATATTGATTATTCATAACTGTCTCTCGAACAGTGTCGGATCAAGGTCTTTGGAGGCCCGAGCGGAATGGCAGTTGGGGTCCCCCTGTTTGTGACTCGTTTGTGAGTAAGACCAACAGGATTTCCTTTGTCGTCGAGGCCTCCCTAACCGACGAGGCTCCTAGCAGTCGCTCCTTTAGAATCTCCAAGAGTTTCTGTTCAATTTTGGTAGTCTTTCCCTTGGGTTTAATTCCAGGTTCATGCCAGAGACACGCCATCAATGAGATCTAGGAAATGATTCACAAGCAATCAATGATTGACCTCTCAAAGGAAAATATTGGTGACAATGGTTAGTCGCAACACTTCACCATTTTTTTTTTTAGCGATGCAATCTCACCCTTCCTTCATTAACACGTTCGATCCCAGTCAATCTTGTTTGCCTTTACGTTCACGCCTCATGGTTCTTAATTTCAACTCCTATTACTTGGGCTGGTTTTTACAGAATATTTAGGAAAAATCGACAATGGTTGACATGGAGGTTAACGTGTTCAAGGTTCCTTTTGATGGTGGCAGACACCTGGATTGCTGACACGCCATGCAACCTGCAATGTACCAGTGTACATTGGAGGTTAAAAATAGAATCTTCTTTGAATGACCTGTCCTTTGAGGGCCTGAATATCCTACTTCCCAGTCTAAGGAGGTAAATCAGGTCTCAGAGACCCAAAGCCTTTGTAAATATATTTAAAAAAAACTACTTCCCAGTCTAACCAGCAGGACACTCTCTTTGCATACATGCAGGAGTTTACTTGCACTCCACAGTTAACAGTAATACAGCCAAAATTCTAAATTTTCGGTAATTTCGCACTCATTGTCAAATATTTCGTTGTTGATTATTTAAGGCTTAATTATATGAAAATCGTTATAGGGCATGATTTATTTTCAAATTGTTTTCATTATACTTTTTTTAAATGAGCCAGTCAAAAAATAAGAACAAAAAAAAAAGATTTTTACGATCAAAATGTAGTATTATTATTTAATTTCTTGCTGATGATATTAGATTTATAACTCAATCAATATTTAGTTTGGAGTACTATTAAAGTATTTTTGTTATCTTAACGTACAAGCTACATTTAAAATATGCAAATCCTTTTTTAGTGTGATTTAATAATTTGCTACTGAAGTTAAATTTGGATAAGTGCATTAACGTAAATGTCACTTAATGTAACTTTTATTTTGCTAATGTACAGTAACGGAGACTTCTATAATAATATTATTTTTATATCCGACTTTCAAACTACTGACAAAAATGTACTCGGAATTGATTTCCTGATTGATTCACATTGAAATTTCACAAAAAAAAACACTTTTTCTAAATATTAGGTGATCTTTTTTTTTGTCTGTTGCTGTAGATGTTTTTTTGTTTGTTTTATTAAATTTGTTTTTTTTTTGTCTTCTTTGATTATTCATTTCTATGAACTAACCAACCCTCAAACGATCGTTCAAATTAATTTAATTAAATTATTATTCTGCTTACTAATAGTCAATATTCTTTATGGTACATATTTATTTCAACAGTGATGGTAAATGATCATAAATCCCGAGGACTAATCCACTCAGTCTTAACTCATGACGCACAGAACACTTTTTATCCAACCTGCAAAAACCAGAAAGCTATTTCCAAACACTTCCACCCCGACGGTAATTAACACGTCGATCGAGCATGGCTAATGTGGTCGCGGTAACTTCCTGGTGGAAAGTTTTGCTATACATTGCGGGCTAATTTTTTTTTATCTTTTGCTCCAAAACGGTGTCTCGATCAGCTGCTTGAGGGATGAGGTTATTGATTTTCCCCGTACGTCTGCCCAAAATACAAGCTCATTATCCCTTTCAGGTGGGAGGTGGAGGTGCTGCGAGAGTAACACCACTAAAATGGGTGTTAAATGGGCGGTGAAGTTTTCGCTGCACGTGGTTGCTGCCCCGGTTTTTGGACGTGGTTGATCGACGATCGGTCCTTTGTTGACGGGCGCAATGGACCCACTATTAGCGAACACCCATCTAGAGGACGAACCAGGGTGAGCAGATGTAGTGTGAATGGGTTGTTTTACCTTTTTTCTACTGTTGTTAAATTTTAACTTAGTTCCGAGTACCGGACGCGCCGGATAGGTGTGTAGTAAGAGAAAGAGCACCCTTTTTCGTGACAGTGTAAATTGGATTTTGCTTTTGCGAGTAATTATAGTCGTACCCGGGCATCGTTAATTACGCTCATGTCCGGTTGTTTGGCGAATGTTGCCCCCACGTAGAGGTTTGGAGAATAGTCTTTCTGTCTGGCATGCCTGCGGGCAGAAAGGCTCAAAACAACTGACAAATTTTCGTATTAAAGCAACCGATCGTTTTGCTGTTGTCTCCCTTAATTGAGTCGTTTCATGTTAGATGGATGACATACGTTCGTAAATTTTACGAGTCTAATTTCGCTCAAGGACACAAGGCTAAGGCACATCAAATCGTGGCCGGTGAACGAATAAATTGTCTAAAGTTTGAATTGCTTTAAATTTTGAGATTGGGTTTTTTTTTTAAAGGAGCATATCCTAGGGCAGAAGCATTTACGCCAGACCCTTCGGCAGCAACCCAAAGACCACAGCCAGTGACGAATGTGCCTTGCTGGTCCCAATGTCCTAATAATGTCGTTCCGCCGGTCTGAGGCTTAGGTTTCCAGGGGCGTGGTATAGCTGCCATTTTTACTTTGCAAGGTCATATTAAATGTTCCGATTGCAACAAATTAGTGACCTCAAATGAAAATTCAAATATACACGCACCCAACACAGCATTGGCCCGTGGAAGGTTTTCTAGCGTCTGTGTGAAGTCGTTGGCGCCCTGAAAACATCGATAAAGTGTAGGCCGCTTGACGCAGTACTGCACGATGAATGAATTTTATCGACATGTGCCCCATAAAAACCGAAACCGCCCGCGACCTTTCAGTAGAGAAAAAGACCGATTGAAGTTATATTATTACCAACAATTTCGAATACAGTAGTTTGTCCGGTGGCTTTAGATTTCTCACGGGCCGCCTTTCGACGATGGTTTGGTTCGATGACCCCACCGGTCGGTCGAATCGAACCAATCGGCTTTTAATCGATTCAAAATTGTCGATGGAAGAAATTTTGGGATCGGTTGTGACCTCGAAAAGTGCTGCAGAGTGCTGGTGCCGAAAAGAGTCGGCTCCTGTGGTGGTTTATTAAATGCTCGCTGCTCTGTTACGCACTGTTTACGAAGACTAAATTTGCCCGGCTTGTGTATGTTCCGTTTATATTATAAACTTTATAGCAAGCCGTTGTTGTTGTTGTTGTTTTGTAAGTCGCAAAGTTTTTGCGAAAACAAAACTTTAAATTCGAATGTTCGAATTATCTTCCACGTTAAGCGTTCTTAGTCTTGCAAGCCAAAAATTAATACGCACGCACCATTGCGCAGCTCCGTTGCGGGGCTAGAATGCGGAAGCGAATGCTGATTTTGTTTTGCGATTGGTAATTAAAAGTGCCAGCAACGTTAATCGCAAAGTATAGCGGGCGATTTAAACAAAAAAGAAAAAAAGAAAAACGAATTTACGTCAAACAGTTGTCACTCGGCCGAGTCAAAAAGGGAAAGACTTCAACAGCCGGCAAAGCGATGAACCTCACCCTTTCTGCAGTGGCTTGTTGTTGTCGGTACGAATTATTTTAAATTTTATTTCTTTTATCATCAAATGCTTATCAAAAACCACTCGACCACGCACGGCTCTAAGCTTGGCATATGAATTGATTATTCAACGCATCCTCGTCGCCGGTGCTTTATCGCCCAGACCTCGCTAACCTCTAGCCAGTCAAGGACGGACGGTGGCATGTGGTGCGCGGTTCACATGTCTCGTCCACACCTGTAATAAGTGTATTGAAATTTGATAGCACATGAATGCATGAAGGATTACGATTGCACAACCAACCGTCATCACCGTTCCCTTTTGACCGTGCGTTTTTGACAGAGGACTGTTATGAGACACGGTGCGTCACAATTGGATAAGATCGGCTTTTGGGGCAGCTCGGAAGGCTGCCCCCCTCGGATGCTGATGATGTGATTATGAGCGTTTATGCTTGCTGCACTGCACCTTGATAGCTTTTTAATGAACCTTTTAAACATTTTCGAGCTCATCTCGCCCCGACTTCGCGTCCGTCGGTGAGATGTTAGGGCATTAGAAGATTGATGAGGTCTTGCTGAGCGGTTTAAACGTTTTTTTTTTTGCTTTTTTTTGGGAATCCCATTTCACTGTTATCATTATGTTTAATCGCGTACGTTGAATATTCAAGTGCGTGAGTTCAAAAGGCACGTTACGTCTTTCTCAAAACCAGCATTACTCTGTGTATAACACACTTACACCTCAACGGAACGGACAGCTACCGAATTATGCGTACAGTGACTTCCTTTTTTGGTGGACGTTTGTTTTTTGTTGACCTCCATTTCCGGAGCCCTTTGGCGTAGTCCCCCGCCCTCTCTGATCAGCACCAATGGAAGAAACGCTCGGAAAAGCGCTACTCTACGCGGTTGTGGAAAACGTTAAAAGAAAGCAAGCGAAAGCCTTTACCTTCGGTAGCATAAATTTGCTCGCTGCGAGACGCCCGGTGAGCATAAGTGTAGATGAAATTGTGGGCGCCGTTGCGTTGTGTCCGCTTTTCTAATACCGCACCCGATAAGCCTAAACCATCGTGTTCCGAGTGTGTCTCTCGCCAGCGTTTGCACAGATTACACACGGCTAAAACCAGGCGTGAGCTACATGAGTGGTTTTTATTGCGCACCGGGCGCATTTTTATTTCACTTTTTGAATATTTTCAATAATGTAACGGTTGCCGAGCGAAAACTCCCGGACCGGCAACGATCTCTGGGGGCACCCCTGGAAAGGCCGGACTTTTTTTTTCTGTTACGGAATGAATGAATTTATCGAGAGCACCAATTGACGCGTCGCGAGCATGGTGCGCGTCGTCGTGGGCCTTTGAATAATGGACGAAGATTTACGGCCGACAGAAAGCCCGGTGGCTCTTGGGTGATTTTGGGCAGCGTAAAGAATCAAGTGGAAAGCTGTTGTTTTTGGGTGGAAATTTATGTTTATGTGTGCATCATTCATTCATTCTAGAATGTTCGAATTACTTAAAAAAAACAGGTGCTAATGATGGTGTCTTTTGAAAGGCTGCTTCCGATTTGGCTGCCAAAAACCCATAGAACCTTATTAGTGATACGGGTTGCTTACAAACAAAAAACTGTTTGGGCTAATAATGTTTGCAAAGCAAATTTAAGCTGTTGCTCCATATTTATTGTATAAATCGAGGAATATAAAATGGCACGCTATAATGCTTGCTATATATTTATTGAAAATGTGGCTTTAAAGTCGCTTAAGTCACTGGAGTGAACGGCATTAATAATAAAATAGTCATTAAACAAAGTAAAAGCTCCAACTTTTTTCTGTTATTTCATGTAAGTTACAACTTTAAAGAAAAAGCGATCCATTCCGTCACAATTAGGCAAAGCTATACTTTTTTTTTGTCCACCAGCGACAATCCAACTACCGAACCTCAGCTTCAGTATATCTGCTAATTGTTTACGATTTGTTTTGATTCTCATCGTTCGTGGTTTGATCGTGGTTTGTGGATGCTGTACAGACTAAACTATGGTTTGCAGCCAAAAGAAAGTACCTTTACCACCCGAAGTCGCCGCCGTTCGAATGTTCTCGTGTCGGTGGGAGTAGCGCGATTACTGTTCGGGTCAACGAGTGTTCATTTGTCGGTAGTTCATTCAGTCGGGTGGAAAGCTGGGTCCAGCGTGCACACTAATTGTACCGTGCTTGTTAAACCCCTCAAAGACCGTGCTGTTCTTTAAAGATCATGGTATTATAGCCAATTTCGATATTTAGTAGGAAAACTTTAATTGTCAATCCCGTATTTACCAATATCCCAAAGTGTTTTACTAAATTTTTTTATAAACGGATCATGATAATGACGATCAGTCTCACCTCTTTACCCAGCCAATGTAGCGAGAGGCACGAATTTACCACTAGGATATTTAAAATATATAAGTCTATTTTTGGATAATAAAGATCCTTCACTGACGGGCACTCACTTTTCGCTACGGAGTTACTCGAAAGGGTATCGTTTTCAGACTTTTAATATTATCATTTATTATTTATTAATTACGGCTTCTAGCCGTCATAATAAAAAAAATTAAAAAAATATATTATTTATTATCTATTATTATTATAATTTATTATTACAACATTTTTTTCATATTTTAGCCTAATCTTTAAGTTAATTCTTGGATAAGATTTCTAAGCCAGCTCAAAACATTGTCTCAACAACACTAAAGTGGTACTCTAATTCCATAGGTTCCAAGGGTAGTGGCAGTTTTGATAAATTTTCACAGACTAGATAAGACAATCTATAGATCTTGTGGAAGGTTATCTCTTTCTCACTTACTTAATATGATAGTCGCAGCACTCACAATGTTGTGATCTTTCTTGTATTCCTACTCTAAAAAACTCATCGCAAAAGGGCTGTTTACATTTTGATTTGTAAAAATATCATTCATTTTCATACCATTTTCGTAGATCATCTACATTTCCTGAAAAACATTTTTCGGCAATTAAACTATGAAAAAAGTTTTTCAGCTGTAGTGGCCGTAAGGCGTGAATTGTGTTCATACTTTTAATTTTGTTATGAAGCATTCACTCCCCAGATAACGAAATCGTAATGCTTTCCCGCTCTATCTAACAGTAACAAGTAAATCTGCCAAAGCGAGAAATGATGATGATTTTGTTACCTGGGGTCTTCAACAATAAAAGTTTTGCGATTTAAAATTTATTTAAACGTTAAATTTAAACAAACGTTAAAGTTCCTGCATTGCCAGCTCTTAGTTCACGCCAAATGAATGCTCCCTTCCATCAAACAAAACAGATTCGCCGTGGCACGAGCCCATTCGGTACGACTAGTGTCTACCGAGTACGTTGCTTTACTTCCCTCTCTCCGTGTTTTGCAGACTCAACAGCGTCGACGTTTTCATGCCTGCACCTAGTCGCGTGTTCGGCTGGTCGATCGGCCTCACCAGGCGGTGAACCACTTCACCGTGCGAAGCCAGCAAACCGTTCTGTCTGTTTGTCACTAGATTTGAACGCGTGCAGACACACGTGCGTTTTCACATCGGTCGCAACGAAAACACTGCCAGTCGAGTGCTGGTGGAGAGTGAATCGAAGGTACTAACGGTGTGTTTGGTTTGTAAGCTAGCTTTGCTGTGCTGTTCAGTGTGGCCGGTGTTTGATCGCGTTGGTGGAAATTTGGGATAGTGCCAGCAGAGTTAGGGAACTTACGGGAAAAGACGTGTAGAAGAAGAAGCAGATCAAAACGGTACAGTGAAGGAGGTGAACTTGGTGTAGAAGCAATTGAACAGACGCTTAAATTTGTGTTTTGAGTGTAATTTAATTTACAGAAAAATTAGCGATAAAGAAAACGATTGTGTGCAGTATAACCTTAAAAATCAAACGAATGTCCAACGTCAACGACCGTCAATGGACGGTGAAGCACGGTTTTTCATTCGAATTTTGGGACTGTATTTTTAACCAGTTTCATCGTTCACCAGCAAGCACCACCGAGTTCGTTCGGCGTTTTTCGGTGTTTCGGCTCGAGGATGCGACTGAGGCAATGTAACAGAGCGTGAAGCATGCCTTTATTTACTTTTTTTTCTTCTGATACTCCTGTTACCATTTAACCGCCCTGACAGAAGGCCCGGACAAACCAACAGGTAAAACACCACGAGGATTTTTTCTTTACCGTGGCAAACAAGTAAAACAGAATTGTAACTCTTCTCGGACGGGGAGTTATAAGGGGAGTGAGAGGGTAGGGGAGTTGGGTTGTGCGCGGTTAAAGGTGGTTCGGTTTGATTGAACAACAATGTATAGAAAACACGAAAGAAGGAAAAAATAACCGTTCACTTCAAACCGTGACCGGTCGCCATTGTGTGTGTATGCGGGGGCCAGAAAATTCGTTTTACACCCGTGAAAAATGGCACATGTGGAGCCGCACATACACACACACACTGACGATCCAGCACGAAAAGCGTAGCCTCTATGTAGCCTTTTTCGGGGGGTGCTGATGATGAAGGTGATGATGATGAGGCAGGCAGGGAGAAAAAAAATGGTCTGTGAAGCCTGCACCTCTTTTCCCCGAGTGTCGATGGCCGGCGGCCGGCGATTCGGTTGCGACCGGCTGCTCGCATTTTCCAGCCAGCGGTCTGTTCGCATTTTCCGCCCACTCATCTTGCGCATTGCGTTATTGTTTGCGTTCACGCAGTGGTCGATCAATTTTCTTTCGGTGCGCCCCGTTTGCCGTGGTGTGCTGGGCGCGATTTTGGATGTTTTGTGTATTGGGTGAGTATCTATCACAAGTGGGTGAGCACAGCCAAAACACAACACATTTTTCTGTTGATAGCGGGTCGAAGTTTTGAGCCAGGGTGTTTTTTTTTCGTTGGTTATGAATATGAGCCGTTGCGCCATTTGCGACACAGAATGCGTACGATTAAAGCACTAAACAATCAACCGAACTCTGTGGCGAGGAGGCTCTGTACGTGAAGGCATTATCATTTTCGTGAAAGATAGCATTTAAAGGCGTATCGTGTGATGTGGTTGCTTGGTGAAGATGGAACGGCGTAACAATCACCCTTAATGCGTGTGTGCGTGTGTGTACGATCGTGGATGCGCGTGTGGTCTGGGCGTTGGAAAAGTGAATGTGGTGCTCGCTGGTGAATCCGATCGATTGTGGTATTAATTAGCCCCAAGCCCATCGGGTGATCTCTTGATGTATTTTTGTGTTTTGGTTTTTCTTGGGGTATTTGATGATAAGGTTGTTATCTGCCGACACGCAAGAAAGGGTTGTGTGAGCAAAAGTGACGTTAATGAATTTGGTGGAGCATATTAAAGAAGCATCAGTCAACGGAGGAAAGTGTTTAGTAGCCGAGCGTCATCATTATCGTCGTCATCGAGAATGTGATGGGTGAATAAGCCTGTGAGAAATTGGAGGATAAAGCGACCCGAAAACTACCACCACATCCATAAGGTAAATAGCTAATCAAAAGCTTCTGAAGTAAACGTTTGACATTGACAGCGTGGACAAGATCAAGTAGAATTTTCACACTCGAATGAACATCACTTTCGGGGGGTTTGTTTCCAATACTTGTTTGATGTTGTAGGTATGCAATTCTACCACGACATTAAGGTGTCCAATTTCCTTACAAATCTTGTCGGTTTACTTGTGCGGTATGTGGTTTGACTTAAGCTACTATTCGGTGGTAGTGTTGGTGATACGATCAATGTTTGCGTGATGATCTAATGTGCTTTGTATGGTCAATGGAGTGTGGTTGCCCCGGGGGACAAAAGCAGCATAAATATTTGAACTACAGGTTGCTTCGGTTGCCAAGCTTACATCGCCTTTACAAGGCTTTTCCGTGATCGGAGCTGCTCTGATTGCTGTGTGCACTATTGACTTGTCAATTGTTTGATGACTTCTTTTTGCCCTCAAGCTGAAGAAAAATAACAGCAAGGTCGTAGACTCAAATTGGAATTAGATGAGGGTAGGTAAATTATAGAGCTCTAAGGAAAACTTTATTTAAACTGCTATAATGAATAAGTTTTGCATTGAATCCGTCCACCTAACAAATTGATCAAGCCTTTTTATGACGTTCCATGTCCTTGAAGTCTGCAGTTGATCTTGACGCGGATAATTCCGTCTCAGCAGCAAAAAAACACCGATTGTCAAAAATTAAAACTCATTGTATCGAATGCGACGATTCACCTTCAAACGCATGGTCAAACAAATTCGTTTTAATAATTTAGCCACACAGTTCAGAAAACTATGACAAAGTAAACGACATCAACAATGCAGAACTAACCAATTTTTCGAGTTTCTCCATTAGCCCTTGCTCTGGCCATCAACAAAAAACAACGGCTCCCAATTTAGTGGCCTTTTGTTTCAACTGGATCAATGTCCGGCGTCCAGACTAATGGGGTTATTGTCATGGTGTTTTCTTTTTTTTTCGGTCGATCCAGTCGGTCGGACGGCCTTTCTCCGTAAAGGCTTCACCGACGAAGGGAAAACGGTTTATCATTCTGTCGAAAAATGCAACACATCACCCTTACACAGCAGTAGACGAAAAGCCTAATTTATGCCAACACCTGCCGGACAGCTCAAAGGCGCCTTCCTGCCATTCATTGTTCACTATCAGATTTCCCATGTTTGCTGCGAGGGCACTAGGGAGAATCGCAGCTATCATCTGGACACAATATCGGGACGGAATTTCCTTTCATTTCACCACTGGCAGCCACCACAGACGAAACCGAACTGCAATCGCGGGTGTTACTTTCACTGATTCGCTTCATTCGTTGGGTGTCAGCGGATCCGACGATGCAAACAAGCTCTACCGTAGAACATCATCCTCGGTTTGGTAGCTGCTGTGGCTGGTTGGCCAGGTAAAAATGGCCAAACAGTGTTTCCCTTGGAAAGTGCGCTTTCTTTCCGGGGGTGAGCATTGCCTTTTTTGTTTTTTATTGATACGAGACTGCGTGAGACACAGGGTGTACGGTTTCGGTTTCGGAACTGGAACCGGTTCCGTTTGCCTTCGGGAAGGGTATATATAAATCCCGTCAAACACCGGTTTTTTGTGAAGGGGTTTCCTCTAATGCGTACCCAAAGGCGTACGTGGAGGTTCTTTTCCCCTCAGGAACAAAGGCCGACTATTGTCCCCATGAAGTTCGAAGGGAGTGGAATTAAAATGAGACAATTAATTTACCATTAGCTTCACCACAACATTTGAACCGGTGACCAAACGGAA
The DNA here is from genome assembly GCF_013141755.1 of Anopheles stephensi. NCBI lineage: Eukaryota > Metazoa > Arthropoda > Insecta > Diptera > Culicidae > Anopheles > Anopheles stephensi. The sequence continues at coordinate 33,753,863 of NC_050202.1, read as the reverse complement.
CAGCCGAGTAGTTTGATAAGTAGACAACATGTCTTAGATCCCTCTGCTCGATCTTGGATAATGATGGCTGGTAGGCCACTACTTGAAAATTTCTACATCATAATTATAAACCTCTCTTCAACTAAGCCGTAACCGGGCGAACCCGGGTACCCGGCACAACTTTCTCTCGCTAGATTGATTTTTCAATCCACGCGAAGATCGCTTATGCTGATAGCGGGTTCCCCATCAATCTTCCCATGCCCCATTGGGACGATCGTACCTACTCGGGTTACGTAAGACTTTAGATCTCGCTTCCCTCGGTGCAAAAATAAAGATACGGAAGGACGGTGTCGTAATCGCAAACATCCTACGTGCTTGATTTAAATTTACCGCCGATCTTCTATTACCGGCCGAAGAGAAGATCCTCCTCACAGGTCGAACAGATTGTGACCTTGGCGTGGCGGATGACAAAAAAGTACATAACGTGAATAAGCTTAGTGCTGACAGCTGTGGGTAGTTTGGGCGTTTGCATAATTAGGATGTATCATCCTCACTCACCAATCGAACCCATCAACGTGGATGGGAGTGGGATGATCGCGAATGGGGGTTTTTGAAAGGCGTACGATCGCGCTTGAGATCATCGTTGGATGGATTGCGTGTTTCAGAAGCGTGTCTTCTTCTTCTACACAACCTGTTATAGTACGACGAGGTAGACCCTTTTTATCACAAAGAACCAAAAGAACACGATCGCATACGCGTAATTAATCATCGCACACTACACGTAATCCCGTACGAAATTCGCAATCATGCACGACACGCGATCCGCTCGATGTGGATCTGAGCTGAGAAGGTTAAATTAAATTTTGCTACCCTGTATCTATCACCACCGAGCTCTGTAGTTTAGCGTGATCTCGATCGCAGAAAGTTACATGCGCTGCGCGCACGGGTTCGTCGCATGCTGAGCCGCGTTGAAGTCTTTCGTTTTCCTATAAAGTCTGCCCGGCTTTAACAATGCCTGGGGACCGGCTTACGAAAATGGTGATCACGCACGCCACCAACCAACAGGCCACGAGAATCATAATCGCGCTGTGAATTGGGTGCAGCAAGTTGCAGCAGAAGGAAAGGCAGACCAGTCGCGCCGTTACCGATAAAAACACTTTCTGCCACTTCCGTTCTCCGGAACCGTACGGAACAAGTGATAATGGTTAATGGGAATGATGGGGGTATGCACCCGTATGGGTATGATGACCTTTTTTCCTGTGCGACACGTAATACCGTAGGCTATCTTTGAAGTTTTTATGCCCTCCTGTTGCTGGTTTGTGGGATGCATCGGCTTTATGGATGTGCCTTTTTGCAGTTTTACGTACGTGCTGTGCTGATTAATTCGACTGGATGGGGAGTCATCGTTCGGATGGGGTGTCGTCGGCCGTTTTTGTTGTGTCCGGTCGCCGATTATAGAAGCGCTGTAAAACTATATTGCACCTAGCGTAACAACGCTATAGTCTTTGATGTGGAAGAAATGGCAATGGAGGACGGTTGAGTGTGTTTTCCTATCATATTCCTCGAAAAGTCTTGCATAATATTGACTTTAGGTTTTTGGAAGATTTGCGAGATAGCTCATGTTTAAGTTCAGCAAGAAGTGAACAGAGAGAATACCTGATCAGCAAGCAATTCCACCTGGAATCCCCTTGTTTCCCTAAAGCCTCTAAGCAATTAATTCACATTCGCAATAATTAGCTTCCGGCAGTTTACATAATACATGCCAATCGCAGACGAAAACCCTCGGTCGGTGCCATTTAAATGGAATAATCACTTTATTGTGGGGCTGTAAACGTTCGTTCAGCGGCGAGCGATACAGATCACTCCCGGCCAGCCTGCCAACCCGTCAGCCAGCAAGTAAGTAGTTTGACGGTTTAATGGGACGTCTTGAGACTTTCGGGTGAGAAATTTTCACACTTTCGCAATGGGGAAAGGAAACTGGGCGAACAAAGGCAGAAGCATCGTTTATGTCCCGTTCTTCCGATCCGGTATACGATCCTGTTGGTGTGCGTCTGGGCAAGTTGTTATTGCTGCCTTAAATCTAATTTATGAAGAGCTTTTTTGTTGTTGCTGTGGGCTTTCGCTGGTTGCAGATTTTTATTGCCCCGCTGGAAGCGGAATCAAGTGAAGTCATTTGTTGGGGTTGGGGTTTGGCTTGCTGGTAGCTGGCTGTGTGTTTTGTGTTATTAATTTAGATGATTTATTTGGGATATTTTGGGAACTTTTACTGTTCCTGTTTCTGTTCACCGTGTTTCATTATGGTTTATCTGCCAATAATTGTGCATAATTTTCCATTTAACTGTCACAGAACTTGAGATAAGATCTGTTAAACCTCGCAGTTAGATAAGAATAGCAGACGCTGTCGCTCGTTTGATGATCTTCGCTACAAGTTTCACTCTACCTCTTTGCGATTGCGTGATAAAATTTTACTCTTTGAATTACTACTCGCTTCAAACTCCACACGACACTGTACACATTTTTGAGAAAGGCATTTCATTTGGGTAGGTGTGGGAAAATGTACGATTGTTGGACCTTTCTCTTGCCGTTCGTGCTTGCCTGAAGCATTTAATGAAGGATTTTCTATTAAAGGATTTCCACCCATCTTCACTCATAAGTGCTCGGTCGCGTGATAAGCGTCTCTTAAGCATTTTTCTCTTTGCGTGACACAGCTTCATGCATGCACCATGTGCATGTGTCGTTTCTATTTCTCTCGGCAACTCACACACGTAGAAGAATAAAACGCTTCCAGTGGCATCCAACTTGCCACACGATCATTTGGTGAATGAAATCTGCGCTTGTGCCCCCAACAGCGACAGACAAAAGCATTTTGTGGCAGGAATTAATTTACCACCCAAAACCCATTTGCCATCCAGCCCGGAAGGTGGTGGTCTCATCAAGCCCTTTTGCTAATAAGCCCCTCAACGTAACCTACGCCACCCCATTGACCGCGGTGAAAAAGCCGATCGTTTTTTTGCGATGCGGACCTAAACTTGGATACATTTTCACACGCGCGTGGACCATAACCATGTCGAGGCACACGGTGTAAGCAGGATGCCCTCAAGATGCTTTTAGTCGTCACTGGAGGAAAGTTAAAGTTCAAAATAACAACTATGGTTGCGGTGGCAGCTAGGTAAGAAAAAGAAACAGAAAACGGAAGTCAGGAAAAGTGATGAGTCGCGTTGGGGGAACCCATGTCCGGAGGGCTACATTTGCGACCGGAAATGAAATCGGCTTTCCGTTGCTTGTTTGTCGGGTGTTTTTTTTTTCACAGCCAAAAAGGTCATTACAAGCAAAGGAAAGAAGGTAGAAAGGTTTTTGAGCAAGCGATGAACCCCCCCCACATGTGTCCAATTGAGCGTGTTTGTTCGCTGTGTGTGTGTTTTAAAGTTGCTAAAATAAGCATAAATCATCGTCAAAAAAATGTCATGCAAAACACAGATGGTTGATGTTGGGGTTTCTTCCCGATCCACCCCAATATACGTGACATACCCTGGCACTGGTGGCCTTTTTTTGTGAGCTACCGCTTTTTTCTCAACCACCATGAACCACCTTGAAATTGCTTTGTTTGTTATGCTTTCCTAACACGCAAAAACACACGACACTTGTAGCAAACGAAAGCGCTTTCCCGCTTCCGATCAATGTCACACCACGGGTGCTTTATCACTTTGTTACCGCAAAACGATCGTTTAACTCGTGCGGTAGAAGTTGAATCATCTGGATTGTTGTATGGTACCGACCGGTGAAGGTTTGCTTTGTTAATGCGGTTCGGTTAGGTTCGGTGGCGTGAATGAATCTTTGTTTTCACCATTTTTCCGCTCGGACAAGCGATGCAACTGTTGGTGACTGTCGTGAATGAGTTGTGCAAATTTACCCATTCCCACCTGGAGGATTCTTCTGCTTCGAGAGTTGTGGTGCTTCACGGTGCGACGGCAAACTACTGGGCTTAAGATTTAAAAATAAAGCAAGCAAGCAAACAAACACAAGACACTCATTGCCTCATGACAAATTGTCGATCTTTTTCTTAAGCAATGAGGAGGGTTCAACGATGTACAAGCTGGTTTGAGCGCGCGTCTTGGGTGCTGGAATAAATTCAAGTGTCATTGAGCATACTGGAGTGGGTTTTGCTGTTTTGTTCTCTCTTTCCCACTGCCTTCTTAGAGAGCAATAAATTTGTAGGCCAAGATCAACGCGACATAGTGATTCAGCTAGCGATGCAACGCTTCGAGGTGGTCCCTTTGCCGGATAGTTTCATGAAGAAGGTTTTTGCCGCACTTGCCGCTCAAAACCAACTGGGTAACCTTCTCGACCGTACGCGACCATAGATCTTAAAACGGGGCATGCCAGTAGAGCCGGTGTGCTTTGTTTTATAATTATGTGTTTACCAGCTCGATACAACGCTGGGAATCGATTGACGCAATGTCAATTGAAAAACAAACAGTTAACCCTCTTACACATTCGACCCGTGCCGATGGCTCGTCGGGTAGACACGACACTGCCGCACGTGTCAACTGTGTGCATCAGGTGCGTGTCTGCTGCTACCGAATAGAAAAGAAAATGGTGTTTCAAGGTTCTCGCGACGTAGAAGGCTCGTCGCTTGATACTGAAACGGTCACTTTTCAAACGGTAAACCCAAAACAAAGGCCGGACAAGTCGTGTTCTTTTCGGGTGTACCGTTTAGGAATCATTTTTTCTCACGAACAAAGACACTATCATTCTATTTTGGCTCAATTCTGGGAAGATTGAAACGGGCATTTTCGGCTTCTTCGCTAGAAGTATTGTGTCTTGTAAGAACGGTACGGTGTGAGACAAGTAATCTCATTACAATACACCTAGCGCACAGCCGAACGGGGAAGCGTTAGATATAGATGACTCAATTATAGCTACAGCGAGCACGGCTGCTCGTCATAATGAGACGGAAATGTAGCATTTTATTTAGAAATGAAAATTCTCCCACACAGCAAAACCGCTCATTTGTTGACTTGTTGTTGATAAAAAAGGGGATTTTTGTACTTTTACCATTAAAATTTCTCACAAGCAAAGAATAAATAATATTTTTTCTAAAAGCTGATAAGAAAAAAGTGATTCAATGAATTAATCATAAAACAAAGTTTTCCCATCACAACTCGGTTTCCTTGGTTATCGATTCATTGAAGTCTTTTGTTGTAGTCTTTAATTTGAAATTTGAATGCCAGGCATGACGTAAGAGATCGTAAGGTCAACGAAGAATAATAAGAATGCCAGCAGTTTTAACATACAGAATGAGTTTTCGATGTGCTTGAGTGTTTTTTGGACAGGATAGAGCCGATATTATGGTTAAGATGTATAACAAATCGTTATTGGGTGTACCCGAGACAATTGATTAGGCGATGTTGAACTTTAACGATAACACCAAAGTATCTACAACATTCGGAGATTTTATTAGTGTTTGAGGTTTGTATCTTCTATCCGAATTCGCGGTAGAACTCTCTAGACTCGTCAAGTGCCAGTGTCTGTCCATGGATCAGTTGAGGATTCTACGAGTCAAAGAAAGCGGTTCTGAGATTAGAATCATTTTCTGGTTCAGGTTGTTTGCCCAAAAAAAAAGATCGTTTTTGGATATTATTGTAATGTGAATGGTTGATTCTGAAAGTCTGTTGTTTCGTTCCCCGGGATTCTATTGATAGCTTGGAAGCTTTCAGCAAGTATGGACTGGAACTATGGGATGACCTTTGAGAGGTTGGAAGTGTGGATTCTAGAAAGTATCGAGGGCACTAAGGACAATGGCGCTGCAGGAGATGTTGACGCTATTCCTTATAACTTACTTTGGGTTTCTCGCTTAATGGTGCATTGAAAGCTTTTGTTTTTTCGTTTTTGTAGTTTCAATACCTGTATATACTTATTACTGCCGTGTTATTTGTTACATTCTTTATTTAAATTGTTTGTGTTATTAATTACATGTTCTGCATGGACTATATCGTTGTTTACCAAAGCCTTAGGTTTTCAAACCATCTCCCAGAGCTTTGGCGGTAACTGTTTACATCACTAACGCAATACGCACCATAACACCACACATACGGATGAGTTGTGCTGGGGAATTCTTAGCCACTTAATATGAATTATAGCTAACGGGTTGCGGGTGTAGAATATCTATTGCGTGGTTAAAAATTGTTACCATCTTTGCTGTTGTGGTCAGCAGAACAAATAGCTCCAGTTATTTTGTCCGTTCGATCGGAACGTGATAGGAATTTGCATCGCAAATCGTACCTTGAGTCGTCCGCCGGTTCACCGGACATGCCACGACGATGGATAGTCGTTGCGCAACGTACGTGGCCGTATGTGGTGCCCGTCATTAAGTGCGCCAAAATATTAAACATACACCGTGTGTCGTCCCTTCGCTGAGGTGTGAGACCTCGTTGTGTGCTCGAAGGAAAAGCCAAAGGTTTTGATATTTTGTTTTCATTTTTTTTTGCTCGATGTACGATGTTCGTGACTTCTCTTCGGCGGTGTTGGGCTTTGTCGGCACGTGACCCTCCTCTGCACGGTGAAAAGGGCGGTTTGAGTATGCCCGGTTTACCGCTATTATCTGTGCGTGTGTGTGTGTATGTTTCAATATGCGTGCAGAAGGCCGCATGGACCCACAGTACATGATATCAGTTTCATTCGCACGTTTATTGATGCGTATCGTGCATTGCGACCTTAACCGAATATATTGAAGGGTGCGGTTATTGCGTGAATGGGGAAACAAAGCGGCGGCGGATGGAGAGCCAGCAAAACTAGGTCTAAACCTCGGCGGGTTAAATGATGCGTCGTTAAGTTGTTTTCCTTGCCGATCGAGTGGGATGCATTGTGATGATCATCGGATGGTCTCTGAGTAGCCACCCCACGCCAAGAGCAATTGGAAAATACGTGTCGAGTGTTTTTCCTCAACGGTTTGTTTTCTCAATTGATTCAACTGCTGGCTGGCGAAGAGTGAAACCCACTTTTTGTTTCGATCACTTTCCTCGTTCCAGCGGGAAAAATGGTGTCAAATTCTGGGCGATCTTTTTTGTGGACCTGGAACGAATACCTAAGCCGCTAGAAGATAAGGAGAAAGGAACTATTCAACGAATCTCTATTGTAGGAAGAAACCCCATCTAAGCAGAAGAAAAATAACCAAAAGGGTGCGTTTTAGCATAATGATTTATGGCACAAGATCACCCTTTCAACACGCCAGTTGGTGGGCTACGCGTTTTTTCGCTCCGATTCGGCCGAAGATTGCGTCCACTTGAGGCTGTGTCCGCAGAGATTGGCAGAGAAAGTGCTAACCTCCCTCGCCAACTCGTGAAACAATCTGCAGATTCCGCGTCTCGAGCGCAAGATTTCACCGGCTCAGTGTGGTGGACACCTGGTGTGGTGGAGCTCTAGGTGTGTGTGTGTTTTTTTTTTGCTATCACTCAATCATAAGACTTCATCTTGAGACTGCCGTTTTTTGTGTGTCTTTGTGTCTGCCATTTTTTAACGTGTATTATTATTCATGATACGGCCGCTTTCCAGGTGCGCAGGTGTTTTCTTCGCATAATCTATAGAATTAAAACGGTGCGTGCAGATTGAAGGTTTTACTTTGAAGTGCGATTTTCAGCAATTACCTCCGTACGGTCGGCCCGTTTTGTGAGGCTCGTGCATCTGCGTGCATGCTTCAGTTTTTTGCACGAAAGTGTATGTGTGTGTTTTCACTTTAAAACATCGCAAATACTGTGGCACTAGCACTTTCGGTGCTAGATCTTTAATTAATGTGAAGGTCAAATTGGTGGTTGAGAATGCAATTATCGCAGGCTTTACACAGCCCAACGGTCATCGGAACGCGCCTGAATGTTTTCACGAACCGCAACTTTTTTATCGTAAACTTGCAATTCGTCATCGCGAATAACGAAATGACATAGCGAGTATTGAATCGATTATAATAAATGTTATTTAGACAGTTTTGTTTTAGTTTTGAGTTGATCTTTGGATTTGGATTGAATTATTACTATTAAATCGTTAAGATTTATGAAGGGTAAAGATTGTTCTTTAAATGTACTAAGATTGTATATAAATTATTTTTTTTTATGAAATTTCTGCTGATTAAAATGATGTATTACCAGTGTATTGTGTATTAGATTTTTTTACAGTCCTTATAAATTTATCCTTATTAATTTATCCATAAATTATTTATAGAAAATATGAGATTTTTAAGTTAGGTAAGAATTTCTGAAATTTTGCATATTCATTTGTAGAAATTAAAAAAAAGAAAGAAAAAAATTGCATTGCGCTATTTTTTTATTAAACTCATGGATCTAACAGTCGGAAGTTAATTTTACAGCCAAAACATAAAGTAAAATGAACTGGCCCAATATCACATTTAGGTTGACCGATTTAATATTCGCTATGTAATTTTGAAATTCACAATGCCAAATTAAGGATGTGACAGGTTTGATGCTTTTTTTATTATTAAATTCAACCGTTTCAACGGTGTTTAATCTATTGAAGTTATACGGTTACATCACGCTATTCTTTTAACAACCTATTTTATTTTATACGACTAAAATTGCAGAACATTGTTACAGCTAGAGGAAACATTTATATAGCCCGTCTTGTATAAAACAATACGCTATAAATTAATTAATGACACAACCACCACTTACATCCGGCCAACAAGATTGTCGCATCGTGTCGCAAAAAACTAGACCAATTTCATCCGCATTAAACGACGCATGACGCTTGCTGATACGCTTTTTTTTGCAGACTAATTGCTAAACGATTTGCAGTAAAATCGCCACTGAATCACACCGATGGCCCGTAAAAGCTAAAACAGCAAACCCCATGCCGAATGATCTTGTCGCCGAACGAGATCAATCCTCCCGTATCGACGATCCACCGCCACGATCCAATGTCACGATCGTTGTGGATCTCGCTCGAATGTCGCTCTCGTCTTATGTCGCACGGGGAAGTTGATCGGAAAGCATGAAAATGCGCGCGATTGCTCGACGAAGCTAAGCGCTCACGGTTCGTCGTACCGTGACGGGAATGCAGTGGGATTTCTCTGAATCGTTCGATTTAGATGACAAAAAAAAAGGCAACACGAACCAGCCATTCGATTGATCAGACAGGGGTGATGAAAATTGCAAACAAGAAAGTTTCGACATTAGTGTAGCGCTTTGGAAGGTGATTTATAGTTGCGTATGCACCGCGAAACGGTTAAGATTTATTTTAATTTGATTTTATTTTTTGGCAACGTGAAGAAAAAAAAGGCTAGCTATGCTTTCGCTCTCGCCTCTGTGTGGAAAGCTTGAGGAAAGTATTGTCAAACGCCGAAAATTAACACCGAGCCCGAGTTGATGTAATGGGGCCTCCCCGAACTGGTGACAGTAGTGCAAATGGGTACGCTACCAGTAAATTCCGACCGCAACTTATTCGATCGTATAACAGAAACTTCACCATAGCAAAAAAATAATCCTCTCGATTCGCTGCAATTACATTCGGGGAGTTTGGGGTTAAGCGGTGCTAATAGCGCTGCGGAAAATGCACCCGCGGCAACGCGGAAGCATCTGAGAGCGGCCCAGCCAAACATGTGATTATTTCGGCACGGTTAATTGCCGGTGGTGTAATTATAAGCGGCGGATCGTGATGAAGCTGGATTGATTACCATTTCTAAGACCCTTCGGTAGGTAAGCTTTTGTCGTCGTTGCGTTGAAAAATCGGTTATTATTAATAATCTACCTGGCTACTAGATGGAAAGTATGCTGGAGAAATGAGGGTTTTTAGATTGCTTAAAACTCCCATTATAGGAAGCAGGAAGGTGTTGGTGGTTAGAGTGTATGTATCTGTGGCGAAGTGTTGTGTAACAGGCAGCATAAGGGTTGTTATATTTAGGACGTTGATGACAATTTCATTGCGCGGAAGATTATACAACGGGTCATTACTCGAGTGTGTGTGGTTTATAAGGGGTGTGAAAGGAGATTAACATCCATCACACTTTTGCTATGGTTTGGTTTGGTAAGGCTGGTAACTTTCCCCACTCATTTACATGTAAGGATGTAATTTGATGAAAACGACACCTTTCTGAGAGTGAGGAAAATAGGGTGCTCTTGCCCATGGCAAAGGGTGTCTCGGTTGAAATTTGATGGATTATTAATGCTTAATTATTATATCAATTTATAGCTAGTGCATTTAATTTATAGCAATTGCTATAAAAAAATACGAATATGAAATTCTAATTCGACCTTTTTTGAAAAATAATTTAATCATTTAACAATTACTTAAATTTCTTTAAACTTTAAATTCTTTAAGTCACGAGACCCTTACCTGAACCATGTCATATTCTTCTTCTTCCTTGACTCTATTCAACCTCTATAGGTCTCGGCTTACCATTTCTGGCTTTCTGTGGCTTGATTTTACCCGTAGCAAAGTAGTCAGCCCTGGGTACGGGACGATGCTATATTAAGGAGTTATAATAAAAAAAAACACAGATTGAACCCTAAAAAAGTTAAACAGCAGCAATATACTTTGAAGAACCATCAAAAGGGTTGTTCTAAACTATAATTGAGTTTGTAAATCGTCAAGTGGAAATCTGCTAAGAATCGTAGAGCTAAGAAACTTATTTGAGGATTTGAAGATCACATTTGAAGTTGCAATGAACAAGACTTATCAGGCCGTCAAGCATTCGGCCTTTGCAAGTCTTTGCCTGCAGTAGCAATGCTTGATACCGTTTACGGGTTGGCCGTCATTTGCCAATCTATAATCCCGTACGCTCTCAATTTGGGCCCACCACGCCTCCACGCCGGGGATTAGTTAATTTCAGTCTGCTTCTGCTATCCTAATCTATTTCGGCCATCATTATCTCATAGTAAAGTCCTGAAACTTTTATTAATAGAGCAGTAGAAGATTGAAGTTGGTTGGGAATGCACCGTGGCAGAACTAGCAGTTAAGTCTTGACCCTGCTTGCAGCTTTTTGGGCAGAAGAGCCTGGTGAGCCTTGAACAAATTTTGCACTACAAGCTTTAGATATCTCGACCTTCTATTTCTTGCTTTCTGTTGTTTGATTCTACCCATAGCTAAATAGTTCGACCAGAGTACAGGGTGGCGGTTTGGATGGGATTTGATTTTCTGCTCCGGCCTTGAGCCGATGCAAATAAGAAATATTGCTCGATACAAATGAGAAATATTGCTTGCATAAAGCTCCATGTCTTTCCGAAAACTTCTCAAACGAAGGTATCGTAATATCTTAGTTCATTCAGCCTTTGTCAATAGTTAAAACCTAGATGGAGTCGTTGAAGATTAACAATGAATGTGGCAGGTTTGCTCATTGGTTGCAGATATTCGGTGACACCCGTTTATAAGATGCATTCCAAAGGCCACATTTCGATAAAGCCGTTTCTTGGCGTGACAATAAATAGAAGAATGATTATACACCGATAAATAATCATTCTTCTATTTATTGTCAATCACCTGATGTGAACATGATTTTAAACGCCGTTCAAACAGGAATCGCTTATCTGATCGTTACAGATGTCCAGACATCTCCGTGATCGTATTACAGCCAACGCGCTAAAGCATGCATCATAATCGATGTTTTTCGCAAATTTTCTTCTTTTTCTCTCCATTAAACCAACATGCACACGCACGTTGTCTCATTCATTCATTTGATCGAAAAACAATTTTCACCGGGTGGTGGTAGTTACAGGTGATCTTCTTTTCCAGTTTCCAGTCGCCCAACACTACCCACTGCGTTCAAACGTACGCACGCCTTTTGAGCTTCACGTTTTCAATTTCTGCCCAGTTTTGTTTACCTTTTTCCCCCACCGGCCCTCCGCCCCACACGTCCCCGCCTCTCAAGCATGCAGCACCACGGAGGAAGATTTCAACCGTGCCCCACGCACGCACAGCATCGCACCCACGACGGCGTTGGTGCAGAAAACCGCGTTGCGCATTAGATGCACATGAAAATAAACAAACGGGCGCTGCGTTGGATGATGGCGCGGGCCGTGTCTGTGTCTTGGGCGCTGTCGTTTTCTGAAACGGTTGCGTGGAGAAAGTTGTTGAACAGCGTGTTTTTTGTAGCTTTTCGAATCGTCAGTGAAGACGCAATCCTGAAGTGGCGTGCGGAGTGGATCTTGAAGATGTTTCCAGTGCTTTTCGAATGTTGCGTGCGGACAAATAGATGCAGTAAGGAGTGGTCTTCCCTGTGGATAGCGTTTTGTACACAATCGGGTGGAACTACTGCACCCAGAAATGGTTGTTGTGGGATTGATTTGTATCGTTACTGAAGTTGTGCAATGTCTTAGGAATAATGCTTCAACCTGAATTTCAATTTTGAATAGCTCAAACAAGTTATTGATTTATTCATTCTCTTGAGGATTTTCCGCAAAATTTTCTTTTTTACTGCTCATTATGAGGCTTAGTTCTGATGAAGTCTTCAACGCTGTTCCTCCATCTCGATTAGGGAATGTGACATCTTTGCCTATTTGGACGGCCTAAAACGACACTGTTATCTAGGTTGTCCAATGTCATTATAATGACTTGACCAGTTCAACAAGGCGCAGCGAGTCCACTATGCAGAGTTGATGTCTCAGGACGTATGTGCGTACCAACAGATATATTCCATGAAGCTATAGTTTGACCAGTTGACTGACTTTTGACCTGATGTTTTGGACGACGCCAAGGTTGCAATCATCATTGTTATCTGTACCGTCAACTGTACATCACTCTTCAAGGTTTGGTGTGTTAGGGACGTCACTGGTGGTAATAATCATTTTGATGTTGGCCTTGTTCACCTTGTGCCTGATCGCATCTTCTATTAATATAATAGGTGTACCATGGTAAATTATGGTGTCCGTGGAGTCATGCTTTGGGATGACCCTCTGGAACGTGAGGTTGAAATAGACACAGGCGAACCTATTTTTCTGGCCGCATGAATTTACATCAACTTTCATCTGTTGTATGAAGTTCATTAACGATATTTTAACAAGACGAGTAGATTGACGAGTTGGCCAAGTCCTCAGTAGCGTATCTTACGATGAATCTGTCAGGATAGCAACCAAATAATACGAGTTACAATTTCGCCAATTGGTATCCTCTTAGCTCGAAAATTCCTCTAATTAAAAAATGTATTTTAAACACATACATTTAAATATATGCTTATTTATATTAAAAATGTTTTAAAAAAATATTGAAAAATTCAATTTTTCTCATCTTCTCTCCAATAGATCGCCAGGAACGTCCCTTGGAGGAGACCTTCCGTAGTCATTTCGTTTTAGAATCATCTAGCATCTAGCGCACCATTCGTCCAACGCACGACCAGAGGAATTAAGAAGCGTCGGCACCATCGACTCATATGAACCATGCCGGCGTACGCTGGGTTCGACAGTTTTGCATCGTCCCGCCGGACAGCGGAATCGATCTACTACACCGCCAAGGAGTACGATTCGGCCGAAGAGTCCGATTACGTGCGACGTGCGATCTTCGAGGACGGACCGAACACCATCTTTAATCGGCGATATGTCGATCCGTGGGATATGGAGAACTATGTCTACATTCGCAAGTAAGTACATCCGTGTATCCGAGTGTACAGGACGCTGTAGGCTGCATTCCGCCAGAAGAAAGGAAAGGAAAAGACCTGTTGCATAAGCACCCCCAGTCAAGGTTGTAATCGGAATGAATAATATGCTAAATTTAATTTGCATCTTCAGGTTTCTAATTGGCCGTAATCGCAGTGGCCAGTGGTGGTAGGTCTGGTGGACAAGGTTAGATATTTCATTCGTAATGGCACGGCGTACGGCGACGGTCATGCGCTGTGGAATGTGGAACCATTGGATCGGTTTGTGGTAGTAATCTTTGTGTGGTGCTGAAGGTTTACGGGGATGCAACGGACAGCAAGCAGTAGAATTGAACGGTCTCGATAAAAAAAATGAGAGATTGTACACTAAGATGGTAGCTTTGTACCTAATTGAAATAAATGTATTCCTATGAGATGCATCTATCATCCAATCGTGCTTTGGCAATAGGATTTCACGTTTGCCTGCAGGTTAAATGTAAGTTGCCTGAAGAAAGAAAAAAACCCAACCATTCTACACTCTCTACGAATTCCAAGCTGTCCGACTGCATCCCAACCACTCGCGACGTGGATCACGTTTTAATCACCCAACAGCCACAACCGATTCGCATTCTTGTCCGTTGTCGTACCGTTGTTGTGGTGTGGCGAGTGACTTAATTAATGGCTCCGTTAGGACAAACCAACCGTCACCGCATTCGCACCGGTCATCCTCATGCAGATGAGGTGCGAGATGACGTGCGGACTAAAGCTAGCGTGACGTGCAAACGCCTCTAATTCACCGCGTTCAGGGAGCGTGCTCTGTCCCTTGACTGGCCTGGTATGCTCTGATTGGTTTTTATCTTCGGTTTTTGTCTTGTTTCTCGCACCGCTCCACAGACAGGTGATGGATCCAACGTCCGAGTCCGAGGTGCCACCATCACCAGCCGGTGAACCGATACAGTCCAAGTTCTACTACGTGCCCGGTGAGCTGAACGGCAATGGGCTCGAGTGTCGCGATTGTTCCAGTGCCGAGCTGATCGATCCAGAGTTCGAAACCGATGCACAGGGCGAAGAGATGGAACGCGAGAGTGCTGTGCTGCTGCCGGAGGATGAACTGGACGGTGAACCACACCACCACCCAATGGACGAGCGTCCGAGTGAGGTGGAGGATGAGGAACAGATGCACGGCGAGGATGATGAGGACGAGGATGGATTCTACACCGAACGATACGATACCGTTATGGACGAGGATAGCATCGGAGGAGATGAACATGTCTACAGCTCATACACAGGTAGGGAGATTGTGTGGGTCCGCCTCACTTCCGGAAGGAGTGGTATGATTGTTTGATTACCGATTAACCGAACCGGTTACACGTTAAACCAGACCGGATATACCGGATGCGATGATTGCTTCCTGTACTGTACGTCATTTCTATTGGGGGGAGTGTTTACTCCTTGTTGGCGCCTGCTACACTCGTGGCGAAAGAGCTGTTGAACATACCGTCAATGAGCTGTTTTTTGCTGTTGTTAGTCCAGAAAGCCCTTGGGTGTGAAAGTGGTAAGATGACCTCCTGCCGTGTCCTGATTCGATTACACTCCACACATCTAGCGCACGTACCAGGGGAGGGAATTTCGGAAGATCTTGGTACGCTTCCCTGGCGGCCCCATATCGACCACATCAGAATCTCGGGAGTTGCCCGGAGGTGAAAATAGATAAGTAGGTGAGCTAACCTACCTGGTAGAGTAGGTTCGCAATCGAGGGCACGCTCCATCGCAATGGCACACATTCAAGTGCAGCGTGCGTTTTTCGATTGTGGCATTGATATGTACACGCGGGAATATCGGTCACCGAGCGGGATTCTTGGCCCTCTGCAGGAAGCTGCACATATCGATAGAAGAAATAGAGGAAAAAAAAACCTGTTGGTTCAGTTTCCCTTTCCCCCCACCATCTCTCTCCTTGTCCAACAATTCCTTCCAACTGGTAATCGACCGGATTGTGGCACATCGTGTGGTGCCTTCTTCGCGTGGTCTCATTCTTGCGTTACTAAACGCGTCAACTATTAGCGATGTGGCGGCAGAACAGTCCGAAAAGGAAAACCGAACCGATTGCAACCGCGTCCACCTTAAGGGACCGCAACATGTTGACAAATGGTCAATACGGCCAGGTAGCGTGGGTCGTGCCGCTGGTGGTGGTCGTTATGGTAAATTACTAGTTTTCCATTACGATATTGCGGAGAGTTAACCCGCGGCCGGGGGGCTTCAAAACCAATAAGCCTCCGTGGATGTGGATCAATGAAGCGTGCAGTCGAGCGGAACGTTGTTACCCCGATGTTGCTCTTGTGGAACTGTCCATCATTATATGGACAAAACTACCGTTTGATGAACTGCTTAGCTCGAGAGGTACACATAATTGGTGCTCGTTTACTTTTTTTTATGGTGTCCCTTATTTTACTGCAGCAGGGAAATGCGTTGCTAAAGCGTTCTGATCGGTAATTAGAATTTCGCCACGAATCCGGCTACTATGACACAATGGAACGAATGAAACGATGGTGGTGTAGAAAGGGAATGTTATGTCTCTCGCTTTATGGTAAAGGAGACTTTTAATTACTAAAGAAAGAGTTCGAAGCACCCCCGTTGAAGTGGTGCTGCCACCAATATAGAGCTAAATAATCCTTCTGATGTTTGTTTTCGCCGCAAAACTACCATAACCCCCCGGGTTGTGGCAGTTAATCGGTCTGCCAAAAAATAAAGCCAATCGGTCGAGAGAGAGAGAGAGGGTGCAAATTGCAGTGTGGCTGCGTAACGGCCCGATTTCATCACGTGCAACAAACGGGCAAAGGCCCGCAAACTGGAACGCGCAGAAAGAACCCGACCGGCGCGTAGACGCGACATGAGCATTGGACGTCATGCAGCCGCGTGCTTGTAAAATAGCGAAAATGATTCTTTTTTTGCTTATTGGTGGCTTTGTACGGCAAGACAGTTTTTGGCTAAAATTTAAACAAAAAAAACTAAGAGCTTTGTATTAATCAAATAAGCATGTTAATGATTGATGTAGCACTTTGTAGCAGTACTTGGCGTGACCTCAATCCATCGTCGAAGATACACTAATTGCACCGGTGGAATTACTGTTAATTTCAATTTGTTTATTTTGAACCTCTTGCGTACAGATTGCGTTGCGTGTAATTATTTTAAAACTGAACAGCTTTACAATGTTTGCGACATGGGAGTCGTATAGAAGCAAAACTTCTGCTTTCTTGGTCTTTCTAAGTCAGTTATGTCAGACCTCATTACGGAGGAACGGCCCGGATGGGATTTGAACCCAGGTCCTGGTGTGTGAAGACCTCCTGAAGCAGGAGCAGAGGAGCGTTATAAAAACAATATTATAACAGTTAAGACATTATAACAACAACTAATTAAGCAAGCAATTCCGACCCCATAATAGGACGAGAAGGAGTGTGAGTGTCCAGCGGTCCTCACTGATGGTCACGCCAAAAATGCTATCTACTAGCAGTCTTTACACACTCATAGCCGAATTTGAGTGCGTGAGTTTGGGATTTTCTTCCATTCCGATTTCTGAACGAGAATCCACCACAAGAGCGTGGCTTAGGTATTAGCTTGTGGAAAAGACGCTCGTCCTAAATGCTTTGATATTTATGTACCTCCTAAGAAAGCGCCAAGCAGAACTGATACAAATTGGTTTCTTAGAGCGGGGCATTTTTTCCATACCATCGCTCCCGAATATGATGGTGATGTTGATTCGGTGCCCGAAGCACGTCAGCTGTTTGCTTGCGATGTGAACCTTACCAGGGGCCGAAAGAGGGGTGGCCTGCTTGTTTAAGATTAAATAATGCACAATCATCACGCAACGAGGCGGTTGTTTTGTTTCGTTCGCTAGTGTTTATTATAAGCAAACACACTGATCCGTAGCATTAGCAGACGTGCCGGCACTTTATCCTTGACTGGATGGTACCTACTTTTCTTACCGTCCATACCATCAGATCAGAGCTGGTCTCCATTTCATGTAGCTCGTCCATTCGCGTCGCCTGCCCATCATAGGAAAGAACTGTTCGGGAGTTCTTCTCGGGTGAGTGTATGTACCAACCGAACCTGACTGCAACGGAACTTTGGCCAACATAAAGCGTCATGTTTTACACGGCGAGGCTAGACTCTCTTGACTAGCCAAACGAGCTGAAGACCAAGACTAATGTACGAATGAGTGGCCTAAAGTAAAGGCAGGAAAACACAACCTACTAGGGGCTGTTGAACGGCTTGGAAGGAAGGAAAAGAAACAACAACATAGCCATCGTGCCCAGTGTGTGTGTGTGTGTGTGTGTGTGTGTGTCTGTGTCTACACAATTTCCCATTTCCTCGAGCAGCAACAGGTCTCCGGGTTCGGGTTTCCGCGTTGCTGCCGATGGCCCTAAACGTGGGGGCCACAGACCTTAGCCCGTCGGTAGTCGCCACCGTCCCCCAGCGTGTTTAGTCTTTACTTTCAATCGAAAGAAAAAGAAAAACCCAGTACCTGGTAACGAACCCCCGCCGGATCCGAAGTGAGTCGTGTGGATGTGCCTTTGGTCGTACCCCGGACGCACCGGTTATGCCATTTAGCGTACGATGTTGCCCCCGTACGGACGGTGCGTCTGGTCGTCGTCGTCGTCGTTGGGCAGGATCACCACTTTCGAGTGCTCTTGTGGCCTAGTGTTCCAATTACTGTCCCTAGCTGTGGATGCGGGACACCATTCCGTCGCTGTTGAATGTGGGAACGACAGTCGGGAACGAACAGTCAGGTGCTCGAACAGTGATCTCTTGTGCAGTACGTACTTGCGAATGTGTTACCAAACACACACAGATTGCAGATAATTCTGTGAACTCAGCTTGCGAGCGTGCCTTGTCCCTGTCGGAAGTTTGGTGCAGAAGAAGATATTAAGTGTTGGTGTCGTCATGTTCGAGAAACGGCCGGAATTGGTCGTGCGAGTGCGCTGTAAGTTGTGTGAACTTGGGGGAAGCTCAGTTTTGTGTGTTAATATGATAATTGCCATGGTGTTCCTCTTCGTTTAATAATACGGTTCTGCTGTCGGTAATTTGTCGTGCATAATAAGTGCAATTTTGTTTCGTCGTTGATCTACATTCGCACGATCGTACAGTGCGGTGAATGTAGTTCCGCTTTAACGGACGTTTCGAAGGTCGTAATCCTTTTTTGGACATCTTTTGTAACAGTAAGATTGTGTGATCAAGGTTTGGTCGATCGTGCGTTCCAAGCAGGGTTACATTCAGGGTCTTTCGACAAGAAACTGCTCCTTAACTGTGTGTTATCATAGTCTCAAAAAGAAACTGCCATGCATGGCCTTGCCTGATGGAGCCTTAATTGTCGATTGCATACCTTTAGGCGCACTCTCGCAAATCCACGATATAGTCCTACCATCTTGAAGTTTTACTGTCGCGAAGATCTGCTGATCATTATTTAAATTCTTCTCTGTTTGTTTTTCTCTCCCACTCTCTCCCTCTCATTTTGCTAAAGATCTGGAAACCTCATCGACGGAGCAACCAAGCTCGTGCGATAGTTCGATGTCGGCTCTGCGACTTCACACGCCCGGTTTTGGCAAGAGCGCCTCCAGCAGACGCCCCATAGTCCTGCCAAAACCGCTGCCCCAGCTAGAGTTTCCCGGGCCACCGTCGTACGAGTATTACGAGCCAAGCTGTTGCTATATGCCACTGCCACCGCCGCCTCCACCACCGCCTCCGCCGGCACACTTTCACCATCAGCACCATCACCATGGACATGGAGCCCTCCCGCTCGGACCACCGCCGTCCGTAACCGGGACGATCCTGTCCGACCATCACAACTACTACACGCTCAACGATTGTCTCGAGTGTGCCCGGCAGGAGGCGGAACATGTGCCGCTGTACGCCACGACGAGCAGCGGTGGATTGCCCGCCGCCGCCGTGGGCAGCCCCACGAGGCGCCGGTCCCGCAGTGTCAGCGTCGTCAGCCAGAGTATGAGCCTTGCTAGGCGCCCGAGCCAGATGCTAGATCCGGCCACCGCCATTGCGATCGCAGCGACCAACGCTAACGTATGTTACACGCCGCAACATTTCAGCTTAAGCAAAAAGGGTCTGCTGCAGATCGACTACTCCTGCAACTGGAACAACCTGGATCGATATATCGCCAAATAGAATCGAACAGGAGAGGGTAGAACGATTGGTGCTTTCCGCTCTTTTGCACCACAAAAAAGGCAACACATTTAGGGGATAAGATAATTTAAACCATTCATTGCGGTAAAGGTTAGGCGAAGAAGAGCGCGAACGGATTATCTATTACACTAGCGACTAGCGCAGCACGACCGGCTAGCGGATACATGTATGAAATGTAAATACAGTTAAGCAAATAATTGTTCTTTTAACCATGGTGTTGCGATTGTGTTTTGTTTTCTGCTTTCAACTTTTTTTTTTTCTGTCCGAAATTTACAGTAATTCAAAATGGATTAAGTGCGGTACGTCTAAATTTCATTTCAATAGCGTTCTTTAAGCTTTCTTTAATAAATGTGGTTTCTTGTCTTACACATGGTCGGAGGTTGTTGGGATTTGAGTTTTTCTTCCTCTTTGACACTACAATCTCGAAAGGTCTTGGCCTGCCACATCACATGCACGAGGAGGCGATCCAGATGGAAGTTGGATCCCGGTCCTACCACGTCAAGACCAGCGTCGTTAGCGCCCATGCCACCGGACCAAACTCGGACGTAGTGTTAAATTTTTGTTTAGCTTGGCAGGTCTTTCCAACTTTGTAAAAACTTTACAGAGATATTTACATCACGTTGCCAAATTGTCAGACCTTACTACCGGCTGAGACTAGGTGTATGGTCCATTGCTATTATAAGGTCACTAGTACGCTAGATACATTAATTTGAACTTACTAACGAAAATATTTAACTCAAGATGGTCCAGATGACCCAGAAAGACTTTAAAATTTTGAATATGCGAATTGTATTAATTTGCTATTTGTTCATTTAATCTGCGAAGGATCGCAAGGCCTAATTGAGTAAAGCTACAAAAATATTGTGAATGTAATCATTCAATAATCGATTAGAAATCCGCGTTTTACACCATAGGATTTTCAATCGTTAAATAGAAAGGTCGATTACGACCGAAACAATGTTAAGAACAGTTGACATGCGGTGCATAGGGTCGGCTCGACCAGCGCTGTAGCGGGGCTGAACGATACGGAGTGTGTTCATTGTGCTGAGTGGTCCAGAAGGAACATTAATGTTGTTGCTGGACAATAGAAACGTTAAGTCGATATTCAACAGGCCAGCAATAATCATGTAAGCATAGGGCATAGCGAGTTAGCTTGCATTGGATCGTTTTGGGTTGGACGGAAACCATGGAAACCTAGGTTTATAGTTTTAAATGCTTAGTAAGATGCTGTATTATTGAAAATATTTTTTTGCAAATATAATCGATCGTTCTATAAAGTACGATGTCGCTTTTAATAAATTTTTACCGTGATAAATTTGTAAATCAATAAATTTAAAATTTACGGCCCAAGATTGCTACACGCAACGATCGATCGTCAACTGCCAAAAGCGCAGTGTTGCCAAATTGGATTACCATGACGTCTATCAACCTTATGCGCTGCTCAAGCGCCGATCGTGCGCGTTAAGCTGTGGTCGCATGTAGCGTAATCGTTGAAAATCGAGCAAAGTGGTTGCTGAAAATACGCATTCGTCGGTTTTAATATAAATTTAACCATGCAAAATGAACGTAAGGGAGCGCCTCAAATTATTCCGGTTGCTTACAGATGGACAATGATTTCAATTCGTTCGATTTTTATTGCTTGCACAATCTTTTTCTTTCAAGTCTGTCAAAACAATCGCACTTTTTGCATCAACCTTTTGGCCACAGCTTCAAATGTGTGCTTACCATCTGTCAAAACGGCAACCTCGACCAGCTCGGTGCAGTTCTTCAGATCCAATTCGTCCAAGAAATCGTTCAAAATATTTTCTCCTCTGCGTAAGTTGTGGGTCTGCCTGATGTGCATGTGCTGCCTGGCTAGAACGGTAGCAAAATCTGCTGAAGCAAACGAAGGTTTGCTGGTCACGGACGAGATAGTAAGCGAGTGAAAATTAGAGAAAAAGTAATCGAACGCGTAGGTGGCAACCAGAAATTACCGAATTCGCGTTACTCGCGTACAAGTGTGGGTGGAAAGAAAATCGATGCGCGGGGCTTGCTGAAATCGTGGTATTTCCCATCCTCCTTCCCGTCTACTTGTCTGCCACCGCCACCTCACTTCGTGACACGTCGTGACGATCGATGGTGGTGCGTTCGTTGCGTTGTGACCCTGGGAGAAGGAAGTGAATTGGGGTTGTCCCATCGTGTGTCGCAAGTGGCTTTATGCGAAGCCACTGGTGTGCGTGCTAAAATAGGCAGAGCAGTAGCAGAGGGTTAGACTGGATTGGGGGCAGAGAGGGTGGCTACAGTGCAACAGGTTGGGGAAAAAGTGAAAGAAAATTAAATCAGCTGAGTGTGTGCGCGTCGATAATCGGTCCCAAGTGCGTAAACTGGAATGTGTCTACGGGCCTTTTACTACGAACTGAGTGTGGAATCGATCTTCGAAACACGTACCTTTGCTGAAAGGGAAATCACTGCACTGGGGAAATTTGAAAAAGGAAGTCACATTTCCACCCAACACAAACAAAACAAGTGTGCATACGCACTTTGCGCAACGAGAGCGAGAAGGAGCAATTAATAGAACGGTACAAAGGATGTCTGTTTTGCGACTCTATGTATGCGTGTGTGTGTGTGTGTTTGGTATGATGAACAAAACATACGGTAAAGATGGAGAGTGAAATTTAACAATAAAATAAAACACCTTCTTCCATCAGTCGCCGTGTGCGTCTTGCGTGTGTGTGTGGTGGAACAACTATTGGTATTTCGCTTTGCGTACTACCTGCGCGCGAGCGCATTGCGTATGTCGCCATAAGCCGTTTTACGGTGGTGTGCGTGTACGTACGTCACTGAGCGGCACGGTGTTTTTCGGTGTAATTCACCACCACCACAGACGCATCACAACACTACCTGTGCGCACCACCGGTAGCGAAGGTTGCTTTTTTTCATTATTTGTGCCGTCGCGGTCGCCGCGGTCGTCGTCGTCGTTGTTGTTGGCATACGTTTTCCGCGAACTTCGTTCTCTCTGGTCAGTTTGTCAGTCGCAGATTACATACACCCCGTCGTGGTTGGTGCTGCTGTCGTTAGCAGTTTCCCAGTGAGGATAGAAGTTAACGCGCTTATCTTGTGCAGTTGCGGCTGCTTTGCTGGTTTTGCCCTACCGTATACGCACAATTTTGGGTTATTTATTCTTCGTTATCGCCAGATAAAACGACTCCGGGCTTTACTCCTAGCATGTGAAAGTCGGCCAATGCTTGTACGAGGAGTGAGGCAGGCTAGTGTGTTTCGATATCTTGTTTTGTGTGTGTGAATGTGTGCGTAACCTGTCTACTAGATCGTACGGATTTGACAGGTTTTGTTTATCAGCACAGGTGCAACCAAGGTGATTAGAACAGGTGTTGAAGAAAAACTTGTTTTGCAAAATCGATTTGTTTATGGTAGTGCATCGCAACAAATTGAATTAAATTTAAACAGGAGAGAAAGAGCAACATGAACATGGAAAATGGAATGTATCAACACGCTTGAGAACCATTCCCGTGTGGTTGCAGTCTGTGTGTCCGGCTTCGCTTTCATGCAATTATCGCAACGGAAAGATAACGTAGTCAGGAGCGCACACTCGCATGGGTTTCACTACCTCAGTATGGTATGATGTTTGATCGTTTGTGTTAGTTACAGTACCGTGTTGGCAGTTGGAACACGTCCCCTTGCTCGTATCCACACGCAGTGGAAATTCGACGTTTGATTTCACGTTTTCTTTTCACGAACTCTCCCCATTCCAAGTGGTGCATTCTTGTGCGTGTTGAATGTACATAATTTGGGGCTTTTCCAGATGTTCAACGCCAAAGTGTCCAGAAAAAAACGTGCATCGGAAAAGTGAAGTGAATGTGTGTTAAAACGTAATTGAAGTGCAATCGTGTGTGTGTGTGTTTTTCTATAGTAGGCTCTCTGTGTATCCTGACAGCTGATCAAAGTTGCCAGTGCATTTGTAGTGCTTGTGTGCGCGTGTATTTGCTTTTATATCTCCTGTGAAGCTGCACCAGCTTGGTGCTATCAAGAAAGAAGTGAAGCGAAGTGAAATAAGAAAAAAGTTTTGCAACGCAATACACATATGCCAATTTGTGTGGGAGAGCACCAGTTTTTAGGTCAACACAATACAAGCATCCTTTAAGTTAGCTGTGTGCTCGGATCAGCGATAGCTTGGGCCTCTTTCAACGTTGTGTGTTCTAGCATTACTACTACTCACACTACTACCCTTCAATCGGTTTCGGCGTCCAGCAGTAAGCTGAATCTTCATACATCAAGCCATCGAGTTGACTGCACAGTAGCTATTTTTCTCGTCACACTCATCAGCCGCGGAAAACCTCAACAGTGGGAAAGGATAACAAAGAGACGTCCAGAACCTATGGTTGGCTGCAAATTTTCATAAGTAAGTACAAAATGTGGGTGGTCCATTCTTCACATAGCATGACTGGGGATGACAACCCAATTGGACCGTCCCCAGTAGTGGGGACTGACCATTCAACTACATGGTATCGATAAGTCTAGTAAGCCAGAAATGGCAGTCATGACCTGAGAGGTCGTTAAGTCGCGCATGAAAAAAAAGGGTGACGTTTTCCGTTATGAGGGCAGTCCAGTGGTCGAATTTCGTCCGGACCGTTCTCTCTGAACAAGAACTGCATATCCGGCATCGTCCAGGAGATAGCGGCGCCGGACTTCACAGGGCAGGTCAAGAGGACAAATCTTATCCGAACGGCTTCTCCGTAACAAGGATTGATTATCCAACTGCGTGATATCAATAAGTCTAGTAAGCCTAGAATAAGGAGAAGAAGATTATGAGACAAACAAATAATTTTAGCAAAACCGGGAGGTTCGGATTGTTGCATGTACAGAACCGTATCGTCGGAGTGTTGATGTAGCGTCATCAGCTTGTTTGAAGAGAAAACGTTGTCCAAAGTGGTTCATGATCAGCGGACCTACCTCCGTCCCAAAAAACAGAGCCATTTTAGTCAGACTCGTCGCAACACAACAAGGGCAGGCCAATCTCCTCCCATGCACCACGAATGCGTGGTTGGCGAAAAGCGTTCGCGGAATTTGCGCCCGCCAGCAAGGTAAAGAACACGGCTGAAGGTTGCGTCGGAAAAGCGGAAACAACAGCGTGGAAAACACAACGGTGTTAGTGCTGCGGCACGGGTTGTTGGTGCGTTTTAATTTTATCCGATGATGGAACATTTTTTTCGGTCCATCTTCTTCGCTGCTTTCGCTTTTCCCACACCCGTTCTGGTAAAATCCCCCTCCTTGCGCTTTTCACTTTCCTGCCGGTGGCGCTGGGAAGAAGATGTATTTAGAGATCGGTTCATTCTAGCGCCGGAAAAACACAGCGTGATGTTGTCATGCCTGGCTCGATGGGTTTTGGGTTGGAAATGAGTGTTTTTGTAGCACGATAGCGATCATGTTGTAAATGCACATCGAATGAGGAATAACACTGGGGCAAGAAAACATATGGTTTTGAGTGTTTGTGGGAAATCTCACCTAGGATTTAATTTGATTGTCGGATAATTGGTTGCTCGTTATATTTTATGTCTAGCAATTCAATATAAAAATCAGTAAAGCATATTTCAGTCCTTGCAACAATCCATGCTCCCCCTGCCTAAAACATATTGTTAAACTTTTTGTTTAAAATGTTGTAGAATTTTAGGGTTAACTGTGCTTTTCCTCGCAAGTTATGGCGGAGGCGACAACGGCGCTGGTCTTCACAAAGGGCCCGTGGTTCAAATCCCATTTAAACCACCTTCCCGAGCGATGGACTGTCTTACCAACTACGGGTAGAAGCAAGCCACAGAAAGCTAGAAATGGAAGGCTCGAGACCTCTCGAGATTGTAGTGCAAAAGAATAAAATCATAGGTTAGTAGACCGGGATATCTGACCGCGATATCTGTTGGAATTCTCAGAGTGAAGCTAAGTTTTGAAAATTGAAATTTTATTTACAAACTTGTTTAATAGTGGAGAACGTTAATTTTTACAACCCAAACATTCTAGAAAGGGCTGGCTATCTGGCTACGACATATTGATAAGTCTCACATGACCTTGGAGGTCGTTAAGCCAAAAAAGAATAGCATAATAGAAAGGTGATCTGGCAACAGAAGGAATCTTTATAAAATCCCACCCGGATCATCACTTATCTCTCGTATTCAATGTAATCCGTTTGCATTGGGACCAGAACCAGAAACTCTAATTGGGAACCAGAAATATAAGTCAAGATAGGCCACAACTTATCGGTGACTCTCGGGTGACTTTCGATGGTCACTTGTTTTCTGTACAACGCTCATTTAATAATTCTTCTTGCATTGTAGTGTGCAAGTGTGCAATTTTCTAATCTTTGATAATAATTTAACGTTTAAATCGTTCTGTTGCTGGGAAATACCTCTGCAGGAAATAAATAAATAAAACTCCCTCACTCACTCGTTAACACTTCGCCACTGTTCGCATCCCTTGGTCTCGATGTTGGTGCGATTTCCGATTCCCGAACCAACGTCGACCATCGTGTGAGCTCTCTAGTAGGAATAACAAACTGCTTTGCGGTGGTTATCGCACAAAATAGCACTGCGTTGGCGTATGCCGGCGTGTGTGACAACAGTTTTTGCGCAAGTAGAAGTACCACACACCAACACCCGGACGGGACAATCGATCCCACTTATGCGGGTTGGTAAACATGTTATCAGAGTGGTTATGGTGGTGTGGTGTGTTGTAAAAATGGTTACCATCGGTGGAGGAAACAAGTAAGTGGGTGAATACTTGTTTGTCATTTGCACGTTATTCCTGCACCATCCACCCGTGGTGGGCTGTCATTGCCGTGTCTTATTGTTCTACATTCTATTCCGGATGTTCGTCTGTTGGTGGGGTTTCGCGCGTATGTATTGGTTTGATGGTAACGTTTGAATACCATGTGTGCCTTTGTTTGGGGAAGTGTCTTGCTGGATTTATTTTAAATATCTATGAATTTAAAGAAAACGATAACGATTCATCACCACAAAGGACTTCGTGTAGTTATTCGATATTGGTTCTGATGTCAGCTCTAACTTCATTTACAAGAGACATCACATGTTCAAGAGACTTCATGTAAAAATTCTGACAGTCGTTGTACGTTTGCTGTGCGAATTGCAAGACTATGGAGATATCGTAATTATACGGTTTTCTAATATAATGCGATCATGTGATATGCTCAGGGTGCTGAGTGGAGCTTTGTCTACACATCTCTCAGGCGCTGCAATATCAAATGCTACGTTCACCGAGGCCATAATGAAAAAAGCAAACAAACTTTTGAGGGAGTACATACTGATCTCAACGTTTCTATCAGAAATGCTCACACCGTATTCCGACGAAACCCATAAAGAAGCCTTACAAAAACGGAAGGTTCATGGCGTTTCGAAGGCTTCCAGTAAAAAGCGATCAGATCGAGCGACGATGATCCTCTCTTGTTACTTGTCCGGTTTCGGTTTTTTCAGATGTTAAGATGACTGTTCTTAGGACAATGTCCATACAATGTGCAAAATGGCAGGGTGTGGGCACCAATGGGGAACAGCATTCCTGAATCAGTTGTGAATATTCCTTGGCCTCAAAGTGCTACGTCGATGATTATCTTGGGGCCGTATGCGTAAGCAGGACTGGCTGCAGCTGTAGGGTTAAAAGAAGAAATAGGAAAAATATGGAATCATTATAAGCTTTTCTTTGTTTTCATTTAAAACTACACTAAAATCAACGCCGTGTAGTACAAAGCTAAGAACTAAGGCCCTGCAAGGTTTTAATGCGAAAGAAGAATGAAAAGTTGTAACTAGTCTCCGATAGATCTCTTAGGAGTAGAAATCTACTTATTCCAGTAGGACATTGGAATAGACCGTATAGAAAATGTAATCTAATCTTGGCCAACTTCCTGGATAGTCAATTTCCTGAGAAAAATTTAACGGAATCTTATTACTCTGGATTTTCCTCAGGAATTTTTTAGTCAAACTACACGAGCATCAACATCACACATCACTTTAAATAACGTGGCCAATGTTCATTAAATTTTATATTACCACGGCAGATTTTAAAATTTCATTAAAGGATTGAGTATAAAGTCTTGGTAATGTCAATTACAGAACATTAAAGTTTCTTCTTCGTTTCTGGACCCAGAAACAGAATATTATGTCATATTGAACTTATTCTATCTTCCTCTTACCATAACCGAGTTCCAGTGGATTCAAAAAAGCGCAATCACACATCACTTCACGTCTTTTGCGTAAAGTACTTACTCATGCAAGCACTCGTGAAACACTTGTCCCTTTTTTTGAGGCTGCCTGCTGCCTGCCCGGTCAGAGGTCATACCTTGTCACTCACTCGCTCTCTCGTCATTTTGAATGGAGGTGCACATTTTGCTTCCGTTTGTTTTTTTTCTTCCCTTCCAATCGATCGGCCATCGTAGTTTCAGGTGATTTAAAATAGCTACGGCGGCAAATATTTGCTACGCGCCTGCTTGCTCATCCTAACTAATTACATTTTGCGAGTGAATAATCACGATTCCTGCAAGAAAAAGCGGAGTAAACAGGTTTTGGAAACGAGATGCGCCTAGTTGCCAAAAATGATGACCGCAGCGATTGGCCACAGTCGCTTGGAAATCAAATGATGACGAAGCGTTACTAGAAATGGTTTAAGTATAATGCGATAATTATGTCTTTCAACAACCGGTTGCGATGATTTAACCCACACGAATGGGGCAAATATGTAATGGCACTGAGTCACTTTTGTGTCTTTAACGGATTGATTTTGGTAACATGATTTTTAAATCATGTCGTTTCCTCTCTGCTGCAATTATGCAACATCACGAGATACTTCCTCTGGTTTACAACGCTTGCACAACCATAATGGAGAATATGGTGCTTCGAATGATCGGAGAATTAAAATTGGTCCCATTATAAAATATTAAACGCACCCTACAGTGACGTTTTGCTTCCCACAACACCTTTACGTTGATCCGTTGCAAAATAAAGCGATCGTCTTTATCACCACCGTCATCTTCCGTGCTTTCTAGTGCCAAATTGCATCACCGTTGCATTTCCCGTTTTGCCGCTGCATGCCGCAACGCAACGCGGACTAGAAGTAGTAGTAGTGCACCGAAAAGTCACGCTGATGATGATGTGAATGGTCTGATGGTGACCGATTCGCGATTTCTTAATTACATACCATGCCACATCTTCTTTGCATCGGTGCACAGAAGAGGCACGTCCCGTCGGTACATTGCGAGCGTGCTGCCTTGCAACTGTGTTGCGTTTTTCTGTACATTTTTTCGCAGTAGTATTGAGATATTTGATGTGACGTGTTAGAGAGTGCTGATTGTGAGTGAGAAATTCGGGGATCTGGTGGCAGTATTTTACAGGCCTAGGCGATGTGAAGTACCTTCACGAAAAGCAACCATATGAGCGATGCCTATGTCTCTTCCTATTGTGTCCCGTACGAAAGGCTGACTACTTTTCTACGGGTAAAATTAAGTCACAGAAAGCCAGAAATGGCAGGCCGAGACCTCTCGAGGTTGTAGTGCCACAGAAGAAGAAGATTGTGTTAGCTTTTTGTTTGCTTCTACTCCTGCTTGACCCGGATCATCTCTTAACCAGATGCAAAGCAAACATATTTTGTTTGGGTATGCAAATATAGTAAAGCACCTGCCGCTGGCAACAGTGGAAAAAGGGTGTACACATCGCAAACAATGCTTACAAAGATGAGATGTACCGTACATTATTTGAATTTGTTTTTGGTGTAGAAAATGAATGCGATGGTGCTGGTTGAATATTTTGTAAAATATTAGCTTCTAGTTAATTCATTAATAATCCTATTCAATACTAGTTTCTTTCATTCTGTATAAGAATTTGCTTTTTATATTTGCTTAGTGCGAGTTTATATTTGCCTAGGTAGAATAAGAGGTGCTCTAATGGATTCCTTGATGAACTATACTTACTTTTTATTTATTAATACAAGCTAAATATTCTAGTCAAAACACCAACAATTGATATCATAATGAAGCTAATGAAGGGCCAATCCGATCAAGTTTATAGGATTATACATTTTAAGGCAAATTGATGATGCCAAATGGGCTGCAAAAATAGGTTACCACCGGGTCGGTTGATGCGGCAGCGGCGCCAGTCTTCCAATAGCAGGACCGGGGTTCAAACCTCATCTGGGCCGTACCCAGAAATGGCAGGCATGACTTAAGAGGTCGTTAGGCTAAGAAAGAAGAAGTCTTACATGCATGATCAAATCTAGAGGATAATCCTTAGTCATGGATTGACGATGACACCAGTGCGTGTCAAAGCCAAGAAGATCCTATTTTTAAATTGATTTTATCTTACATCTTGAGCTCAAAAGTTACAAACTAGACAAACCAGGGATAATACACCATAATGCTGTTTTTACTATAGCGTCTAGACAACGGTCTAGACAGCACAGTGGCTTAGCTCTGAACAGAAAAGGTTATAAGCTTTTAACACATCGTGCATGAAAGATAAGGTCGCCCAGTTATTGGTAATTGGTAATTTCCACCGCCTGCAAACTCGTTTGACTACAGAGATATAAATTGCTGTGTGGTTTCTTGTGCTTAAATCTCTCACGCCTTCGTCTTGCTAGTGGGCATGAAAGAGTTGATGACATTAATTGTGTGAACATTAAAAATGCGAGCTGAATCGTAATGTAGAATGTTTTGCTTGAACATTGGAAAACAAACAAATAGCAAAAATCAGTTAGAGCAACGAGACACGAGCAATGACGGTGTATTAAAACAATTGTTTGTTAGATGAATTGTTGGCAGATCCATCCAAACTCGTGACACAAACTAGTAGTTAAGCAGCTCATCGTTCCGGTGTGCTGGTCATGGATTATTTAAAATTAAATTCACACATAATGTATTTTAATTCAGTGTGCATTATAGCAAGTTATCTACGCTGAAAATGGTATACATAGATCAAGTTCACGGTCTAGCGCCGACCTTGGCCTATCCATTATCTTGACCGTTCTGGCGGACGCACTCCATATTAATTTGGACCTGCCTTGCTTTCTCTATCCATGTGGGCAGCCTAAAAGGTCTTTATGGGTTAGTTCGTTCGGTACCATTCTCATGAAATGACCAGACCACCGGAGCCATGGTGAGATAACCATAAAGCTCGTGGAACTTGTCATTGTAACGGTTACTCCATTGTCCTTCCAAGTTATCTGGCTCTTTACAATTATTTATTGATATTTTATGATGTGCTATTTTATGTATTTTATGATGACCACTTTCATTATTGTCGTCCTGATGCCAACAGTCAAATTGGTATTGTACTTTTTTTTAGGAATAGTAAAATGTAGAAGTATTATTTGTGAATGAGTTAGCATAGTACGATATTTTCCCAAGTCTATATTGTCAGATTTTTCCTGAGTTTCTATATGGTGTATTACTCTAAAAAATATTAGAATCGCTTTTAACTTAGCAAAGCGATAAACGAATGTTATATCTTTTAATTATAGATACACAATTGAGTTTCAAATAATAGTGCAATTTCTTGAAACATTGCCGGTAACACCGGCATAATCCCTTCCCTGTTACAATATTTTCTCTATATTAATCGAGAAAAATCCTTCATTGGCATAAGAGCGTTACCCCGTTACTATGCGTTACACATAGTTTTAGCTATCAAAATTTCTGAACAATCGCGCCGAAAAGATCGAAAAAGAATAAAAAGCGTAAAACCTCGAAACGCGAGAGAAAAAGTGAGAGCCAAAGGAAGAGAAACAAATTAGCACGAATTGTTGTCACTCGCTGCTCGCTGTGCCCCGCGACACCGATTTTTGTTGCCCACTCCCCGACTCGCTCGACTTGAAATGTTGCAGTTGGCTCGCCACTAGGTCGCATTAGTGTGGGCAGCTTAGTATCTGTTTACTCGATCTTCGTTTGCTCGTGCGGCTACCAACCACGCTTCCCTTCTTAACCTCCCCCTTCTACCCCCGTACGTCACGTTTGGTCCTTAGCATTGAAAACACACACAGGCTGGCGGCGTTACCGGTAGTCGTTTCGTCTCGGTTTGCTCAGTCGTGAATTTACTTAGCCACTTTCCACCATCCTCCTGCTGCTCGTCGCGCATTCATTCGCCGACACAACCCGACCACTTCGTGTATGGTCCGTCGGTAATTTCATCAGCAGCAGCATGTTACCCAGGTTTACCTTCCCCAGCAATCCCTTTTCCGGTCCAACTTTAGATGCCCTTAAATGGTGGAAGGATGAGGATCGCTCGGTGGGGGTATGTTCTGGGTTGGCAGAGTTTGGGGAGGTATAACGATGAACTCGTGGGATAGTTAATGCCCCCCTCTTTCCCTCCCGGTATTATTACGACTAGCTCACGGGGCAAAGCAAACGCGAGACGGGGGCCTCCTTTGCTTCGGTCGAACGGTTGCGGTTTTTCGCGGTATCGAATTTTTCATGAATGAACGCGCGTTGCGGGGTTGGAAGTTTCTTCTGTTTATAAATAAAATTCCTCTCACCGTTGCCTTAGCGCGATGCGAGGGTGGAAGAAATGCGTCGGATTGCGAAAATAGCTATAGATCTCTTGACGCGAGTAATGGCGGGGTGCGGGGACGGGTCTACAACGGAGCGCGATGTGGAAGTTGATAAAAAAGGGCATATTTTATCGTGGATGCTTACGGACGTATATTGCTGCTACTAGTGGCGTTTCCCTGGTAGGCAGGTAAACGATGCTTAAACGATGTGAGCAAATTTTGGCAAACCTGTTGAGAATTTAAGTCGTTATGGGAGCAGCTAAAGGGGGGGTGAATAGGTGGCGGAAAATTGGATTATCGTTATGGGTGATCGAGGATCAATGGATGATCGAGCCAAGCTAGCAGGTTTGAGCGAGGCCAGTAAATAAAGTCCCATCTTTGGTGTTTCGTGTGGAATGTAAATGTTTTTTTTTTTGTGCATGTTCTTCCTGTGAACTCTCCGGCTATGGGAGGAGGTATCTTTCGTCCGGCAATTTTCACATGTTCCGAGCCATTTTCTTTTAACGGTCGTCGTACTCACCGATCCGTGAACAGTTTAATCTGCATTTTGGCACGTTTGTTTATAGCGTTGATGGTGGTGATTGGATGGAATTATTGTATTATAGCGAGTGTGGTTAGTTGTTATTTAAGCAAATTGTTATGTTGATCTTATCTTCACAATTTGCATTATTATTAAATTAACTTCAAACGATCATAATTTTCGTCTAGCAGCATGATAGCAGCTGTTTTGTATGGCATTGCGTAATTTCGATAGCCGTTCCTGCTATCTCTCATCTCATCTGCCGCAAACCGATGGCGTTTCATAAATCAAGCACACACACACAAACTTTGGGTTGCAAAATGCGCAGAATTTTTCGCATCTTGGCCTACCGCGTGTCCCGTCCGCCTTGTTTTTTCTCCACTCAGCTCTAGGCGTTTTGCGAATTCTTCGCCTTAATTGAATAAAAATATGCCTGTTCTGTCTGGGGTTGGTTGGTTGGTGGCCGGAATAGTTTCACTATAATTTTTAGGACACACACCTGCACGTGCGCATCGCACTTTACCTGACGTAAATTGGTTTAATTGAGTTTTCAAGAAATGAGGCTTGGAATTAAAAATGTTGCTGCTGCAGGTCGGTCGTCCCGCTTTGATCATCCCTCTACTGCTTACCGTTCCTTTGGCCAAACTGAGGTGGTCCGGAAAATTGAAGCAAAACAGAGCGCGTGCGATAAGTATTTCTCACGTTCATCATCATCCTGCTGCTGTACACCTTTGATTCGGCTTGTTTTGCCTGCCGCGATCGTTTCGTGATCGTCGTTTTGCATGTGACCAGATCTTCTCATCCTGCCTCTCTCTCGCTTCATGCGTCCTTTCTTAACGCTCTGGAAACGACGTGGTATGGATCGTTGTTTTCTCCCAGCTTTAAATGACAAAAAATATGTTCCCCCTGCCCACCCGGCGCAAACCGTTCCGTGGGACCTAGGCGAACCCGAACGGACCACTTCGAGGGAAGTGAAGAAACCAACAGGTGGTGGTTGTGGAACTGGTCTGGCTGGTGCCCACATCACGCGGTGTTGGCGCTGGTGGGGTGTGCTTTTCCGTTCGGCTTATTTTAAGGTGAGAATCTGTCTTCTTTATTTAGAAAATTCCACACCCCAGGCGGAGAAAACTCGTCGTCGATGCCACCATCCCGATGACACTTCTACTCTCTCCTTCTTCCCGGTCTCTGAGCCTAGCCGTTAATTCGAACGTTCTGTTCCCGGTTTGTTTGATTTTTGGTTGTATTTTTTCGTTTCCCCCCGGGCTGTTTGTGAACTTCCCCCTCCCCTGTTGACAGTGAAAAGTAAAACGAAGGTGGATGATAGAGCGGTGGTGGGGGGGCAAATATGGGAAGCAAAACGAGTGGGTGTCACTCTGTTTTTGGACTGCCACACCGGCATATCGGTTGGACGGTGGAAGGAAAATTTGGTGCGGAAGAGAGCGTGTGGCTGTAATCGCTAGCAGAAGAGTGGGCAGTGAGTTTTTGCGTCATTAATGACAACCAGGCGGCTCCATGGGATTATTGGTCGTGGTGTGGTGCTGGTTGAGATGTGACAACGGAAGGAAAAGATCGGTGGGAAAGAAAAGTTACGCTCACTTACACGCATACGATCGCACGTAAATACCTTTACGAATTTAGACTTAACGATCGAGGTATGTTTTTATATGAGCATTATTGATTTTATTGATTTTTTCTGCCGCTTTCGTTGGTTGGTATGGTTTAGTTCTTGGTATGGAAGGAGGTTTTATTAAAAAAAAAACAAGATTTTAGCCGAAAGTTTTTTAAAACAAAAACTGTCACATTATGATGATTAGCACATCATGCAGCTGTTTTTGTTTGTTGCAGCTTTAGTTGAACATTTGTATCCAAAACATGACAGCAATTTCAATAATTCAAACAAAATTATATTGCCTTTAGCTTCTGATGGTGTCGGGATCAGGTAAACATTCCACTTTTGCTCTTGGTTCTCTTTTCTGGTTCTTGCTGGTTGATTTGTCTACAACGAATAAATTATGCGGAGTTAATCCTTAAGAATGTTTGTCGAAAACATCCTTCCTTATGAAGAGAGTGTTTTTGATTGGAGATGTTGTTGAAACCATGTTCTCTCGGAAGGTGTGTAGAATAGAAGTAGGGAAACGTGACAGCTGGTACAACGCATTACTTTCGTCTCCAGTAAAAGTTCTGTAAACATCATCGTTGTACAACTGGAACGAAACTACATCATTCGATGATGATGTTTACAACATGAATATTACTTTTGACATGACAAAAAATTTATAGTTTAGTATTTTTTCCATTGAAATGGTGGTATATGTTCCCGAACGTTATGGCTATTTTAAAAACACATAATGAATAGTTGGATTGATAGTCGGGGGAATTAACGTTATTCAAATATATCTCGCCAGAAAACTAGCCAGAAATTTCAGTATACGGCTTTTCGAGGTTGTGGCCAACATTCATTCATTATTCTTGAATATGAACTGTTATTCTGTTCCTCACATCGTATGGATTATAATCGGTAGATCATGAACTCTTGAAAACTGTTCTGATGGCTAGAAACATTTTAAAAGAAAAGTGCCTCAGCAGTGAAAGAACCGAAATATTTTTGTACTGTATTACCAGTGGATTTTCCACTTCATTTTGAATGGTTTCTATACAGTGAGTCTAAGTCTAGTTTTATCTGTAAGTTTTACATTACTGTTTATCTGTAAGTTTTACAGAGTCTAGAAATGGTTGAAGGGTTATTAATACATCCTGGAAACTCTGTCTAAACATAGCATGTTAATGAACCGAATCTAGCAGGATGTATTACATACAGAGGATAAAGCTTGATCTTATTATTAAGTTAGTGGAGAACTTTGTAGTTCCGATGAATTGGATGATTATTGAGTTATCTTAAGATTGCAATAATCGTTCCTTAGGCGGATTTGGTCTCAACCCGGGTGATAAGTTCAATTCAAATCGAAATTCCAAT
Source organism: Anopheles stephensi (assembly GCF_013141755.1). Classification (NCBI taxonomy): domain Eukaryota; kingdom Metazoa; phylum Arthropoda; class Insecta; order Diptera; family Culicidae; genus Anopheles; species Anopheles stephensi. The sequence continues at coordinate 33,718,109 of NC_050202.1, read as the reverse complement.
CCCGGATCAGAATTCAAGCAATCTTGATCCAACTCAGAATCTCAGAATTTCTCATCACTAATCTGTACTAGTTTGTGGTGCAACGCCGATGCTAAGACTAGAGGCAATATTTAAAATGTTTTGTAGAATTTTGTAGATCCTACCTATCAATGGGCATCGTATATGCTTCATATTCTTTGACTCTGAAGCTTCGCGAAGGAAATCTTGACCCAGATTACTGACTTCTTTGACTTGTTTTATCCCTTAGACGGATGGTCAGTCCTGCGTTTGGAATTAAGTACCTATAAGTTTGGGACCGTCCTATAAGCCCGCCCAAAATAAGGTTGAATTTAGTTGAATCAAGGTTTTTAAAAATTAAAATAAATCAAGCAATACGGCCAGGCCGTTCTTTACGAATAAAAAAAAAATCAAGGGATATAATATTTATTTTCTAATATGGGCTGAAAAATTTGTTATCAAATGTTCTTGTACTGTTGTTACATTTTACATATTATACAGTGCATTTAATGTTTCCTCCATTTATTACAAAAATATAACTGGTACATTTGTTGGAGAATTAAAACCATTTGCCATATTTATAAAAACCAAATGTTCTATAATAACTAGTTGCAAAAGATGGTAACATTGTCAACAGATCAAGGTTATTGCGGAGAAAGTTCAAGGTTGAAGCAATATGAAGTAAAACACGGCCATTGGTTCTCCACGATCACTTAAATTGCAACAATGTATACAATTAATCTTGCGGAAAGGATTGCAGCTCTGCCTAAGTGCACATCCTCGTCCTTGATTCGCACGCTGCACGCTTGGCGCTCCGAATGGGGACATCACGAATGTAATGAACTTGCCACCGACCGGGAACGCTATCGTGCGCTGTAGCTAGTAGAAACACGCAATAAACTCAACCCTTAAGGTGTGGTGGAATAACATATTCGTTCTGCTACCAGCAGCTGTTAGTAGTGTAAATTTGCTCCCTCGTACCTGTACTGATTCTTCCTGCACCGAATCGGGTCCCAGGACTTGGTGTGCGGAGAAAGGAATCTCGAACGCGTCGAATCGCTTTTTTCGAGCGAAAAATTGCGCAAATGATTCGCAGAAACTGCGAACGAGGCACGGCAGCAATCGGTGTATAGTTGTGGATGCTTTTTTTGATTGGCAAACTGCTGGTGTACAGGAACAAACGCATCGAAAGAGCACTCTGGTGTTCAGCTGTTCTGTAGGCAACCGAGCTCATTATTGCGGAATTGTTCGCCGGTGCGTGGAAAATTGTGTTTCCCGATGGGCTGAATGCCATTTTTCAGAATTCATTGAAAAATGGCGGCTTGTTTGGCGACTGAGAGATGGTGTAAATGTGTTTCTCTCGCTGATGTTTATCGTTGGTAGCCGTTTAAAGTGTGCGTGGATGATGTTTGAAGCAATCCTGTGGCACCATCATGATTGATGGTTGATCTGTTACGATAAAAGAAAGTGAATGAAGAAATGTATGTAAAATCAAAAACGTTAGTTGGGTAGCAGGCAGGATCACCCTGTACCGAGTAAAATGAGAAGGATCACCTTGGGCAGAGGATGAAAAGTAGATCAGTAGCGAAACGTCAGCAGAGCGATAAGGTCATGAAATAAAGTTGCTGCTCCGTAAATTCTTCAGTTGTTCCATTTCTCCCATTATTACATTTGGTGTCAGAAGTGGGATATACCTATTCCCAAAACCCGTTTGCTGTGTGCGGCTGGTCGTATTAGTGGTTGCTGTGTGCGCCAAAATAAAGACCTGCACGGGTGTGAATATACCGATACGCGGAAAAGGTTCGCTTTACTAGCTGTGTGCGGCAGGTCGTGTGAGTGGTTGCTGTGTGCGCCAAGGGATCGACGTGCGCGTGTGTGGTAGGCGTTTCCTGGAAAGTATTCGGTGCTTCGGCTGTGTGCTGTTTTTCATGTGAGAGTGCTGTGTGCACTAAAAAGAAACAATCGACGTGTATGTGAGCTGTGTGTTACCGGTCGTGAGGTGTGAATAAACTATGGAACGATTGGTGGAAGAATTTACGCGTGTTGGCCTAGTGCGGAAGTGTGAAATGGCTGGCTTGGCTACGTCCGGCAGTAAAGAGGACCTGGCGAAACGGATCATGGATTCCGGAATAACGTTAGAAGCCGTTCCCGAACAAAATCCCATCGAAGATGCCGCGAACACAACGGGCTATATGGATGCGGAAAGCGGATCGCTAGTAGACGCGACAAAAACGGCCATAATCCAGACACCAGTGCAGCCATACTCATTCCGAGATGTGGAGGACGGAATTGAGCCCTATGGAGCGGATTTGACAAAGGATATTAGAGCGTGGTTCGACGATTTTGAGGGTGTCGCAAAAATGGCACTGTGGTCCGAAGACCAAATGTTCATCATGTGTCGACGTAAGATGGTGGGCATTGCGAGAAGTTTCCTGGCGACGGAAAAAACTTTATCATCCTACCCGGTGTTACGATCTAAACTGATAAAGGAATTCGAAAAGATAGTGCGCTCGGGTGATGTTCATAGAAGGCTTATGGCTCGACGGAAAACGCATAAGGAAACTATGCTTGAGTACGTATATGAAATGCAACGCATAGCTCGTGACGCCGATATTGACGAATGCAGCCTAATCGAATACATCGTGGACGGCGTGACCCATGAAACAAGAATGCGTGCGTCACTGTATCGAACGAGCAACATGACCGAGCTAAAGCAGGAATTGTTATTCCTTGAAAGAGCAGAAGCCAAAAGAACATCGGAAAAGAGTGTTACGCGAGTTGAGCCAAGAAGTCAACGAAAATGTTACAATTGTGGCGATGTCGGACATGAAGCTAAGAAGTGTGTTAAAGAAGAAAACCCGAAAAAATGCTTCGAGTGTGGTGGTGTTGGTCATCGAGCAAGGGAATGTGATTCTCGAACAAAAGGACCGAAATGTTATTCGTGCGGTGAGCGCGGCCACGTGTCGAACAGTTGTCCAAGAAATCGAAACAGGCACAATCCTGCGAATACGAACCTCGTTTCAAGTGAAAATAGTGGAACTGTTGACATGCGCATCGGGCAATACTATTTCAAAACGCTTTTTGACACCGGCAGCGAATACAGTTTGTTACAATACAGTGTTATGAACAAAATCGGTAGCCTATTGTTGGCAAAGACCGACATGGTATTCAACGGTTTTGGTGGAAAAAAAACGAAGGCATTGGGTCGGGTAGAAACCGAAGTGTGTATCGACGGGCAAAATTATCCGGTAATGTCTTTTTATGTGGTCCCAGACAATAGCAGTGTTTACGAAGTGATTTTGGGAAAGGATGCGTTGTGTGCGATGGACGCCTTGATAACTGCGGAGGGCGTTAAACTAAAACCAAGAGTGAGCGAGAATCAGGAACAATGCGATGTGTTGTGTGCGAATGCCTTGACGATAAACGGCGCAAATGAAGTATCAATACATCATCAGTATCGGAATGAGATAGGGCAAATGATCGAGGATTTCAAAGATAAGGAGGGTTACCTGAGTCCTATTCCGAAAGGGGACGTGCCTTTGCACACACTTCATATGGACCACGTAGGCCCCATGGATACCACAGCGAAACAATACAGGTATATTCTAACAATAGTTGATAGTTTTTATAAATTTGTTTGGTTATACCCCACACGTACTACAACTGCTGAGGAAGTACTACGGAAACTGGAGTGTTGGTCAGCCGTGTTTGGAAATCCGACAAGGATTATCACCGATAGAGGATCAGCGTTCACGTCCAATACATTTGCTGCGCACGTTCAGAACCAGGGTATCGAGCACATCGTTTCTACTACCGGAGTGCCACGGGGAAATGGACAAGCGGAGCGAGTTAACCGGACGGCTATAGAAATGCTGGCGAAACTATCGACAGAAGATCCGTCAAAATGGTTTAAGTGGGTGAACCGAGTGCAACGTGCGATAAATGCGTATTATCATTCAACAACGGGCAAAACACCGTTTGAACTGATGTTTGGCGTGAAGATGAAAAATAGCAGTGATGATCAGCTGAGGGAAATTATAAATAAAGAATTGTATGAATATCATGATAACGTAAGGCAGGAATTGCGAAAAGACGCTCGTATTGCTATAGAACAAGCGCAGCGGCGCTACAAGGATCAATTCGATAAGAAACGAAAACCTGCGTCAGGGTATAAGCTAGGAGAGTTGGTAGCTATCAAACGAACGCAATTCGTTGCTGGTAAGAAACTTGCTAGCGAATACTTGGGTCCCTACGAAATTATGCATGTAAACCGCAACGGGCGGTATCGCGTTAGGAAAGTAGGACTTGGCGAAGGACCGCTAGAGACGAGTACAAGTGAAGATAATATGAGGCTATGGGCTTATGCGTTAACAGCAGAAGAGGGAGATGATGAAGATCAAGGGTCTGACTTCAATCAGGACGACCGGATGTAAAATCAAAAACGTTAGTTGGGTAGCAGGCAGGATCACCCTGTACCGAGTAAAATGAGAAGGATCACCTTGGGCAGAGGATGAAAAGTAGATCAGTAGCGAAACGTCAGCAGAGCGATAAGGTCATGAAATAAAGTTGCTGCTCCGTAAATTCTTCAGTTGTTCCATTTCTCCCATTGTTACATGTATCATTACTGTTCGGTACTCTTAATTATTTGCTGTTGCCAATTTTGTGCTATGGTTCAGCATGTTGCTATTGTCCACCCACTGATGCATTCTTCTAAAATATGGGAAAATTGTGCCAATGTTCATATTAAGAAACTACAAATATTTCAAAATAAGTACCTTAAAAGAATACTTAACTTACCTCCATGGCACAAGTACATAAGATATTCATAGATTTTTCTGGAATTCGAACAGTTTAAAATTTTCTTTGCAATACTTAATTTCTTAAATTCTGTAAATCGAGTCAATAAAAACTGATGTAATGTAATCTAATTTAATGTTGCTTTTAAAATGATCTGTAACTGATTATTATGTATAGAATTTATTATAATAAATTCATGATTATTTTAACGTAGTATTAATGTACTAAAATGCATGGCACTTTTTTGAATAAATAATATATTAGATGTTCAATAATTCAACGGGCCACGCAGGGCTCTCTTGAAGCACAATTGCTAAAACACTTAACAGTTATAAGGACGGACGGTTCGAATACAGTTTAAAAGCGCAGCGCAAGGCATGTTCGGTTGGTGATGATTACTTCTTCTTCTTCCTTGGCTCTACAACCTCGATAGGTCTCGGCCTGCCATTTCTGGCCTTCTGTGACTTAATTTTACCCGTAGCAAAGCAGTCAGCCCTGCGTACGGGGAGGCGGTCTGGATGGAATTTGAACCCCAGTCCTGCCGTGTGAAGACCGGCGCTGTAATCGACCCGGCTACCCGACGCGGACGATTACTAATACAGTTATATTCACAACACATGAAGAGAAAGGGATCAAAGGCGCCAAAACGGGTTCGGTGATCCTCTACGTCAAGCAGCGTCCTTGGGCGACGCGGCCTGGTTGGGACGTATAAGTTGAGCCCCCCAGAGAGTAGTGTTGGGGAGTCGGTCCGGTAGTCCAAAAGTCCCGCAACAAATAATCTTGGGCTTTGCAATTTCCCTGGTTCAGCGACTCGATGCCCAAAAGCACACAGCGAGTGTCGTGGTTATACTGTATTATCAAATCTATGAAGAAGTTTTGATGGTGTTTATACATGCGTCGTTTACTTTTTTTTTTAATTAAGTAAGATCTGGCAACATTGTTGTTTTGAAGTGTCATCTTCAAGGTTTGCCTTGCCCCTAGCTGTAATTTCATCAATTACAAAAAAAAATATTTTACGCGTGGTTGCAAAATAAATACATTCGTTCCAGAAAAAGTATTTTAGCGAGGAATTCTCCTTCTTTAGTATGTGATGAAAACTTCGTCCACAATGTCAGCTGGACACAGACTCAGCTGGTAAATACGTTTGGAGATACTCAGCCAGCCATTTGCCAGCGTTTAAAAGCAATAGGCATGATCCGGAAGACAGGGCATTAGTTGCCACATGAGCTTAAGCCCCGTGACATAAAGCGGTCACCTTCGGGAAACTGCACGAACGGTATGGCTTGAAGGGTTTTTTTTGCATCAGATTGTTACTGGCGTCGAAAACTGGATTTATTACGACAACCCAAAACGTAAAACAACGTATGGTTACCCGGGGCATGTTTCCTTCACTAAAGCGGAACATTCATGGCGCCAAGGTAATGTTGTGTATTTGGTGAGACCAGCTGAATGTGGTGTACCACGAAGTGTTGGAACCAGACGGGGAACCATCACGGGTGACGTTTACCCACGGCAACTTATGCGTTTGAGTCGTGAATTTATGGAAAAAAGCCCCAGTTAGACACTAAAGTGCACTCCGATTACCATCTGTTCCGGTCGCCGGAGCATGGCTTGACCTGCGCAGGACTTCCAGAATCGCGCCGATTTTAAAAATTGGATCCAAACATGGATTGTGTCCAAACCGGATTTATTTTTCTATGAAGGATTCCAGAATCTGCCATATGATAGAAAAAGGTTGTATAAAGTGACGGAATAAAATCGATGCCTATTCGGGCCTATGAGGCTTGAAACCTCATGCCGGAACCGTAAAAACCTGTCAACACTTGTTTATAGACCTGATACTTTGTTCCATCTTTCGAGTAAAACTAGTTTCATTTTTGGAAAAATGCTACATTCTTTGAACCAATACAATTTGAAAAATCCGATGGTGCCATATCCGGTGAGTACGGCGGATGTGGTTGATCATCCCATTTTACGGGTACTGGGATATCGGGAAGTGGCTATATCCGTAAAATTGAAACTCGTGACTAGCCGAAACGCTCCTGGGTCATTTTATCTGAGGATTAAAATTGTGAATTCATCTGCCTGGTCCTGTTCCTTAATACCGACCCAATTCAGTGAAAAACGAATTCTGCATCAATAAATACCTTACATTTTTGCTAATCGACACAAACTGTTCGTTCCTAGAGATAGGGAGTAAAGCGAGCAGCAACGGGTCAGGTGGTTTTGGGTGCGAAAGGGAAGGAACAATTTTATAGCATACACTGCATAAAATACAACGTAAGCGTCGCATCGCTGGCGACAGTTTGAATGGGTTGTGTGATTTAATGATACGAATTATGTTAATGGCGATTGCATTTTTATTGCAACTCACAGCAGATCCACCGCCTCAGCTGGTCACGGTACGGATTTTTCGAATTTCGCCGCTTCTTCTGCCCTGCTTCATCCCATCTCTTCTTGCCTTAAATCGGACACTCTCATTCACTGCCGACCCGATCCGTCTGACCTCTAAGACGGCTTTCTTTTTATAAATAAAACTGCACCACCACTGACCGCCAACCGATCTCCATCCACCCAACATCGCACCCAACAAACGGGGAGTAACTTCGTCTTTCGACACGCGGCGGCGGCGGCGGGTACGGTGGATTTGGTTGGTCCACGGTTCGCTTTCACTTATTGGTCATTTTATTTCGTCGCGAATCCGGCCCCGTTCCACCGGGTTGGAATTCTTGACCATATCTTCACAGATCTTTTTGCAAAAAGAAGCAGTGCCGGGATGGGTGTGTGCGTGCGCGGTACGAAATGTTGTGTTTGGTAAATTTTTACATTTTTTTTCTCTTCGCGGACCATCATTACCACTCCGTGGGTAGCTGTGGAATGTGCCGGCCGCAAGAGGCCATAAGTGGTGGTGTGATCGCGTGGATGAAGTCTCGCGCGAGGAGCCGATGGTGGCTGTGCAAGATGCTTTCCGATCGTGTGTGACATTCTTCCGGAAGTTCCCCCGATGGAGACGCCCGGTGTTTGGTAGGGAGCAGCAATGCCCATTGCTTAAAAAAAATGTCCCCGATTAAAAAAAATGTTCCACTGGGGACAGGAGGGCCGGGAGGGCGGAACCGTTTGTCGTCATAACGCTCTTAGACGCGTTGGGTGCGAAAATAGTCGCACGAGTGCCTCAACTGGTAGGATTTATTGGGCCCAAGATTCCTATGCTGGCCGTTGAGGGTTTGACGCGCGATAGGATTTTTGGGGTTTAAAACGATCGCCCCGCTTTTAGGGTCGAACTCCGGCATGAACATTTATAACGGGGTGTAGCATTTCTGCTGTGATGGATTTGTGTTGTGGGGAAAGATTTGACCGTTCCAACCAGCCCATTTGTTGGTATTCCTTTTGACCTTGAACTCGAACGTGTTGGTGGTGTTTCCTAACGTTGAGCGTGTCTTTTTATTTCACCAAAGCTATGTTTCCTGTTGTAAAAAGAATGTTTAATATTTAAAAGTTTAGGAGTGTTTGTCCGATGGCAAGCTCTGACTATCCTGCATCGTGGTATACAAAATGTCTGGTAAACCTTAATATGCTCGGCATGACCTAGAAAGTCGCCAAGCGAAGAAGAAGTGGCAAATGTTTGTGTGTGCATACTATTTATTTTTACTGCGAAAGAATTTCTCTGTCATTGACCACAGACTACAGCCAAGATCAGCAGGTCGTATTACAGATAAGAAAACCAAATTAACCTTCCTCGCTACATAAACCATATGACATGCGTCGTGTGACGTTGATGTTGAACGTTAAGTCCGTACCACTGATAAGCCACCGAATGTATTTTTAAATCCATTTTCTTGCTGCAACATGATTTGCTTAAGGAAATAAAAAATAAAACCCGTCAATTTTTCATCGCTGGAAAAGACAGCAAAAATGTGTGTCTCGAGTTGAATATCGACAACATAGTCTTGGACTTTGATTGTATCGCAAACATAGAGGAAGTTGCTATTTACCAACACGTATACGTTGTCTACGTCTGTCGGGTCAGTGCTATTTTTAGTGCACGGGTTACATGCTCCTCATGACATTAAATTCCACTGTTATCTTGAGGGGTGTTTTATCTTATCTTGCCAACAAGATAATGTGGGCGATCCCGAAGAAACAATAGCCGCTCGGATTGACATTAGGGAACCCCCCTTCTTGAAACGATTGAAGCAGATAAAACCAGTTCCTTTGATGTGCTGGTAACGGTTTAGCTGGGTACTTTAAGGATTCTGCAGACGGGTTAATACAAAGCCGGTCGCCGAGGGTTAATGGAAAAATTTTCCTAACCGTTTCAATAGAAAGGAACACATGAATGATGAAATGTTGGATATTAAGAATTTAAAGCATTTGTTTTTCGACTTTACACTGAGCGAAATTAGAAGAACACGCCATGTGATGGTTTCGAGAGCTTTTTTATGCATATTTTTTGGCATTAATTTCATCAAGGCTGAATTCGAAGGATTTTTAAATGTTAGAAATAAGCTTATTTGACAAGAAATAAAATAAAATAAGCTTAGTTGACCATGGCGAGCTTTGCAAGGGCTCAGACTGCGTCTAGTATTAGGAAAATGATGAGATGTATAGCTCTAAACAGATTAACGCATGATTTTCATACAAAATTTTGAGCGATTTTGATTGGTTAGTACAATCTATCGATCTTTGAAAATTGCAAACCCTTAAGTCTATCCTTCCTCATCAGATTAGTTTTCAGATTGACTGAAAACTGATCGATACCCTAGATTTTTTTTGGGTAATAGAGACGGCATATGCAAATAATTTGGAATAATTACTCATAAACGTACTTCAAAAAAAATTAAAAAAAGAAAGTTAGGACTTGTTATTTGTTGAAATGGTGTAGGTTGATGAAGGTTGATCAAGTTTGATTGATCAAGGTTGATTGAAGTTAACGAGGTGCTTTTTTTGAACTTTTTTCTTTATGAACTTTTTTACATAAATGTTTAAAAATTTTAGACAATGTATCAAATAGGTTTGAAATAAATTCATTTGACTGAAGTTTTAAAGAGCATCAAGTGTAAAAACGTTAATGTCGAAACTCATGCACCAACTGACCATTCAAACTGTCACCGGCCAGCTTAAGGCATGTTTATTTTTTTATTTTTTGTTGTTCTGGTTTGCTAGAAATGCTACAAAATGTACGTAAAGCTTATCGCTATAGCACTTCCGTTGTTTTGCAACAAAAAAGGCCCAGCAAAATCAACACACAACCGCGCGCCAACCGGGGTGTATTTGATGTCGCAATCTGAAATCGCGTTTGTATCGGGCACATGTTGACTTTTTCTTATCGCTTATCAGAATATGGTAGGCATATGATTTAGTTTTCTTTCCTGTTTTTTTCCATGAGCGTCCATGCGTTGTCCGGTGGTGCGCGAACGTTACAGCACATTCACATGACAGTGCACATGATACGAGTTTATCGGTAAACGGGTTTGGATCGTGATATGTGTATTCCCATATGTCCAGAACCGGAGGGGCAGGTCGTATGTTTGCTTGCGTCCAACAGTTGAGATCATTGCACACCACTGGCAGCCGGTAGGTTGTTTGAATTTAGTGTATAGTTGGACGAAATTCGTGCCCTCGGAAGCAATAAATAGAGCAAGGCGGTGCGTGTAATCTATTTAAAAAACAGCCGAATTACCGAAATTCTTACACTAGGTTATGGTTCAGTGATAGGAATTTGGTATACACATAAGTGCGTGATTGTTTGTTTACTCCAACACGGGGTTTATTACTTGCCCATGACAAGGCCGTGACCGGTAATATAAAGCAGAAGCTTCTGTTTGGCTGATACGGCATAGTAACCTAAATGGTTTGTGATTATTCGTTACGCTTTGTTACATTATCTTTCACAATAAAATCTAATTAATGTGGTTTTGTTTTGCTCATTTCCTTGCAGACTTAATGAGCCCATCGAGGATGGCAGAGTATGGCGACTAATCCTTTCAAGCAAACGCCAGCAATACCCAGCACGACCCAAAGTAACAACACTCAGCACTATTACGATGAACCCGCAACAGCCGTGTTTACTTCGAACAGTTCCGCAGCAACAAGTGGCAGCGGGTCTAACGCAGCGGACAGTAGCAGTATCCTGAAGCAGAGGGCGACGTGTGCCTGCTCGAACATCAGCATTATGCAGCTGTTTCACGAAATGAAGCAAAAGTATCCAACCGTACCGGACACGGTCGTGTCGGAGCTCGTCACACAGAACTGTCACGATCGGCCGGCATGCATCGGCAAGCTGGAGGAAGCCGTACTCGGAACACCTGCCCAAACCACCTACCCGTCGCAATCCATCCACAGTGGCAGTCTGAAAAGGCGCAGTGGTGATCGAAAGCTGGCCGGTAATCGATCGGATGGCAGCAACAGCTATAGCAGCAGTAATAGCAGTAGCAATAGTAGCCGGGAGAGCAGCGTCGATAGTAGCAGGTTACAGGGTGCTTCATATCCTACCACACATCAGCAGCAGCAGCAGGGAGTTCCGACGACCGGTGGCGGCACAGGCTACAGTGATAATAGATTTATAGGAGAGAGCCGAATATCTAGTTCGTGCGCAAACCGGCCCACTACGCTGGCCGTACGTCCAGCAGCAGCAGGCACTGGGGTGGGTAACTTTGGAGCAACGCCGCCACCACCTCCGATGCGACCCAATCGGATAGCTCCACCATGTCCACCAAACAACGTACCGCTAGGGACGTCCACGATCACGACAACAACCACGGCTAGCAGTAGTACTGAGCTCGGTGAGACGGTTAACCTGCAAGTGAACGTTACCGTATCGCCTAAAGCCGGTGGACCGATGATCGCTGGTCAACGGCACACATCGACGATCTCGCTCCAGCCAGAGCCGCCGTACTCACGCGAGCTAGCCCAAGTTAGCAGTACGTTCAGTGGTGGAAATCCTTTGGTGATGGGATCACCCACTGCTGGTACGGTGGCTGGCAGCACACCGGGTGGATCTTCGCGGACAGGATCGGCTTCGGTGGGAATCGGCGCTGGCGGTAACGGTGGTCGTAGCTCTACCTCGGTTAATCTAACCCTGCGACAACCGACCGACGGTCGACCGCGCACACCCATCCACATCCACGCCAGCCCACTCAAGTATACCGCCAAAAACTTTAACGCTCAGTCCGGCATTCAATCGAAGCTGGAGGTTACGTTTCGTGATGGTTTCGGTTCGTTCAGTGCAATGCGCGCTCAGGTTCCGGGCTATGAACCTCAGCGCGAGATGATGGCAAGCCCACAGCAACCGGAACGGGAACCGTGCGCCGTTGCTTTGCCGGACGGTCATAGTGGATGGTATCAGTCACCGTCGTCCGCTGGCAGCAGAGTTCCGTACGGCGGGCTGGCAGGATTTCCTCCACCGCTTTCATCCTCATCGCCACTGCCCAACCTGGCGGCCCATCAGATGGTGTCTAGTCGGGGCATGAATGGGCAGTCCCTGTTTGCCGACGGCCAGCTAGAGAACGATGGACTGACGAAGGAAATGCGCTACCAGAACTTTGTTGTCGCAGGTAATATGAGTATTTTGTAGAAGCGTAGAAATATTGGTCATATGTTTAGGAATCTGATTTCTTTGTTAGTTCGTTGCGAGAACTGAATTTCTGTATGCAACAAATTGTATATTACGTAACTACGCAGATTTCCAATGTAACTATTTATCGCAATACGAATTAAACATCGTAATTATATAGAGAATTGTTATCATTTAGAAATAATTCGTAGAAAACCATATAATCACAGCAAAATGCCCTACGTGACCCTACTTTAAATCGAACAAAAAACATTCACAATGCAATTTAATAATGCTGCTGATAAGCTTGGAATATTTTTTTTGCTAGTTGCCGAGGAATGTAGGGAAGAGTACGATGAAGCTCACAGTAGGATCGTGAATAATATTGATAGAAACTGAATAAGAAAAAGGAACAAACATTTCAACAAAGCTCGCACCGGCGTAGGCGACAGAACCTACCAACACAACATTGATAAGCACTCACTCAGTATACGTCGAGCAAGATCCCAGCTCTCAGTCGCTCTGTTTCGACATTTTGGCTCACTCACTGGCTGTGGCTGAACAGCGATCGTTGCGATTTTTCTGTTTCATTAACCGGGTTTCCTTTTGTAGAGATGGCCGTCTCACAGCAGCTGGAGCAAAAGCAGCGTTTAAGCCTGGAGGTAGAACGGAAACGGACCCAGTTCGAGTCGATCTGTCGTGAAATCTTCGTGTTGCAACAACCTCTGCGCTTTATCGATGCGGAGCTGCTCGATCGTGAGGTGCTGGTGCTGGCGGCTGAGGTCGAGCAGCTGCAGAAGGAAGTGGATTCGTGCGACGAAGAAGAGGCACGGATACAGGCCGCAGCGGCCGCAGCCGCGACGGGTTCATCGATAACGGATGGGCTGAGTGCGCTGAGCGTTGAAGGTGGTAAGAGAATCCGTCGAATTACACGCAGCAACACCATATACGAGGCCGTGGTAATGAGCATTTTATTTCTCTTTAAGGTTCACCATTAATGCTTCCACCGTCCATGGTGTCAGGAGCTAGTGGTGGGGGGACTGTAGTGAATCGTCCACCAAGACCACCCCGACCTCCGCCGCCCAGAGCCCCAACACAGTCGCCGTCGCGTGGCAGTTCAGGAAGCGTTACGCCGAGTACGCCGCACCTTGCCCCATCGCTAGCCGTTATAGGCGGCACGTCGTCACCAGTACCGACCCCCACGTCATCCGTGTCCTCGTCCTGCTCAACCTCATCGTCGTTTCAGTCGAACGGTGGAGGTGTCGGTGATCCGACGGCTCCCAATCGACTGCAACCATCCGCCACAACAGGCCCCAATCAACCCTGGACCTGCAGTCTCTGTACATTCCAAAACCACGAACTAATGCCCGCGTGCGAAGTCTGCTCGCTGCCGAAAGCATCCGGTAGTAGAACGGCTGTGGCTGCACCAATGACCAACAGCAACCCGGCCTTTGCGGTCGCGGGCGATGTGCGCGATGGTGTCGGAGGATCCCCCCATGCTGCCGGTGTGTTGTTGCGCCGTCAACATCATCTTTCGGTTGATACTGGCGTTGCGGCTGCTGCTGCCGCCGCCGCTGCTGCTGCTGCCGCCGCCGTTGTTGGGGCATCCGTTGCCGGACCTTCCACGGCACCTCCCTATCCGGGCGTTGCGGAAATGCCTCCACCGACATTTGCATCCTTGACCACGGGACACACCTCCACGTCGATGCCGCTGCAACCTATTCCCCTTTCGCATGGGCAGCAGCAACAGCAGCAGCAGCAGCAACAGCAGCCAACGCAAACAGTACAGCAGCAATCCCAGCAATCCAATCCGCCGCCACCATTGCAAAATGCCCAGTATCAGAAATCATCCATCGAATGCTAAACAAACCGCTCAATGCCATCGCCACTGACGATTTACAGCCCTACTAACACGCAAAAAACAAATGCATTGATTAATGAGCGAGCGAGAGAGTGAAACTCGATCGAAGGACAAGTTCTGCTCAGCTGTCCAGCCTCTCCGTACAAGAGGAAATACATTAGCATTAAGGAAAGATCGCCGAAAGTAGCCTTTTGCATGAATTTTTGCCGAATAGTGCGAGACATTTTCCTTGGCCACGGTAGGGATGTGTCTCTATCATGTGTGAGTGTGTGTTTGCATTGCATGTTTGTGTGTGTGTGTGTTTATTTGAAGCAGTATCTAACTGAGTTTTTACATACCGTCCGCACCCGTATGAATGCTAAAAATTAAGTAAAACATTTCATAAACTTTCTTCACGATAGTGTTCAACGGGGTATGTGTGGTTGCTTACAAAAAAATATTGAACTGTGCTACTTGTGCCAGTTCTAAAGACATTTTCTATTGTCGAGTTGGGATTTTACGGAGTTAAACGTTTGTTTTCCCATGTTGAGAACGGTTAACGAGGTTGAATTGTATGTTTGATGTCTGATCAGCGTTTTATGCTGTTGACATAGTGAGTGTTACAATGGCCTGCACTGGCCTGAGCAATCCTGTAAGTAATGACTATTCTTCTCTTCTTCTTTCCTGTCATTATTGGCACTCATTTCGCTTAATTTTATCCGTAGCTGGATTATTAAGTCCTGCGCTGCGAACAACATACACACATTTTTCAACACATATGAGTAAAATTTTACCGATGAGACTTCATTGTAACGGTTATAATTCAAACGCCGATAGCGACAGTTTACGCGAATGCATTAGATGGTTTTTGTTTTGTCATAAATTAATTAATCGATACCTGAACAGGGCGGTAGTATAATGTGGCTTGTTATTCGTCGTTTTACAATTATTACAAAGTGTGCAGGCTGCGTTGATCGTACATACCTCACGTTTAAGCCGGCTGCTTTTCAGGGAGCAACGAGTAGGATAGTTTTTAATTAATTGAGAGAAAGACCACTAGAAGGAACTTTATATATATACACATCGTTCATCAGACAAAAAGTATGTCAGGTGCAGCGTAGCTTTATCAATATTTAACTACACATTTTGTCACATAATTTTACGCGGTCGTACACACCAGAGAGCAGCCGGTGATGATGGAGTTGTTCGTCTGCGAGTGTGCCGTTGCGTTCCGAGCAGACCGTCAGTTGGACGGAGCAAATAAGCCACGGCCGGCTGTATGTACATCATCAGCAACGCGCATCTCCTCCTCTAGTGATGAGCATTTTTTGTCGCGAAAGGTGCGTTATCACGGTGGCGTTACGATTACGAAAATAGATTATCACAACACAGGATCAGGGGCCGAGGAGTCGAGGGGAAACGCACGTAGGCCGACCGCGACTGTTACGCGAGATGTTGTACGCTCCGTACGTGTGTGTTTTACCAAGCATTCCGAATCGTTCGTTTAGCTTCACAATCCCGGCCATAGACGCCATGAGCCCGTACCGCGCGCATCGAATGCATTTGTATCGCGCGGTGTCTGGCGCTTTGATGCTGCACAACATCAAATGCGCCACGGGGTACTAATTCCTGGCACCTTTTGCCGGTGCGTCGTCTTAGAAGTTTCGACCTCGTTTTTGTTTTTTCGTTTGTCCCCCACCGGTACGATTGTTTCTTCTTGGCTGTCATTTTTCTTTGCCAATGCGACTGAATCCGGAACCCACCCAAACCGGGGGACGACGTTTGTTTAGTGAGTTGTGTTTATATCGATGCAAGCGCATAATGAGGAGTTAATTGGTAATAGAGTTTTATTTCCTTGCGTGCTGTTTCTACCGTTGAGTGATGCTTTACAAAACACACAAACGAACGATTATCTGGACATAAATCATTCCTAGACATTTGCCTTCGGTAAGCGTTTGGCGGAAAACGTGCTCGTTTAAATGTGTATCATTATAAATTATGTTGATGTTAAATAGAAGTGAATTGCATAACTGCATTTACGTTTGATTCTTGTGATTAAATGTCCGAACAAGATGCTAATATGTCCCGCCTGGATTGATATGTGATAGTGTGTGAGTGTGTGTGTGGCTACTAAAAAAAAATATCGTTTGAGCCATCCCATTTTTGCGGTTGATGCTTTGTTTTTGTGATGCAATTAACTTATTGTACATTTGCTTTAAATATTTTTAATTACATGTCTTTTGAATGTACTTATGAAGCGTGATTTAACAGAAAATTTCTAGATGCGCTCTCATTCCCGTCGAGCAAACCATTTGAAACATTATAGCTTTTATAGGACATCGTAATAATCGTTGCCCTTCTTGGTGTGTTTCTTTTCAGTCGTAGCATCGGGTCAGGACATACTGATCTATCTGTCGCCGGGACAGAATAGTAGGTTACAATCAGCGCCACCCGTACCGCCGCCATAGTTCACTAACACTGTTCCCTTGCTTTCAGAGATTATTCATTCGTGGATCGTATCGTAGTTACCGTCAGCAAGGGTTCCGGTTCCACCGAGCACCGCGCTACCGGAAATGGAGAGAAATAGACAGACAGACAGACAGACAAACCAACGTACATACACACACACATGCAACCTGCACTAAGCGCACCATAGTGGAATTGTTGGAGCCATCGTCATCGTTACCGGGCACCACGCCTATGCAAAAAAGTCAGACTGAATCTCGAATCTCGGGAGTAGTAGTGTATCGCATGCAGCAATTCTTGTACAGCCGGCTGTGTGGGCTGCGCAGCACTGTATCGTGTTCGGAAGAAGTTAATTTTTTGATTAAGAACCACCACATGCCAGTTCCGCCGTCGCCGTAAAGAATGTCTTGTTTAAGGCAGAGAAGAAAGAAAAGAAAAAGTCCTTACACGCAACTGTGTCGTACACTTTTGTTACCAAACCACGGACTGATGGCAGCAGAATTATTGCAGGCTGACGCTTTTAATACTGAAGAATAGAATTCTACAACTGTCTTCCTTAAACCTTTTGAGTGCTGTGAAGTGCGTGTAAGCTATCATTTCCGAAGTGAAAGAATAAAAGAAGAAAGAAAACGGGTATGCTTGTGGGAAGTGGATTTGACCCTTCACTTCACATTTATTTCTAGCTTCTTATAACACTCAATGATTGTGTCGGTTTACAGAAAAGATTTAAAGAAAATTAGGCAAACAGGCTCGAAAACACCGACTGCGTAGCGTCGTACACGGTCGTGTCGAAGCCGAGCGTTCGTACTACGTTATCGATCCAGGAACGGAATAGGATGATGTTCGTGTAGACTCCCGGTACGGCATCGTGGCAGCCAATGCCCCAAGCAACACTGCCGACCTGTGCGTACCGGTTTTCGGTGGCCGCCCCGATCGGGCACACGAGTGGCGCTCCGCCATCACCTTCGCACGTGTCTACGCCCCGCTCACCACCGGCACAGATGAACGTTTGGTGCAGCCGGAAGCGTGAGGTGAGTCGCGTGGCCTGCAGCTGCCGTTCACAGGTCGACGAAGCGACCAGCGGTAGGGGAACCTTCTTCATGATCACACTGTACCGGCCCGCCTTGCCAAACTGCTGCTTACCCCAACCGCTCGCGAAGCAATCCGTGCGACGCGTATCGAAGTTAACCGGCGGCAGACAGACCACGTTGATGTGTTCCGCCAGCTGGATCGGCTGCTCGAGCTCCAGCACCGCAATATCGTTGGCAAGACTGCGTGGGTTAAAATCGGGATGACTGTTGACACGTGTCACCAGTCGCTCCTGGTACGGCAGTCGCTCCTTCGTCGTCTGTGTGTCCCACTCGCCGGCTCGCACTTTCAGCTGACCCTGCCGGAAAGCCTGCACACAGTGGGCACCGGTGAGCACGAGATTGGGGTGAATAAGCGAACCACCGCAGCTGCTGCTTCCGTCCTGCGTTTTAACGATCGCCACAGTCCACGGGAACTCACCGAAGCCGGCTTCATTGTTCTGCAAACGAATGGGGCGGTTATTACTGACCCTTGCAACATTTCGTTGGAGCTATACACTACACTTACAAAGTTTCCAGTCAACGTGAAATCGATTCCACCAATATTACGAAGTCCACAGCCACGTGGCCGTCCAACCGGAGGCTCACCGGGCGTATTGTTCATAGGCACCACCAACGAGTCCACATCCCGGCAGCACACATCCAGCACATCCTGGCAGCTCTCTGGATTGTAGCTGCAATAAGTTGGAAAAGTTACATTCGTTGCTTCATGATTCGAGGATAGCAATCGGTCGCTTCCAACAAAACTCACTTGACATTGATCTCGTTGAACTTGTTCTGCTCGGCAAATTCGGGCTGCGGTTGGCAGGTGAAATACGGTACGCAGGTGCAACGTTCGCCCTGCGCCGTCAGTAGCGTTTGTGGCCGGACAGTTGGTGTGATAGCGTCCAGCGGATCTGCTTGGCCCGCCTGGAAGCCACTGTTGCTGTCGCCCTCGCCAACACGGTTCGCAAAGTTTAGGATGGTATCGTTCTCGGGGAAGAAGATCTTATCGATCGGCTGCTGTGCTTGTGCCAGGGCAACGATCGCGAATGCGACCAGTGCTTTACATAGAGGCGTCATGTTGTTTGCTGCGAAGAGAAGCGTGTGGAATGGTAAGTTATTTTTTATGTATTATTTTAATGTATTAATGGTTACATTAGAACAGGAAATGACGATCAATAGAATCTTTAAAATGAGATATAAGACAGTTCTCATGCCAGGACTGGATATCGTCTTCAATTCGGACGAATCCCCTAAGTGCAGGAGTGACCATCCGAAACTACTGGGCTCATGTCAAGGAAACCACAATTGGCAGGCCAAGAGCTCTCGAGGGTGAAGTGCCAACAGATAAATTCTGGCTTAATCTTGACCAACCTAAGCAAGTAGTCGCCAAGTAGTAAAATGGCTACTGAGCTTCTTCTTGGCAAACAATTTTTTTGCCAGTTTATATAAGACAACTATAAGCTAGAAACCCATTGAGTGGTACATAAACGATCAATAATTGATCAGAAGTTCTGTTAGTTCTGACGCAATAGGAAATGCAAATCTTATTTATTTATCGTCTCCCTGGGTGGAAAGAAGAGGTAAAAGCTCTCCTCTTTGGAATCATAAATTAGCATAAATCTTGCCTGATTACTCAAGCGCGCAGGAATCGATATTGAGTCGAGTTTTCAAGGCAATGCGTTAAATGCATTAAGGTTATTGAAGCTAGAGGTCAGATGTCTCAAGAGAGAGATTTTGTGTATTGGAACTTGTTTCTTTTTACCTCAACAAACATTTGGCAGGTCAAGATCTTCTGAGACTTTGTAGTCCCGAAGAAGAAGGAAAGAGCCCGAATAATTCCGGAAAGACCTATTCCGTCTTCGTGCCTCTTGAGGGTCGACAATGTATTACAGACTCACGATTTACTCAGTAAGCATTAAGAACGTACAAAAGGGAAAACCCCTGGTCATAATATGATCAACTTGGGCTCGCCTTGGGCTTGATTTTTTCTTTTGCCTTAAGGATATTAACTATAATATATCCTATCGTTTCAATCGAAAGACTTTATTAGTACCCGTTCTGGCCTGGGTTTAAATCTTGATTGGTTCGTGCTTTCAGTATCATAAGACTGGTTGCTTTAGGCCTATGGACTTCAACCCACCGACGAAAGATGTCGGGCCAAATATGGAATTGACGGGAAACAAGAGCTTCTCTGCGGAGCAAAAATAATCCACAAATCATGCTTTGCCAATCGTTGGTGGCCTCCAGTGTTACTGGGAGGTGATTGAAGAATCTCAGACCTAAACATGGTTGGCATTTTCCAGCATATACAACGTTATTGGTGGATGGTAACTTGGAACTTGTCTCCATGGAATGATGGATTACGTAAAACCTAAAGCCCCAGCACACGGGACGACGAGGCCATGACCATAATATATTATATTCCTTTTTCTTCATTTCTCATTCAGTTCTTTGCCTTCCTACATTTCGCACAAAATAAATCAAAATCTCAGCCAAACAACAAACATCGATCCCACCACTTGAACGTGTGTACCCGGTAAGCTGCATGACCTTGCGATAAGAGGTTATGTATGCTGCCCGCTCTCTGTATGGGGCAAAATGAACATGACCACTTTTCTTCTTGCTGTGATTCGTCTTGGCCTGTACGAAACCAATTTCGGCGGGCACTGCCGAACCTGTTTCTTCAAATCTTCACCCATCATCAGTAACGCTCTCCACCAATATTTGGTACCAGAATGTTCCCTTGCTTTGGCGGTGTGTTGAATTACTGTGAGAAGGGTCGAAGCTGAAACCGATAGGATAAACCATGAAAGAAACCTTCGGGTGAAGCCTTCCGATCGGCGGTGGTTTCGCTTCAGTGGAGCTAAGTACTCTAAAGGTTAGTTAACTTTGTTGCAAAAATCAAACAAAAACTTTGACCCCAGACACACCACGCAGCCTTTTTGGGGGTGGTACCGTGTCGCAACTGCACAAGCAGCAACTCAATAATGTGGGGTGGGCTACTGATTAACGCGGACGTTTGTTAAAGGATCATAAATCGAACGACTTACCTCCGAAAAACTTAAGCAAACACCGCAAAATTGGTGCTGGAGTCTTTTCGCACTGAGACACGGTCGTCGGTCAAGCGTGAAGCCGAACCGGATTGAGAGATTGGGTAAATAATAAACCCACACACACACACACGCGCGCGCGCACACGCTATTAACACAGACACACTACCACGCTGAGGATCGCGATCAGAGAAGGTGGTCGAGATCCAGCCACTGTGTTGTCGACTGGGTCGCTGCACTGCCGGTAAGAAACTGGCCGCGCGGTGCGATCGTTCGAATCGCGAGGTTCGTGTTTGAGTTGCGTGTTTTTCAAAGGTGGGGGATGCCCACTAGTGCGATCGGGGAGGATGATCGAATGGTGCGTGGCTCGCGTTGATTTTTGTTTGTTTGTTTGTTTGTTTGCTGCTCGCGTCTATTCGCTTCCGAAATACGACGATCGTTGTGTTGTACGTACACCGAGAGTGGCGTACGTGTGAGTGCTCCGAAAGTCCAGCTGAGAGTTGTTTGTTTTCAAGATCCAGGGTTTTCCAAACGCGATCACATGTGCAGAGCACCGAAAAAAAGGGGGAAAATTTGGACAACAGAAGCAAATCTGATATAATAAAACTGATTTTAACGCAATAAAATATTCAAATTAAAGGGAAAGGATTTTTCCTTACTTGCTAAAGCAGCTTCGGATTTGAGGAATATAAATCTCGGTTTTACTTAAGCTTTCATTTATTAACAGGAAGGTTGCTGTTGAAGGGATTATTTTATCTCCAATCTAATAGGAAGGTCAACAAGGCCATTTCCCAGAAAAAGCAAGTCGGAGGAGGCCTCCAGAGGTTGCGAAGAAAAGATTGGTCGTATACAAAAGAGTCTCAACCGATCCCATTCGTTCCAATTCACCTAGAATGATTTCCCCATCGTCCGTGTAAAACGTTTGCTGTCGCTAATAGACGAGGGAATTCCCCCAAAAAAAAAAACCCGACTCGACCGGATTGTTCGATGAGGGTGGTGCGTGTCTGCAACGGGCCGGACAGAGAGCGAGAGAGAGAGAGAGAGACCTTGGCAATGCAACCGTACACTGCAGCATCTGGAGCAGCAAAGTGCGATGATAGCGATCATTCGATCAACCATCCGTTTAGTGTTCCGGGTTTTACGTGTATGTATTGCTTTTGTTTACAAACCAGCATTAACACATGGGGGGCTTTCCCTACATCAACCCCCCCCCCCACCACCACCTCCCATCTCACCCCTCACCCCAAGCTTTTTGTTAGTAGAACAGGTTTTGGAGTAGTCCAATAAAACCCCCTCAGAGCTCTCCCCGGAATGTAGTAATGCCTGAAAGGAAGATAACTCCTTTATCTTGCTGCGTTGTATGTTGTGCTAGTATCATCTGCCTTTAGGATAGAAATCCATTTACAGTTTACATTCAATAAATGATCATTCTAGCAGTATAAAACCAGTTTTCGAGCGTCACCAACCTGTTTCAAGGATGAGCGTTTGTTGCTCCTGTTTGATAAAACCGCTTCAGAGTGTTGAATCTCCAGTCTTAATTTATAGAGCTGCGAACGGCGGAAACAAACAGGATGAGCAGATATAGAACAATTGGTAAGGTAAGGGGTATAGCGATAAACCCGTTCTAAGGTCGAATCTTGCCCGGACCATGCTTCCTACGCACAGTACATGAATCTTGTCGCATGTGGATACATTCACATAAAACAAAGACCGAACATCAGAATGTATACAGAGTCAAGCCATCACAATAACAAGAAACAATTGGGTTTCCCTTAATGCGCGTGTTGTCCTGTCCCGGTGGCCGTGACACATAAAATATTCAGTGAGATAGGTGAACGGCTAAGACCTTACCATGAGCTCTCGTGATAACCTCTCACGCTGAAGTTGTTCCAGATTAATTTGGGCAAGGATTTTGTTGTGCGTTAAAAAATAGATTCATTGATAGTGGAGATAGCCAAAGGCCATGATGATTTCCCAATATGGTGTTAAATTTATTGTTCCAATTGCTGAGGTCTGAATTTTGCGCTGTTATTGTTTTATACTGTGTTTGTGTTGTTTTGTTAATTTCTTCTTTTTATTTCTTTTTTTTTTTTTTGTTTCGTCTTCTAGCCCTGCTAAGTGTCATAAATTAAGGGAATCTCTAGCTATGGATCGGTCGTTCACTCACGAAGCCGTGTAGTACGTCGGATCGACCTTTAGTGCGTTCAGCTTACTCACGATCCAGGATCGAGCGACTTCAATATCGGCGTACGCACCGGGAATATTCTCATCGCCGCACCCGATACCCCAGGCTACGGCACCCGCTTGATAGTAGTTGGTTTGTGAACCGGGCAGAAGGCACACCAGCGCAGCACCACCGTCACCCGAGCAAACGTCCGCACCCTTCTTGCCCCCCGCGCAAAGGAACGAATTGTGCAGCTTGAAGTTTAAGCCGAGCCGGGTTTTCTGGAAGGCCCGCTCGCACTGAGTCGAATCGATGATTGGCAGTGTGACGCGCTTCAGTATCTCCTGGTAGGTACCGTCGTCACCGAACCGATCCTTGCCCCAACCGCCAGTAATGCACTCCGTACCGACCGGGGTCCTTAGACCGGGCGGTGGGAGACAGATGATCTGAACGTTGTCCGCTGGCCGGAACGGTTTCTCTAGCACCAGCAGAGCCACATCGAAATGATGGTGGTTGTTGTAACGATCGTGTAGCAACACTTGCTTCACTTTCGAGTCCTGGAATGGGAAGGAGATTTTTTTTTTAGAAGGACTTGGGTTTTTCAACAGGCTTACAAGGGACGTTACCTGATTGGCGATTACTTCGTTCTCGGTCCGGATGTCCCATTCACCGGCCCGAACGATGTACGCGGAAGGCGGTTTCTTGGACACGCAGTGTGCCACGGTCAGCGCAACATTCGGTGCGAGCAGGGAGGCGACACATGCGTACACTTCCTTCTCTTCGAAATCGTACAGCGTTTGCAGCTCAAGCACGAGAAGCGTCCAGGGGAATTCACCTTAAGGGAAGCGAGCGAATGTTGTAAGATTTGCTGGAAAGCTACATTCCTGACCCACTTACCGAACTCCGCTTCTTGTACCTTTCCTGCCCCGATGCGGAACCCAACGCCGTTGGCGTTTCGGTTACCACACGGTAGGAAATCGTCATCTTCCGCTAGCGATCCTTGCGGATTTGGCTCTCCTGACAGGCCGTTTCCAGCGACTATTTCCTGCCCCGGTGCACAGCACACATCCAGATAGTGGGGACATTCGCCAACAACGTTCGAATTTTCCTGCCCGACACGCAAATCTATCTCTGGCGGTGCGTTTTCATCCTCTATCTTTGTTACCGGCCGATTGCATTTACCGATCGGGATGCATTTTCCTTGACAAGTCTGCGGGAGAGGAGGAAGGAAATTGTTAGCGGGGGAGGGTTGGTAGAGCGATAACGCATGTTCGGCCACTTACCTGGCCCTGGATGATCGGTAGCTGTGCTACCAACACCAGCACACACGATGCTGCAAGTACCAGCTTCATCGTGGCACGTGGCTACAGAGATTCTTAACCGTGCTTAAAGCTACTCCGTGCGATCGAACGCCCCGAGAGATACTGCCTCCGATGTGGATGAGTTTGTGCGCCGCACTCGAATATCACGGCGAAATCCGATTTCACTACAATCTCAAAGCTGCTGCTGCTACGGCGGTGACGCCGTGCTGGACGGGACCGTGGTAACGATGACCCGTCGAAGACGGCGATGACCCGACGACTACGAACGCGAGCCACACGACAGCCACAACCACTCTCGCGTCTGTGTTCGACAACATAGGTACAGAAGGCGCGTTGCCGGTACCGAATGGAACTGGTTTATACGCCGATCGGTTACAAGCGCGATCAGATGGTGCCGTAACGAGATCATCTTCTAGCTGCGTAGAGGGCTGCATGTTAACCGATCGCGGGAAGTGAAAGCCAAGATGATGGTTATGGGGAAATTTCTATTATTGCCTACGCAAATGAGCGTTTGGTGCGTAAAATTACACGAACGATCAAGAAGAAACAAGGACACGCGATTGCACCTTCAACACGTGTAGGGCCACACGGATGAGCAGCACCCAGTATCAAGTGCCCATCCAATACAGTAAAATATTCAAAATAAACCGTTGAACCAGCATAGAAACTGGTCGAAACTCCATAATGGACTGGATAAACAGGAATGTGGTGTCGGTGTGGTTGGTTTCCTGCTATAATCCTTACAAATCAGGCGTAAAATATGGTAATTTTAGTTTCTCAAAAAAGGCACCCGCGTTATCGTATCGTATCGTCAACGTTTTTAAACAACCGCGTGAAACGTTACTCCGCTTCACCGGGCGTGCGTGTGTTTGTAGGAATGTTTTCCCTATTTTTTTTAAATATTTCTGCTCTGCTCACTTGCGTACCCATTCCGCAGTGGACAATGTGTGAATTAAAAGACCGGTTCATTAGTATAAATTTTATTGGATTGAGCATTCGAACATTATTTTTTTTATTTGGTGTGGTGTGAATTCTTCCTTTGGTGAATCGTTGCGGCCATCAATGGCTCATTGGTGCTGCACTGTTAAGTAATGGTGAAATTCGTTTTTCAACAACTTTCGTGTTGCTGTGAAAGATTTTGGGTTTACTTTTAATTTTTGTTTTAGTCCCGGGCATTGCGAGAACTACACTGGCGTACATAAATGTAAGGACATGCTTCATTTTTCATTTATACTGCTCAATCAATTCTCAGTATCCACGAGTACGTTATTACAGAAGTTAAAGTGTGTTAAGTCCAATGGTTTGCTATTTGAAAAAATGTGATGAGAAAGGATTGATTAGAGCGTTTGTGATGGTTAGAGATCCGATGTCATTCAAAATCCATTGAAGTATTGTGTGACTATCGTACTTCAGTCAGTTTAGAGCTGCTACTAAACGAAGTATGGGGCCTTTACAAAGCTTGCTAGTCTTGCTCCTAAATTGTCCCGTAACACTATTTATAATATTTAGATACCCTTCGTCTTCAGTCTCGTTTCATGCCAATGGAAGCTGTCCTTGAAGTTCAACTTCAAGCTCGTCAAATAATTAGTTCACCAGCATCACTGTTTCAACTCATAGCAGAATCGGGTTGCATAGCTTGCCAAAAGTGTTGCCAGTTATTTAAATTATCATGGTTGAATATCATTTCATCCAACATTTTTACACACGACCGTCAAGGAATTTTCTCAGCGATATTGAATTGAATTCGAGTAATGACACTCTGTTAAGTTGTACTGATCGAGACTCAGAGGCTACTCGAAGTTTTCGTTGTTTGACAGAATGTGATGTGCATGTCTTGTCGCATAGTCACTTGAAATGCCAATTCTTCATGAATTAAGGATGCTGTACCAACAGGTCAGCTGACTGTATCACTGTGCGACATATGTAAAACTATATCTCCAATGGAAACTGATCGCACCCTTTTTCATGATTTTTCTTGTTTGAATTGCAAACGATTTAAAAAAAATCAATCTTATGATTTAGAAAAGGTTTAAAGTAGGTTATTTCAACATTTAAAACTGAAACTGACAACCATTCCTCCCCCTGCAATCCGTAGGTACTACTAACAATGCTCCTTCTGCTTTGGCTCTACAACATCAAGAGGTCGCTACCTGCCGTTACTGGCTTCCATGACTTGATTTATTCCCATTAGATGGGAATTGATGTCCTACGTACGAGGAGACGGTCAGGACGGGATCCGATAACCGGTTCAACCACCGCCACCAGATCACTACAATAGTACTATCCATCTGTGGCTAAGAAAACCAGAAATGGAAAACCGAAACAGCTCGAGGTTGTTAGTGGCTCGGGTGAATAAGATCACCCAAGGGTTAAATTCTAGCAAAGAAGACGAAACCACTTATCAAACAGCTGTACAATAAGCGGTTTCTTTTTCTTTCCTAGAGTTTAACCCTCAAGTGAGCTTCATCTCTAATTTAAAAAAAATGATTTGTCATTTAAAAACGTTCTAACTTCAACAATACACTGATACCACTTTCGATAGCTGTATCCCAAATTTACGCATTGTTAGTTATAAAAGTTACGCTTATCATGTAAAAAATATTTTCTTAAAATTTCATAACATTCCATTGGGTCTGTATACTCTAACGTACCATTTAATCCTAAAATTGAGCGATCATTTTCTATAGCTGCACCCACCACAAATCTTTCTTCTGAAAAATCGGTCGCAGGCTCAAATCGATCATTTTAATGAATAAAACATTAATAAAATTTTGTCGGTTCGAAAATTTTCACCATGATTCATGCCATGAAGCATCAGGCGTTGTTGAATCTGCATCAGCTGGATATGATCTTACATTATGGAAATAAGCTTGCTATGGACGGGCAGAGCTGGACTAATGGTCAGTTCTTAAGAAAGCAAAAAAAAAACTTCAAAACACATATTTTGAATAATTTTTGAAAATGATATCGTGATGGTTTGAGTGTCTGAGTGACATTGAGATGTTTTATCGAAAGGACCAAAACGAACAAGGCAGAGGTTCCACATCTGATTAATAGCATTTAAGATTCACTTTCGTCGAAACAAGCTTCCTTTCTCTACGATAATTTTGGGATCAAATCCCATTCAGACTGCCTCCCCGTACGCAGGATTGACTATGCTACTACAGGTAAAATCAAAACACAGGAAGCCAGAAATGGCAGGAAGGGTTTGTAAAGCCAAGAAAGAAGAAGTCTACCAATGTCTGGTGGTCTTTTAAGTAATGTTTGTATAACTTTTAAAAAAATAAAAGAATTTTTGTTATTCATTAGTCTAGATCTGTCTAGAAAAAAATATGTTAATAATTGAAAATATCTCATCTTAATAGTACAAATACAGATTTGAACGAAGAAGCACAAATTACTTTAATCTAATAATTAGTAAGTTTAATTGTAAGAAGTTGGACCAAAACTAAAGGGGCGTCTTTAGAAAGTGCTTTCAGTATAGAAGTACGATAAATTTAAGCAAATCCAACCGTGATAAAGAAACTTTACAGCAACAATGTTTTTAGCCGTAAAACTTCAAGTGCGTGCGGAAAATTATAAAATGTTTGTAAATTTAGAGTAAATCGTGCACGGAAATTGGGCAAAATCAATTGGGAAGTTAAAATGTTAAAAAAATCCAGGAAAGAAAAACATAAGCCTAAAACCAGCTTATGTTTTACAATCGTAAAATTAATTATGCCGATTGGTTAAAATTATGCCGATTTGCAACGAAATGGCATTTTTTTAAATTTATATTCCTAAAATTATTCATCAAACTCAAAATTTAGGAATATTCAAAATTCAAACATTTTTGTGTACAGTTTTCCTATTCTTCCTATTCGTTGTTGTATTGTAGAAGTATTGTTCGTCACTGTAGATGCGGCTGAAGAATGTGGTTAAACTGAAGTGAAGAATTTCTTGGCAGGGAGGGTGAAGAAACATTCTTTTTAATCCTGTGTGTTACTCAAGAGAGTGTTTAGAGGAGTGATTTATCACTGCGAGGAAACTTCAAACGATTCGAGAGGTATTATAAATGTCCATACTAAGATAGGTAATCACTATCGAAAGCCGGAAAGGTAATGAAATATGTTTTTAAAATCGTAAAAACGAGCCGAATTAACGGCGACCCATCGTTCAATACATTAAAAATTCCAGCAATTTTTTTATGATGTAGCTTTGCGCTGGATTCCTTACATTTTCCATCATGAACTCGGGACTTGAGTTTGGTTTTGTGATTGAAAAATATCGTTTTCTTATGTTTTTTTTTGTTGATTTTATTATTTCCTTCGCAATTTGTTACTGAAATTTAAGGTATTAATATCTGACCCCGTTTTTTTTAGAATAAATAACAAAGAACTAGAACAGTACAAAATGTTGTATAACTATACGAAAACCTAAGGAAGATATATTTCTAGTAGTAGTAGTAGAAGTTTTATTGGGAACAAGTGTATAATGTTATTGAACAATGCATACTTAAATAATAATGGGTTCGCTAAACTTGCACTCCACATTGATAATTGAATTTTTAGATTAGTGATTGCTGTGATAAAATCTTTTGATTTGAATGAACTTATTTAGTTGCGGAAAAAATGCAAAAAAAAACCACGATTGAGAAAAAAAAATATTTAAACACTAAGCTAACCTTAAATACAGAACTAACCTAAACTTAATCCTAAAGAGAAACTATAGAATATAATCCGTTCAACCTAACGTTATTTGAAGATTTTGTAGACTTATTCTACTAATTGTTGAATAATCCGACTGGAGTTTTGAATACATCTGCTTAGGTAATTTATACTATTTTTTAATAAATAATCATCAATTTTCAAAATTTTAAGCTTATTATGCAAATCATTAGTTCTGTACCACGGTGGTACATTTAGAATCATTTTAAGTATTTTGTTTTGCTTGATTTGAATTTTTTTGCGATGGACCAACGCGCAGCTACTCCAAACAGGGGCTGCGTATGTGATAATAGGCCGAACATATACTTTATAAATGAGCAATTTATTTTTTTGATTTAATTTTGATTTTCTGTTTAGGAAAGGGTAAAGTATTTTAATCAGTTTGTCGGCTCTTGCCAATATGTTTTCTATGTGATTTTTGAATGTCATGTGTCTTTCCAATTGAACTCCCAGATACTTTATATTGTCTTTCCATTGTATGGTACCATGATTAAATCTTAACTCGCTTTGAGGTAATTTGCGAAAACTCGTGTTTCTCGTGAAGTATATAGCTTCTGATTTGTTGTAATTTGATTTTAGTTTCCAGTACCTACAGAATTTTTCATACGCTTTAAGTGCCTTATTTAATGGATTGATGATAGATCTAGGATTTTTAGCAGCAGCTGTAATTGCCAAATCATCTGCATAAAGGTAATTTGAGGTTCTTGGGGAAGTTGGAACATCGGCTACATAGATATTAAAAAGAAATGGTGACAGTATACTACCCTGGGGAACACCAGCTAGAGGTTCATATGGATCTGATATAGTTAGTCCTATATGAACTCTATTTTCTCTGTTGTAGAGGAATGAACTAATTAATTTAATAACGTGAATCGGAAATTTGAACCTGATTAACTTGAACAACAATCCGTTATGCCAAATAGAATCAAATGCTTTTTCATTGTCCAACAAAACTAAACCCGTCGATTTTTTTCTAGATCTGTTCTCTATTATTTCTTTTTTCAGTCTATGTATTTGGTGAGTTGTTGATCTATTGGGTTGGAATCCAAATTGAGTATCAGGTATAATATTGTTGTCTTCTATATGGGTCCGTAAATGTATAGAGATTATTTTCTCTAATATCTTTCCAAGACAGCTCAAAAGGGAAATAGGTCTGTAATTTTCGGGCTTTGAGTGGTCTTTTCCGGGTTTAGGAATGGCAATAATTTTAGAAATTTTCCATTGGGTGGGAAAATAGCCAATGTTAAGACAACCGTTACAAATTTTAGCTAGAAACATTATTGCTTTTATGGGAAGATGTTTAATTAGTTTGTTATTAATTCCATCGACTCCACAGGATTTTTTGTTTTTAAGATTTTTTATAAGCTCCAATAGAGTTTTAGGTTTGATCAATTGTTGTGAGCTTAATGAGTGTGTGCGATTCGATGCAAAGAAAACCCTATTAGAGTTAATAATTTTTCTCTCTATTGGGCTTATTTTATCGAAAGTTAATCCGTGAGCCTTTTGGAAGTGTTCTTTAAGAGCGTTGCTTTTCTCAGACGCTGTAAGTAACTTTTGGCTCTCGATGTTTAAGGTTGGGATGGTTCTTTGTTTATTTTTTATAATATTAACAAAATTGTATAATCTATTGTTATTATTATGCTGCATGTTAATATTGATAAGTGCGTTAGACCAAGCAGCGTTCCGTACCATAGACATTTTTGAATCAATCTCATGTTTAAGATAGTAATAAGTGTTTCTATAGTTTAAATTTAATCGGTGTCTTTGCCATTTCTTCCTGTATTTGTTTCTTAGTTTGATGAGTGATATTATGTGGTCAGGAATTATGATTTTGTATTTTCCTGGAATTACTATTGGGATAGCTCTATTTTTTGCTGTCGATATGGTCGTGGTAAGAGTATGGATCATATTATCAATTTGTTCGGGAGTTCTTATGGCGTTTATGTGTGTAGTGGACAAGTCAATTGAATTATTTATTATATTTTTATACAGATTCCAGTCTGCTTTACTGTAGTCGGGAATTCCTTTATCAGGAATGGTATTTGTAGAAGATCTTTTTAAGCTAAATATAACTGGTAGGTGATCGGACGTGAGAGCAGTGATTGTTTCTAGTTGGGTAAACGATCTGAGATTATTAGTCAGTGTTAAATCAAGTGTGGACGGATTTCTATTTGGATCTTTTGGTATGTATGTGGGTTTGTCAGGGTGATAAATAGAAAATTGTCCTTTTTGTGATTCCTCAAAAAGAAGTTTTCCTGCAGAGTTTGATGAAAGACAGTTCCAAGACTTGTGACGAGCATTAAAATCGCCACAGATGAAAAAGCTTTCATTAGAAGCAGTAATTCGCTGAATATCCTGCTTGAAAATAGAAAAATTGGTGTTTTTCCCCGGGTGATATGCTGCAACCAAATTCAAAGTACCTTGAACTGTAAATATTTTAATGCCAATGGTTTCTAAAATCGAAAGTTTTAGGTGTTTTGTTTGTTGATGTTTTAAATTGTTTTTAATTAGTATAAGTACTCCTCCCTTTGGGCCTGTTGTTCTGTCTACTCTGTATGTTTTGTAACTTGGGATGGAAAATGTATTAACTGGTTTTAGAAATGTTTCTACTATCAGCATGGCATGGATATCTTGGTGATTTAGGTAATGAGCCAAATCATAACGTTTATTGGCAATGCCATTGGCATTCCAGTAGGAAATTTTTAAGCTATCATTGCTAGTATCCATCACGGGAAACAGAATTTAGCTATTACTTCTATGATCACTGTGATCTGATCTTGTTTGGTTTTGCATTTTTTTAGTTTTTGAAAAACTACTCCTACGATTGGAACAATTTCCTCTGCATTAAAAAGTTCCTGATCTCCAGGCGTGGTGTTTTGGGTTTCAAGATTTTCAAATCTTGTAGTTTTTGTGTTTATTTGCTTCCAACCTGGAATAGGAGCGGAAAGAGGAAGTGCTGGGAAGTTATTACTAACCATGTTGAATCCACTTGATGGCCTAGTTAGCGTTTTGGTAGTCTTAGGTGCAGGTCGCTTTGGACACCCGCTGTAACTGGCGGTATGGTTTCCACCACAGTTAGCGCACTTTAATTTGTGCTCTGGTACTTTCCCGTCGCCTTTTGATGGCCCTGCTGTGAGAGGACATAGATTGGAGCTGTGTTCTTCCGCACACTTGTTACATCTGGCGATGCGATTGCAATTGTTCGCACCGTGGCCGTAAAGTTGGCATCGTTTGCATTGCATTGGACCTGACCTTTTGGAGAAAAAACTCCATTTCACTACACAGTGGTCCAGGGCCGGGATTGTTCGTAGTAGCTGCATGCTAGTGGTACCCGCACGAAAATGCACTAAATATACGGCTTGATCGTCGTATCGTTTTTGCTTTATAGCTAGTTTTTTGACACTAGTTGGAGCTAGATTTTCTTGTTGAAGAATTTGCATTACGTCTTCAGTAGGAAGTTCATGTAGACCGTATAACACAACTTTCGTTGATTTGTCTTCCTCTAACTGGAAGGTGTGGAACGCAATATTGTTTTGTTCTAAATGCTTTTTCAATTTGCGGAAGTCGTTTGTATTGGTTACTAGAACATTAGTACCGTTATTTGTCTGTTTCGTAGTATAACGCACTACGCCAGCTGCTGTTACACACTTGTGCACGAATTGTACCGATGAACTTTTCACTACTACTGGTGGAACTTTGTTATTGCACGACGCACTGATGTTAGTGGCATTGGGGGTTTTTGATTTGTTCGGGGCACTAGCCTGGAGTTTGGTAACATCTGCTTCGCACTCGCTCAGCAACGCAAAACTGTTTTCGGAGCGATCGGATCTGCATTGTTGATCGTCCGATGCGTCAGTCTGTGTACTCAGTGGTACGATTCTGGGCCTCTTGCCCCTGGGTCTTCCTTTCCCTGCCATCGTGATGGCAGGCGTGTGTGCTATTTACTACTGATTCAGGTGTGTGTATTTGTATTTAACGACCCAAGAGATAGGCGAAATTACGTCTGTTCTTGATCAGGTCTGGATCTAGACTGGAAGATATATTTCTCCGCAATTGTAATTGCTTTCAAATAGTAAAAAACTGCAAGATGCTTTAAACGACCTTTATCAACGTAAATATATTTTTGAATTATTTAATTGAACGTTTCTATGGTTCTCCCTGCCATGCAGTTTTTATGGGGAAGATACAATTTCACTTATAGTCCCAGTACTCACATACGCCTCTGAGACATGGACTCTGTCCAAAACTGACGAAGCCCTCTTAGCCGCGTTCGAGAGGAAGATGCTCAGAAGGATTTTTGGCCCCGTATGTGTGGAAGGACAATGGAGGAGCGACTACAATGACGAGCTCTACGAGCTGTACGATGATCTCACCATCGTGCAGCGAATTAGACTCGCCAGGTCACGGTGGGCTGGTCACGTCATGAGAACGACACCGGACGACTCAGCCCGTAAAGTCCTTTAAAGCCGTCCACACGGACAGAGGAGGCGTGGTAGGCCCAAATTGAGATGGAGTGATGGCGTTGATGCTTCCGCCAGAACGGCCGGATTGGCAGACGACGGCGCTAAACCGTGAGCGGTATCGAGGATTGTTGCAGCAGACCAAGACAGCAAAGCGGTTGTAGCGCCTGATAGTAAGTATACAATTTCCTTAATATTTTTTTGAATGTTTAATATTGCAGGTATTCATTCAAGTTTTTTTATGACTTATGGCAGTTTTAATTATATTTCATTTATTTATTTGTGTTGGAGAATGAACATCCACAAGCAGTGTAAAAACATTGATAAGGAAAGCGAAAAGTTTTCAAATAATAGGAAAAATGCTTAGCTTTACATGGGTACAGAAAATCGGAAATTTAGTGTAAAAATAAGGCAGTATATTTTTCATAAGGGCTAAATGTTACAAAGTATTGGGAAGAAATACATCAAAATTAATCCTACTACCCAAGACGGACAGGCACTAGCCGTGGAAAACAACTATGTTTTTGTAAATTCCATGAAAGTATGGCAGAACATATTTTACAGTAAAATCAAAAGTAAAATAAACTGTAAAAAAGATCAAATTTAAAATTCGAATAAATATTTTTAATAATTTGGGACTCTATTGGCTCTTTCTATTTTTTTTTAATCTTTCCATAGTCTAGATTTGTTATAAAAAAAGTAAGATTTTTCTGGGTCAATTTTTTTTGACATTATAGAAGTATTTTTCTTACTCATTGATTTGTGAAGTTTCAAAAAATAAACTAAAATGAAAATGAAAAGTTTAGTTGTTGAGGACCGGCACCGGGCCGCCCCAAGATGTTGAGGATGCTTTTGTCCAATTTTTGTTTGATTAAACCTTGTAGAAGCATCGAAAGTAGTATCTTGAAAACCGTGTATAAAGGAAGTCTAATGCTATTGCCCGTCACTGTAGTTTTGTTATGTGGAGGTATTTTGCACGTATAACAAAAAAACTGTAAAAGTGTGTGTAAAATTCAATCTATAAAATTTGTGTTTTATTAGTCTTTATAAATTGCTAGATTTTTTTTTTAAGTTCTAGTTCTTTTTGCTATAAAAAACAGGTGTTCGTATAGTTATGTTACCTAGTGGAAGTATCGAAAGCAATAGTTTGATCGGATCGGCTGTAGTGGTTTAATTCCATTGTCCTGCACTGTATTGCGATCTTGACTAGCTATTTTTGGATTTCCGAACTTTCATTTATCCAAAGCTGGATAGTTAGTGCTGCGTAGGAGAAACATGTTCGGAACGTGGAATTGGAACACACATATTGCTTGTATCCACCAGTATATTATTATACAGTCCTTACCACAACTATACCAACACCTGTGTTTTTTTATAATAAAATAAAAACTAGTGGAGTAATCTAAACATGGTGTTGTAGTAAGTTGTAGAGAATAACAAAACACACATTTTGAAGAAAACAGTATAGCGTTAAACACACTTTAACCCTGTCACATAGTTTTTACGGGAAAGACACGATTTTTTCATACTGAGATTTTTAGAATTTTTTGTTAGTCATTTTTTGTATTTCTTACATTTACGTTTTAAAAAGGTTGTCTTAAGCTGCTTATATTTTTGAACGATTTTTAAAACTTTTACAATAGCGGAGAAAAATATTTTCCGTAGGTGTTCGTATAGTTCTGTTATATGGAGCAATTTTGCAGGTGCCAAAATAAATTGTTAAAGTGTGTGTAAAATTATTCTTTTTTCTTTGAAATGTGTGTTTTGTAATTCTTTACCACTTACTAGAACATCAGTTTTAACTAACTTTTCTAGTTTTTGTTTTATTGTAAAAAAAAAAACAGGTGTTCGTATAGTTGTGCTAAGGACTGTACAAGCCGTTTCACATCATAATAAAAAAACACTCCTCAAGGTAAGCAAGTTCATAGTTAAAAAAACGTGAATTTCTGGTTTATAATTTGCTCGCTTCTGATTGATGTGTTACATTGTAAAGCATCAAGCTTGTGGGGAGTGATAATGCTCACACGTTGATCGTTATAGTGCCATGCGATCAGAAAAAAAAGCGCGAAAAGTTTCGCTACCGTAGAGGGCATTGGAACCTGTAAAGCGTACCGTGGCCGAAATCTTAAGTAGTGCGGAATTCCCATACGTCCCATACGTTTGATAAGCTTATTATGCATAATCAAGAAAAAGGCTAAAATTCACTGGCATGTGGAAGAGTTCAGAAACAAGTTTCGAACGACGCGAACCACGCTTCGTTTTTGGCATGTGACAGATCCTTTCGTTTTAGCATTGTTGCAACGTAGGAACCATAAAACCATCACCTGGCTTGGCACTACATACTTCAGGGACGATTCCCACATTGGTTTTTCCTAAACCGTACCTCCCGCGTCGTACCGGCCGATACAATCATTAACCTTTGGAATAGTAATCTCTGTTTGGTGATATGGATGGGCGTAAGATTAGCCGTTACAGAGAACGCGGTGAAGAATTCGGAGTCGATGTTCGGCTAATGATAAGCCACGATCGTTTCCTTGGGCTCTCTAGGCTAACTACAAATGCTAGGTTTGAGGGAAAAAGTTTATTCCCTTCTCGCACGTGATGCTCGCCGCGAACTCGCGATCGTTTCCAGCGCTTGAAATGTGGCGCGCATCAGCCGATCGTGTAACCTCCGTGTCCGTTACGTAAGCGGCATCCATCCCCACCGATATCGAAACGGGCACGCTTCTTTCACGATTAGGCTGGAGTTCTCTGCTGACGTGAAGATTCAGTCGGTAGCTAGCAGTTAGTACAGCTCGTTCGGTCAGTACAGCCGCGGGTATCAGAACCTAGGACCCAGGAGTAGAATTCAAATCTGTGCAATGTGGTCTCTGGGTAATGCCAATCGTTCCCACCTTCGGATTCTACTGGCCGTTGCTGTGGCTTTTAGCTGTGCGGGCCAATCCCTAGCCTGCAGCTGTGTGCCGGTAAACCTCTGTCCGTCACAAGAATTGGATTTACAGATGGCAGACAAGGACGGGTTAATATGTCCCGCCGGTAAAGTGTGCTGTGATGCGCCGGTGGTCGAAAAACCTACCAGCTTGTTGGACGAACTGGATGAAACGCCCTGCGATGGAGTGTGCGTGACCAATGCATTGGAATGTGCCGGTGAGATTGACAACGACGAGTCCGGTAAGGATTTCATCGATGTCAGAAATTATGGGGCTTCTAGTAGCTGTCCCGCCGACCAGTACTGCTGCCGAACCGGTGCGGACGAAGCTGCAATCTGCGATGGAACGTGCCAACCGTGGTTGCTCTGCATTATGCCATTGACGCTTGAAGGTTGCAGCGAAGGAAATGTGTGCTGCTATGTGGAAAGTACACCGGCGATGGAGACGATCTACGATATTAACGCCATGGCCGATCCCGATCCCGGCTTCGATCGTGACAGTGCATGTGCGTGGCGCAAATTGCGCGAAGATGGGAACCGGCTTCCCCCGTGGCTGGTGTCGGTGTGGGCTAGGGTCGAAATCATTGCTGGCATTCAAATCGACCAATTTGTTTGCAGTGGAGTGTTGGTGGACTCGTCGCTAGTGCTTACGACGGCGAGCAATGTGAAGAATGTGCCTGCGGAGAAAATGTTCGTGAATGTTGGCGATTACGATATTTCCAGCCGATCTGCACTGAAAATGCAAAATGTAAGTGTTTTTTGTTTTAATGCTGGAGTTTATAGATGGTGAAACGTTATGTGGATGTTGGGAGTGAGTGCTTGTATGGTTGACCGGGTACGAACTTCTCGTTTATGCTTTATGGTTTGCTGATCTAATGGTTGGCACATTAAATGGTGGTTGGAGCATAGTTTTTCTTCTTTTTGGCTTACCGACACCAGCATGGTCATACCGGCCATCTAATGGCTTACTAAACAAAATTATTTCATGTAGTTGAAAAGTCAGTTATCACTACGGGAGAGTGGTCAGCGTGGGATTTGATCCCTGATCCTGTTATCGTTCCGGCCACCGTGATTACGTTTAGTGAATAAAAAACTTAATCTTATTAACATTCAACCTAAGTTTTGTATGCGAAGTAACGCATAACTAGACCTGATCCGATTTGGCCCGATGGTGAATGCGACAGCGGCGCCGGTCTTCACACGGCAGAACCGGAGTTCAAATCCCATCCGGATCGTGACAATTTGACTAAGTGGTATAATTAAGTCTAGTAAACCAGAAATGATAGGCGTGACCTTAAAAGGTCGTTAGGTCTAGAAAGAAGAAGAAAAGAAGATAGTCCTTAATTATAAAAAGGAAGTTATTTATATTTTCAATTAGAAAACTAACTTAAAGATGTTTTTTCTGTCTTCATAAAATTTTTGTCTTCATGAAATTATTTTCTAACTCATTTGTTCTGGTTTTTGCTTAATTATAAATTCTTATATTTCTTATCAGATAAACCATGTAAAATTGTAGTGATATTTTCGGCTAAAAAAATACTTCGCAAGCAATCACCATCATCAGCAAGAGTTGCAAATCCACCGCGCGAACAAAGCCGATACCGACCGTCACCGATTTATGGTTGTGAATTTTGTGTTTTAATGCGAAAATTATCCATGATTATAGTCCTTGGGAAGCTGTAATTTTTAAATCCAACAAATGCGCTCGGGACGATCGTTGTGAAACATAGCACCCAGCCTGACCCAGCCTGAACTCACTCTCTGTGCTCCATGATTAACCTGGGGGAATGGGAAAACATTGTAAATCAAAGTTAGCTAACCAATTAGGCAGTGGTGAGCTTAACCTCGATGATCATCTTCGAAACCCTATCACAAGGAGAAGCGGAATGCTGGCCGACACACACCGTTAGCCATGGTGATATGTAATATCTTCATCTACTCATCGTAAACAAACGATAATTCCTTTCACTTTTACTAACGCTCTCGCTTCTTTCCAATAAACGACCCCTGGCAGAGAGCCTTCGCTGTTTTTTAATACTTACTTTAACTGCTTAGCCGAACGGGCTAGTATCATCCTAGTTTTGCTAGGAGAGCGATGGTTCGACGCCCCGAGACCCTGAGGCTTCCCTCTATGGTAAAGTTTCTTAAAGTTAGAAACGAAGAAGGCACGCAAGATAAGGTGACAGGCACATCGCACCCGTTAAACAGCTTGCCATAAAACATGCCGCCAGCAAACGTTCGTTGGGAAACAATCCATTAACCAAAATCATACCTCATTTGCATTTCTTTTTTTTTTTTTTTTGTTGAAAAGGTCAACTCATTCCAAAGATTTTTCAACCAAAGGAATAATGCCGGTCCGTTCTTTACGAATGTCTAACAAAAAAAAGAAGAAAGGATTTTCAGTTGGAATAGTTGTAATGCCAATGGGACCGAGTATCGTCGTAGTAGGACTGAATGCCCAGTTATGAGTATACAGTGCCTGCTAAGAGTAAAACCGAACACCTTAATACCGAGCTGTTGCCGGTTTGCTTAGTCTAGAGCTGGACGATCTTTTTTTATATATTTATTATACACTTTATAATTAACCATAAATTAATATAAAAAACTATTTGAAATTCAGTTGCCAAGTAGTCGAAATAGGCAAAAAAATGCAAAAAGTCTGATTTTTGCAAACCTTATGGAAATCCAGCCATATTTCCTAGCAATATCATTGGAGATGAGTATAAAATTCAACTCTAAATTATTATTAAGTGTAATACTTACGTACTTACTGGTGCTACAACCGGTCTACGGTCTTGGCCTGCTGCAACAATCTTCGATACCCCTCACGGTCCAGTGCCGACGCCTGTCAATCGATTATCACGGTCGTTCTGACGGACGCATCAACGCCATCACTCCATTTCAATTTGGGCCTACCACGCCTCCTCTGTCCGTGTGGACGGCCTAAAAGGACTTTACGGGCTGAGTCGTCCGGTGTCATTCTCATGACATGACCAACCCACAGGAGCCTGGCGAGTCTAATTCGCTGCACGATGGTGAGATCATCGTACAGCTCGTAGAGCTCGTCATTGTAGTCGCTCCTCCATTGTCCTTCCACACATACGGGGCCAAAAATCTTTCAGAGCATCTTCCTCTCGAACGCGACTAAGAATGTTTCTTCAGAGGCGTATGTGAGTACTGGGACTAATGTTCTGTTCAGTCCCAGCTTTGTTAATGCGACAGGCATTTAGAGTGGAGAAGTTTCTTCAGGCTGTAGTATGACCGGTTGGCAGCCAGCACCCTTGCGCGTAACTCAACATCAATGTTGTTGTCGGTGCTGTCTTTTGACCCCAGATAGGTAAGGTGATGGACGACTTTAAAAGTGTAATCACCTATCTATTCATCACCCCTGCGTAAATCAGTGTTTGGTAGCAGGGCCCCTTTCGCCTCGTTAATCTCCAACCCGAAGTTTTGTGGTGTTCGTTTGATCCTTTGGAAGGCTTCTGCTAGACATAGGAGAGCCTCAAACCAATGATGTCTATATCAAAGAGGATAAGGATCTGGATTGACTTATAGAAGATGGTCCCCGAAGTTTCCACCTCCGAGTCGCGAATGGCTCTCTCTAGCGCCAGATTGAAAAGGAGACAGGCAAGCCCATCTCCCTGGCACAGGCCCTTGATGGTAGCAAAGAGCTCTGAGAGTTTTCCATCCACCTTAAACTGGCATGTGATGTTGGCCATTGTCATTTTTAAGAGCCTGATAAGCTTGGCCGGGATTCCAAAACAATACAAAAAAGTAAAAAAGGAAGGTGTAATACATTGAAATATTTAATAATGGACAGCTGCCAGGACCATACATTTCTATTTTTTAAGTGCGTTAACCAACTCTAAAGCGACATAACTTAACATCAGTTTTTATGTCAATGGTTTATAAAAAAAAGTGTAAAAAAGAGATAAGTGGACAGTAAATAATGAATGTTCAGTCCTCAAAAAAATCGCCCTCAAAATCCGTCAAAGTTTAAGGTGTCTGGATTTTCATTTGAGTCACTGTATATGAGCAAAGGAAGCTGGAAATGACTTGTTAAAACCATCACGAGGCTCTAGTGCCTGAAAAGGTTGGAGGGAGGCAGATTTTTTTTTGTGGGAAATATGTTACTTGCCACATTCTGGTGATTAAAGGTAAAAATTAACGATCATTTGCATACAAAATAACAATATTAAAATTAATTTACTGACTAGCGAAAACATTTAAAATGCTATTAAAAAGCAAGCCATATAAAATTAATTTAAAAATCAAGATGGATGTCTTCCAGCAAGAATCCGGAACACTAGGGTTTTATAAATTAGCGAAGTGAATCTGAATGTCTCATAGCTGGTGATAATTGTGCGTTTTTCCTCTCTCTCTCTCTCTCTCTCTCTCTCTCTCTCTCTCTCCATCTCTTCTTCGATGGCTCAACATCGGTGGCCAAAGAGACCGTAGTAAATCTTTGAATCGGAACTATCGAACTTAGCAAAAGGATAGTAGTAGCTCGCTTACGCCATTATAATGAAATTAATCAGCATCTTCATTAGCACTCATTTTTACCTTTCTGCAACATTAATTTTGCATATCAAGATCAGTCATTGGACACTAAATTTCTTCACGCATGTTAATAAAATAGTTCCATTCCCTCTCCCGTTCTAGATATACACCGTCAAGCAACAGATCATTTACGATGACTACAACGAAACTTCCGGCCTGGTACACAACGATGTGGCAATGTTGCGCCTCACAACCCCGGTGCGCAATGGACAGTGTGTCGCGTCGCTTAGTTCATCACCGGAAGCACCGGATAGCAGCTGCTACACATTCGGCTGGAACCGAACACTGCTCACGGCCGGATCCGGTCGTCCCGTGCGTTACCCGGTACAGCTGACCAGCTTCCTGGACGATCCGTACTGTGTGGCCGGTGCGATCTGTCTCGCTCGTGACGACGAAGGTCGATGCAATTATGATGCCCTGGACGGATCGCCCATCGTGTGCAGGAAAGGTGAAACGGAAGCCGATTGGCGGCTTCGAGGGTTGCTGGCGAGCAACTGTTCCGGTGTGCCGGCTAGGGGTGTTACCGCGTGGCTCGAACACCAGCGGAATCCTGGCTTCGTGCAAGAAGTGAAACCGTCCATTCCGGACAGACAGTATTTACCGGTGTTATGAGTCGAGTAAATGGAAATTATGTGATTAATAAAGGGGTTTCCCTATCGTCGCTTTATTGTTTGGTTTGTATCGATCGGAATAAGCATTCACAATTCTTGCGCTTACGGAATTCGAAGTTTATAGGAACCAGTTTTGGGTTTTATTCATAAGTGAGTTTTTAAGCTAGTTAACTTATGGCGTATATACATAGTCCCTGGAAAGAATGCTCGTTTCCAGCAGCTTCTTATCGATCCAGTCGCGGAAGAAGGCCACATTGCCGTACACACCGGGCACACCGTTCTCGCCACACCCGATACCCCACGCAACAATACCGGCCTGGTAGTAGTGTCTCGCCGAGCCCGGTATGGGACAGACGAGCGGAGAGCCACCGTCCCCGCGACACGTATCCCGTCCGGCAACGCCTCCAGCACACAGGAAGCTTTGGTGCAGTGCGAATCGCTTGCCTAGCCGCGTGGATCGAAGCGCCTGTTGACAGGTGCCGTGCGGAACAACCGGCAGCTCCACCTTCTTGAGAATCACCTGGTACTTGCCCTCCTTGCCGAACACGGTTTTGCCCCAGCCGGAAACGACACAATTGCTGTGATCGAACGTAGTGCCCTTCGGTGGCAGACAGATCGGCTGTACGTTTTCGGCCAACTTGAAAGGTTCTGTCATGATGAGCAGGGCCACATCGTTCGCCAGCGAACCCTTGTTGAAGGCTTCGTGCGTGATGACTTCCGCGATATGGCCATCCTGATGGGGAAGCAACTCGTCCCGCGTTTGTGTGTCCCATTCGCCGACGCGAACCAACAGCTGTTCCTTCTGCATGTTGAACACGCAGTGCGCTGCGGTTAACACCACTTCCGGGGCGATCAGTGAGCCACCGCACTGGTACACGTTCAGCGTCGTACCGGTGGCGGATTTCTCGAGCAGTATGGCCGCCATCCATGGGAACTCACCGTACTGCGATTCACCGTCGGCGTCACCCGTTATGCGGACTCCGACACCATCGTAGTTGCGCAAACCACACGTTGGACGGCGTACGTCCAATCCACCAACGTCGGATCGTGGTGGAGCGGCGGAGGTAAGGGACGGTGGTGGCACATCGAGCACAAAGTCCTTCTCGCAGCAGATGTGCAGGTAGTTGGGACACTCGGCATCCTCCGCGGCATCCTCTCCGACGCGTATATCAATTACGCCCGCTCCATCGCTGATGATGTGATTGTTACTGCACAGATAGTATTGCACACATTCGCCGTTACAGGTCTGGTGGTAAGTATAGACCACATTAGGTTATTAAGTAAGCGATCTAAAACACCAATTCCATGTTTCTATCGCCACTTACATTCGATCGTCGTGTAGGGGAACCGTTAAATCCTTGAGCGCCTGCAAAGCCAACAGCGGATGTGGCGAGTGCTAACACGCAAAGCAGCAACGATGGCATGATGAGGTTAACAACTGGTTACGATACGAAGATTAACGTTAGATAACGAAAGGACACCAATTCAACAAAAACCAACACACTAAACCGCTGATGATAGCGATGACACTAACGCTCTAGCAGCGCGTACACCATCGTTCACGTTTCGGACGAGATTGATCAGATGGAGAGTTTAGCGGGCTACATTTAAGTCGACGATCTGCAAATGACCAGTTCGGCACGGTGCTTCGGTACAGGTTTTTGGTCCAAATTTTACGTTCGATCTTTAACATATGGCTGAGAAAAAAAAAATGTTGAAATCTTTGCTCTTCTTCGTGATCGCCGTGATAAGGGTGGTCACGACACTGGAAAATTCCGCCGGGTGGGCAGTTTCGGTACAGCGTGGCGAGCCTTCTTTCGACCCTCCCGATCGTGGTGTTTCTGTGAATGGAAGGTAATGGGAAATAGTATAGCAATCGGCAAACGTATTGCCATTATCCTAGGAATCGTAAATCCTTAAAGTTGGCTTGGACAAACCATTTTTTACAGGAAGTATTAAGCAGACAAATACGTTCCTGGAGATATGTACCCCGAGAGGTCTGTATTAAACTTATTGGGAACATTCTAGAGCCGTGATAGTTGGCTGAATTAAAACCGTTAGCGTTTCTTCGTGATCATCTTATTTTGCTTTATCTCACTTTGTCGTAATTAACATCGTTAACTTCAATTTTACCGTTCGTCCTTGTGGTTCTGCGGAGTATTACGAAGATCACTCCTGTTCGACATGGGACAGAAAAATCTTTCTAGAAGCTTATAAAATTTATAAAATTTACATAATACTTCAGCTGAGTAGAGCTATCCAACGGACTAAAATTTGAACCACACACACACCCACCTGAAATCCGTTCGTTTCACGTGTCGTTCCGATCCGCTACCTTTTATCAGGCGATACAGGTTTTCCGTAGTATCGATCGCCGATCGCACAATCCGGTATTTTCGACTTCGATATTCCCCAGTAGGGAAACCCACCTTCGGTAATATCAAACAGTAAGGAGCTACGTAGCTGGCGTCCTGATTGCTATCAGTTCCCGCATGTTACAGAACGATCGCATATCCTGTCTTCGCAAAGGAACGTTCGGAATATGTTTCGTTGTTTCCTTGCTAGGCAAATGCGTACTGCTTGCCTAGCCGAATAGAACAGGTATCATTTCCATTTTCATGCTCAATTCATATTTAATGCTTTCAATTTTCATGTAAAATTTCGAAGAAAAAGTAGTTACATAAGACAGATCAGTTATAAAACGGACCGGACAGGGGAGCTACAGTGATGGACAATAGATTAACACCTCTTTTATATGCGATGTTCAAACTACTGCTTTCGATACTCTTGATAAATTTGTAAAAAGCACTATCGACATCAGAACCGTCCTTATTATTTTTGTTATTATTTAATAAAAAAAAATCAAAAAACATTTTATGGCT
Organism: Anopheles stephensi; assembly: GCF_013141755.1. Lineage (NCBI taxonomy): Eukaryota > Metazoa > Arthropoda > Insecta > Diptera > Culicidae > Anopheles > Anopheles stephensi. The sequence goes on along the minus strand of NC_050202.1, from coordinate 33,673,700 downwards.
GTAATAACAAAGCTGGATTTTTATGTTGAAAATTAGAAAAAAGTAATGCTCAAAACTATACTTTGATGGCGTTATTGCACAAAATGTTTTCATGATAATGACATACACATGGTGAACCCTTATTTTGATTCACATCTGCACAATAAAAAGGTATCCATTGCCAGATCCTTTCAACACCAAGCCGTTAGGTTGATTACCAGATTATGGTGGGATCCGCACCTACCAGACATCCTTAAGCTTTGTCCGTCTTGGAATATGGATGCAAATGCTTCCATTGCACAGCCAAGACGCATCTGATCCGTCTAGCATACATCCAGTATCGTTGTCTGAGAATTGCATTGGAGTGATGCCGCTAACGCTCCGTTTTGAGCTACTCTCGCTTCGCCTTCTCGTACGCTCTACTGTCGCAAACCCATTGATAATCGAGAACTTGAACACACTGCATGAAATAGGTTCTAAATGCAAAATCATGAAAACCTTCCACGTTTTTGCCTCTTTAAAAGTACACCCTAGCACTCCAGAAAATGTAAATCGTGTCAACTTGCCAGGGTCCTGCAGTTTTCGCGTTACAGTAGATACCTCGGTGAAAGAATAAATTTGATCAATAGTACTTGTTCTCGACGATCATATTTCATCTTCTCCAAAGCGCTGTCCAAGCAATAAAATAAATTAAGAAGCCAGACTGCTTCGGGAGAGAAATTCTAAAGGACTTAAGTTACTTGCTTGAAAAAGCTTTCCAAATATATCGTTTTTAGTTGCCCGCTCATAGCGGTATTCGACACAGAAGAGCTTGGGAGGTTTTTATATTCAATCACTCTTAAGTGTCCTTGAAGCGCATGGTATAATAGTTCTTCTTCTTCCTTCCTACCTTCCATTCCTACTGTTTGCTCGTTATATATGTTGTATCTTACTTCTATGTATGATGATGGTAGGGGGGCTTGGTATGGCATAGGCGGAATATCCTGGGCATCCCGGGACAACAAACTACATCGTTGCAATGGCGTGTTGCAATGGTCAACGATTGCAGACAGGGATGGAAGAACGTTGGTTATCATCGAAATAGTCACAAAGGCCATAACACTGACGGAATGAGATGATCACACACGATACGGACCCACGCGCAGTCAACAGGAACACGATTTCGATGACGGATTTATAAATAAAGGATTCGAGCCGAGTTCACCCTGGATAAGGTTCCCTTTCACGGTTGGAAGAAGAAAATGTTTACAAACCATCCTGAATTTTATTCGTTTCGTAATCTTCATGTATAAAAAAATTATATACTCATGAGATAACAATGAGATACTCAGAATTTCATATTTTATCCAACGCCCATATAAAAAATTAATTAAAATAATTAGGTGGGTTGGTGGAAAATCGGCATCATAATATTAATTTTACTACTTGAAAAATTTAAGTGATCTTATTCTATCGCCCGTCACTGTATGTCTTACCAGTTGCACCATTCACTCGGATCACCACGATTGTTTAAATTAATTCAGCAATTTAAATAACCCTGCGGTTTCACACAGATGATGTAAGGGGTTTCATTTTTTATTTTTAAAGTTTTGAGTTGCTTTCAAAGCGGCTTTTAAAATATAGATCATGCCACTCTTTGAGCGTTCCGGTTACCGTGGTGGTAGAGTCGCCGTTCTTCACAAGTCAGAGACGGGTAAAGATAGTCACACGGACCGTTTTCCCGCACGCTGGTAAAATCGAGCCAAGGAAGCCAGAAAAGGCAGGCCAAGACCTCTTAAAGTTGTGGAGCCAAAGAAGAAGAAAAAAAGAGAAGAGATGATAAGGGAGCGAAGTGCTGTGCCAAGATTATAACATTGGGTCATATGATTATGAGAATTTTAGATACCTTGCTCCTGTGTACCATGGATATACTACCTATGAAGTCATACTACATAATGATGATTATAAGCCCCAGCTCATACCCCATCGAAGGTTTAAGGAGGACGTAATTTATCTTTATAGATATTTAAAACTCTGATCATGAGTAAAGAAAAAAAAAACAATTCGGGAAGCGGAGACATTGCAGACTGTTACAACGAATCCATTTTTGTTTTCTATTTCAACTTGTGTCCTCAAAATTGTTGGGACACAACTGTCACACTCATATGGCCTATATCACTGACAAACCATCATGATATTTGAGTGCCTTATCGAACTGTTCTTCCGGGACAGGATATACTATTGTGCCTGAGTGTCTCATACTAGCTGAACATTGATGTCTAGAGCACCCCATAAATGTCCGCTTCTTCGCGCTCGCGTGTCTAATATTTTTTATTATTTCATTCAATTTTATATACTTATCATTTACAAACAATCTAGATCAATTCTCAAGATCATGATGACAAGTGCCTCTTCTCTTTCTTCTCGGCTTAACGACATCTTAAGGTCATGCTGTCTAGTTTACTAGTCTTAATGATAGCACGTAGTTGGATAGTCCGTCCTCACTACGGGGGAACCCCTGTCCTGAAGGCTGAAGTGTGAAGACCGGCGCCGTTGTCGCCTCGACCACCAGACCGCTCAATGATATGTGTAGTTACAGGATTATTGTAGGTAGAGCAGGTTACTTGCATGCCCTAGTAACTGCTGGCATCCTATTAAACATTCGGATCCCTTTAAAAAACGAAGATGAGTCAGCTGGGTCTACAAAAAGACCCCCAAAGTGATGAGCGAACAAGTTACTAATTGCCTGGAGAGAGGATATAGAGCGGTCGCCCATAGTCATCGTAGATGGAATAGCAGAGCTACCCCGACTACTATTGGCATAGCGCCAAAAGGATTTAGGATTGGAATGGTGCTGTGATTGGATGCGCACAAAATGAGTGCGAAGGCGGATCCTGTTGTACCTACGGTGGGCAGATGCTGCGTATTTGAAGACGCAGATAGGCACGAAGCGCTCGTTTTAAATCCGCCTTAAGGGCACGAAGGTGAGAGTCAGACCACAATGGTTTGGGAGGTGGCGTACGAAGAAGGCAACATGTGGAGAGGAAAGACGAAACTACAAACGTAACGTTCGCAACAGCCTCGTCGATCGTGCTCCTAGCCCTCACCAAAAAAACAGTGTGAAATCCGTTTCGTATCTGATATGCGTGTGCAGTACCGATGAACTGCTCTCTCCCCAAAATATCCTGACATGGCATTATACCTTTCAACAATTTGTAGATGAAGATCATTGTCTGCTACACTATCCTCCACATCCATTGTAAGATATTTCGAAATTTTTGGGTCAAGGTATTTCGATATTGCGATACATTGTTCTAATGTATCTTTCCTAGTATCCTGACTCTTTCATTTCGACTCGTTCAAATCGTCCAAAGAAAATCGACGAGCCGTTCACCAAAGGTAGGTTGTTGCGAACGCGACGAGTTGAACTAAATTTAACGGCATGCGAAGACGGATATTATCTTACAGAAAAACCTATCTCACAGATGGCGACCTTCTACCATGAGAAAACGAAAGTATGGTGCGTTATTAAAAATCTCGGAAGAGGTAGAATACCCAGGCATAGGAAAGTTACAATTACACCACCGGCCATGTGGCAAAGGAGTAAAAGGCGTAAAATAGGTTTTCTTTTTGACCCGCGCCTACATTATGTCATCGAGATAAGGAAGAGACATGAACAACATCTCCAGCACATGGTCATAAAACGACGGGGTAACGTTAGCTGCAATTGCGTCGGCATCGTAATGTAATGCTACGCCTATGACAAAATTAACAGACCTCCTACACTAGCCGACGGATCGACAAGGATCAAACGCATCGGCATACCGCGTTAGGATGAAGAAAATCGATGTAATGTTATTTCATGTAATTTTTCCCGCGGAATTAAGTATATAAGACAAAAAATTTGAGAATAAATTTGACTTGTTGATTCTTACAGAATCGGAAAAGTTTTCACCTTCGCCTTCCCTACGGATGTTGGTCCCGCACTTTGGTGTTTCCACACTCCGTCGAAAGAATTAGGCGAAACTAGCCAGCTTAGGTCCACGGTTAAATACTACTCCTGGTCATCCAGGAAAAAAGGCTAATCCGCTTGATCGCTAAAACTGGTCCTTTCCGTTGTCCAACACTGCGTTAGTTGAAGCGCGAGTCCGCCGTTAAAAACTTCTCCTGGTTATCCAGGAAAGAAGGTTAGCCGCCCGACTCTAGCGATTCTAACAAAGTAAAGGAATCTGCGCGGAGGTTTCCGAATCGACCATTCCTTCGCGTGGTCGGTTCAACAACGGTTCGTTATCGAACTAACATAGGTTCATACTTACTTATACTATGATTTCGGATGGTTCCGACGATTCCGGTCGGTTCCGTGGATTCATAGTTTCTTTATTACGATTATTACGGTTCCGCCGGTTCCAATGATTCCGCCAATGATGGCGGTTTAAGACATTTTCCGAACCGGACGACAAGGATGAGCCTGGAATAAATACCATTCCAAATTTCAGGCTTCTCCTGTAAAATTAAAGAAACACATAGAATTGTGTAGGTATTTATCTACTGTTGTGAGAAATATGTCTGCATCACACTCAATAATATGATTTAGATAAATTTGATATCCGATGACTCACAGTAACATTTTAAGCTATTTTTATTAACAGTCCACCAAAGCTAAGTTCAATCAACAAATGAAGTTTCATCTATTTTAGCTATTTAACAAAATTCTAAATAATACGCTATAGCTTTCTACTAGTCTGATTTGTTCCAGCTAGTACTCTATAGCTTCTTGCGTAGTGTCACTTGTGGTGTGCGCTATTGTTCACTGCTGAAAGTCGAGTCTTGCTTATCACGTTAAGCTACAGCAGCTCCTATCATGCTGTTTCCATAACGCACGAAGGCTGCCTCCAGGAGCAGTTTCATCTTCGGGACTGGTTCTATTGACCAGCCAACCGAAGTCATCGACGCACCATACTAACTAGTTCGATGAAGGCTTCATTACTGCAACTATACGCAATGGCATGTTATTCTAGAAAATCTTAAAAACCATCGTTCCATTAAATGTGTGATGAAGATACTGAACTCATGTCCTGTCCTTAGGATACTTGTCAAAGGTCGGTTTACGTTTACGTTAAAGAACACCTGTTGTGCTGCTGTTGGTGAGAATAGCCAAGCACACAGTTTCTCTCCAGTCATGTGTGCGGATCGGTGTTCTGGGCTATTGTTAGTATAACGTTCAGGGTACAATAAAAGAAAATTGTTTTAAGTTACTTAGATTAGATTGCAAATGGAACAAGATCACTCACTTTCAATCGACGCTCTCTTTAAAATGAGTTATGTGTCTCTTAAAAATCACGCCTGCTTCGATTCAAAGCTCATGACAATCTGATGAGGTGTTCATTATACCGGGTGGTTTAAGATCGATCTGGCGTAATTTTTAAAGGGCAAATGAGTAACCATTGAGTTACTAGGAGCGATCGAATCTCGGCGAACGAAATTTGTGCTGGAATAACCTCTCACCATATTATTTCAACTGTTGTTCATATTGCAAAACGCTCCAGGTTTACTAATAAGGACTTCTTTTCGTTTCGTCGGTTTTTGTATATTCTGTTTTTACCGTATCAATCATCTTGGTTGATGTCATCTTTCCCCTGCTCCCCACGAATATAAAAACCAGCTAAGCTTTTCTCTTGAGTTATAGCAGCCCATTCATCATGTAAGTTGTTATTTGCCAGATGTGATGTTATTCGATTCATACGACAATTAGCTTCATGTTTAAAACAATAATCGATGTTGAAATAACACACAACATGTTTTAAATACAGAGACGCATGTTTTGTGACCTGAGAATAGAGATATTGTATGTAAATAAATAAGAAATGAATTAACTTAAGCATGCCAGAATAAAGGCCAAAACCTCCCGTGGTTGTTGGCCCTGAGAAAATGTAATTTTACATATTTATTACATGCTTTGACCGTTTGGATTCTTAGTATTATTAAAATAAAGCTGTATAATTAATATTAGTATAAACCGATCTCTACGAAGATAATGACGGAGATTTCACCATCGTGCAGCGAACTAGACTCGTCAGGCTCCTGTGTCAGTGGGCTGGCTGGTCACGTAACGAGAATGACACCCGGACGACCCACCACGTAAAGTCCTTTTAGGCCATGGTCAGAGGTGGAAGCTTGGTACTACCAAGTAGGTGATCCCAAATTGACATGCAGTGATGACGTTTTTGTCTTCGGTAGAAGGTCCAGGATAATGGATAAGCAGACTACGGCTCTAGACCGGGGGTGGTAACGACGATTGTTGTAGCAGCCCTACACCGTGAAGCGGTTGTAACGCCTGACAAGTAAGTAAGTAATAATTTACTTACTTTTTTCTTTGGTCTTGGTCTTCAAATAATAACCATCAAACACTCAACGATTTAAAACAAGACTTAACAACGTCTCCTGTTGTTAGATTTATAAAACCAAGAAGACCAGTTTTATGTACTATATCATTTTTTTATTACAACCCTAATACAAGTATTTGCTGCACATTAATAAACGTTTGTCTCTTGTTTTTCTCAGTGCCGGACACGTGCGCTTATGGCGTGTAGACATAGTCCCGAGCCAAAATACTGCGCTGCACCAACTGCTGATCGATCCAGTCGCGGAAGAAGGCCACATTGCCGTACACTCCGGGGATTCCGTTTTCACCACACCCGATACCCCACGCAACAATACCGGCCTGGTAGTAGTGCGTCGGGGAACCGGGAATCGGGCAGACGAGTGGAGAGCCACCGTCACCGCGGCACGTATCCTGTCCGGCAACGCCACCAGCACACAGGAAGCTTTGGTGCAGCACGAACCGTTTGCCAAGTCGAGTCGAACGGAGCGACTGTTGACATTCACCGTGCGGAACAACCGGCAGCTCCACCTTCTTCAGAATCACCTGGTACTTGCCCTCCTTGCCGAACACGTTCTTGCCCCAGCCGGAAGCGAAACACTTGCTACGATCGAACAAGGTACCCTTCGGTGGCAGACAGATCGGCTGTACGTTTTCGGCCGGTAGGAAGGGTTCGTTCAGGATCAACAGAGCCACATCGTTAGCCAGCGAACCCTTGTTGAAGGCTTCGTGGGTAATAACTTCAGCGACACGTCGGTCTTGATGTTGGTACAGTTCATCCCGTGTCTGCGTATCCCATTCACCGGCACGGATCAGCAGCTGTTCCTTTTGCTTGTTGAACACACAGTGGGCCGCGGTCAGTACGACGTTCGGAGCAATCAGCGAAGCGCCACACTCGTACACGTTCAGATTGTTGTCAGCGACGCGCTCCTCGCGCAGTACAGCCAACATCCACGGGAACTCGCCGTACTCCGATTCGCCGTTCTTGTTACCGGTGATGCGGAAACCCAGCCCATCGACATTGCGGAAACCGCAGGTTGGCCGGCGCGGTTCCGGTCCACCCGGTCCAGTGTTCGTGGTCGGTGGTGCCTTGGTGGCGGTCGGTGGCGGTTCAACCAGCACCGAGTCCTTCTCGCAGCAGGTGTTCAGGAAGTGTGGGCACTCGTACTCCTCGGTTGCGTCTTCACCGACGCGAATATCGATAATGCCGGCACCGTCCGTAATGATCTTGTTGTCGCTGCACAGGTAATACTGCACACACTCGCCGGTGCAGGTCTGAAACGGAAAGGCAGATCTTTTACTCCAAAGACTTGGCTTTGGTGGGTTGGTGCATGCAAACACTTACATAGCGTTGTTCAGCCTGTACCGGAGCCTGTGGGGCAACAGGCGCAGGCGGCAAGGCAGCAGCAGCTGGTTGTTCTGTCACGGTGTTTTTGTTCTCGGTCAAGTTGTACAGCGACAAGTACAAGTCGTCCAGTGTGTCCTGAGAGGCTACCAAGCCTGCCATAAGAGCTACTGTGGCCAGTAGCGCGATGGTTCGGGACATCATGCTAATTTGAAGCTGTGAAGGGAGTAGAAAAAAAAGGAACATTAATCTCGGTCCTCGGTCGTTCGTTTTTGACAGCTCGATCTTGTGTGATGCAAAGTGTTGGCAGAGTGCGGCACGAATGTAGCATATAAATTAAGTTCTTAATCGACATTTCGCAACGTACGGGTACGCAGCAAGATGAGAAACAATCCATCCCGCATGCGAGTAAAAACTTGGTGTGGTTTTATACTATTAACACTTCCCGCCAACCCGCGGACATTCCGCCTGTGTTGTTTGTATTGATTTCTTCGGCAATCAGCGTTAGGGAAATACCGAAAATAGAAGAAGCACAACAGCAGCAGCAAAAAATAACACACCGCAGGTGATCGTCTGATGATAACCTTTACCCATACGTGTACAGAGGTGCGCACGCATTCATAGATTGTAGTTAATGCACTAGAGCAGGAAGGCGAGTCCGGTGCGAGGCTAGTGCTGCTTGCCGACCCCAACCAGCTTCACCCGATCGCTTCCACCCGTTCCGTTCCGTCTTCGGCCAACACCAATACTCACCACCGAGCTAGCGAAACGACACAAACACACTCCGCTAAACGCACAAAACAATGCTCACGTTCAATGGCACTCGGTCACCGAAACCTCGGGGTGGCTGCTCCCGAATCCCGTAGCAAAGTTGCGAATAAACAATGATCCGACCGTGCGCGTGCGACACCGTTCGCGGTCAGGAGAAGATTGAGCTACGCGGCCGCGCGATCGTATGGCTTTAAGGCAGCAGACAGTAGACGATCATCCACGGTGGTGTGCGTATACGGCACACCCCGCTCGAAGGGGTGGAAGGAGGATGAGAATGGGAGGGGGAGGGTGGTAGGAAATGGAGCTACCTCGCACCGGCTTTTGAGAACCGGATTGAGATAACACGTCTTCTCTGCGTCTGCGTCCCTTGCTCTGTCTCCGCCGAGGCTGGTTGGAGGCTGTTCTCGGTGACTGAGTGCGGTGATTCCCGATGTACGGAGAGACGCGCGATCGGTTGCCTTCAAACTTCCGTTTGTTCCCTTCGGGTGCAGCTCCGGTGGTACGGTGCGACCGGTTCCTTCGAAGGCGCAGCAACGCACCAACAAATCTTCTGGTCAAATTAATCTCATCTTTCGAATTTTAAGAGTTAGAAACAAAACAACATCGGTCCCATTGCCGATAACCCCGAGTGCCCGAGACGCTTAACCCAGATTCAAAATCTCGAAAACTTTCACAACCAAACCAAGAGACTGTCGTTTGATTGTTTTTTTTTTGTTTTTCCTTGAAGCCAAATTTGCATCAATAACACCAATTCTAGCCCCTGAAATGGACCAACGTCCGCGGAAAGTTGCAAGATGCAACCTTCGCGGTTCCGGAATTCCCTCACATAATGCTGGTTGTGGTAAGCGAAGCATCTTGGAAGGATGTTTTGCTGGAAGCTCCATAAATTCCTGGAAAATCCTTCCAGAAAAAACAAACCTTCTCTCGAGCAATTGCCAGACGGAGCCGACTGTCGGATTCGTGTTGACCAGACACGACCAGGCTAATATACGCATTGTGTTTTACGATGTTGTTTTAATATCGCGATCAGGTCACAAGCAGGTTTTTTTTTGTATGCCTGTGCGAGTGTGTACGTGTGGCATGAGTTTGGCAAACAATCATCAACACCAAACAACTCATAACACCCGGATGGACAACGTTGCGGAATAATAATTGCTCTGTGCATGGCGATCCTCTTGTTGTACGTATCGGGTGACATTGACACCTTCATATTCGTACGAAACCGGGCAGTGGTAATTGACGGAAATGATTTCCCCACGAATTGTTGCACCTTCGATCGATGTCTGACGGTCTGATGTTCGAATGTTGTGCGTGCGCTTTCGTTCGCCGAAGATGCACCGAAATGGTGGAAGAAGACACTGGCCCTGAACAGCGTCACTCACCTTGACCGGTGGTGGTCTGGGGCAGCCAAACTCGTTTTTATTTTTTCATAAATCTGTTTTTCCATTTTATTTGTTTACTACCTCGATCGCATTGGGACTGGCCGGTCCAAAAGAAGAAATGAAAATAAAGAATAAATTAGAAGTGTCTGTGAATTCGATCCTCTCCGTCTTTTTTTTTTGGGACCTGTTTCTTGCAGTGCCTCTTGAAGCAGAAGCAGTGGACATGCATTCAACGCAAACGACACGGCGATTCAGTTCTATTGTAAAGAAGCTTTATTGTTTACAAATTGTTTAAAAGTATTCATAATCACTTAAAAAAGGGGGCTCGTAAGGAGGATTTCGGAACATCTCGTACGGCAAGACGAAGCGAAGCGCGGTCACGAACCTCTCCTTGGGTCACATTCGTCGATACTTGTGTGGCGCTGATAAGCGCATTCATCAGCAGCAGGGTCGCATCATGCTCGTCAGGAGGGTTTATTTTGAGTGTCTTGTTTAAGTTCGCTAAAATCCACACCTATCGCTCCCAGTGTGTGGTGGTGAGAAGTAAGTCTGTCCACAGTAACGAGCACTAGGGCGTATAGCTTTCTGTACCGAAGTTACGTTGCACCATGTGCTGATCGATCCAGCCACGGAATTTGGCCACGTTGGCGTAAACGCCCGGGATGCCGTTCTCGCCGCACCCGATACCCCAGGCGACCAATCCAGTCTGGTAGTAGTGGTGCGGGGAGTTGGGGACGGGACACACGAGCGGGGAACCTCCGTCACCCTTGCACGTATCCTTTCCGGGCACACCGCCGGCACAGATGAAGCTCTTGTGCAGATTAAACTTGGCACCGAGTCGGGTCGTGCGAAGGGCCGTCTGGCACTGATCGTTCGGAACGACAGGCAGATCGATCTTCTTTAGGATTACCTGGTAGGTGCCGGCCTTGCCGAACACGTCCTTACCCCATCCGCTGGCGAAGCACGTCTCATGGTTGAACACCATGTCCTGCGGCGGTAGACACACCGTCTGGATGCTCTCGTTCGGTTCGACCGGTGAGTCCAGGAACAGGAGCGCGACATCGTTATGCAGTCCACCCTTGTAGTAGTCCGGATGGACCACGATCTCGACAACTGATCGGTCCTGGTGCGGGTAGATTTCGTTCTTCGTCTGCGTGTCCCACTCGCCGACACGCACCTTCAGCTGGGCCGGAGCCTTGTTCTGGACGCAGTGGGCCCCGGTCAGCACGACCTGTCTGTGAATCAGCGAACCACCGCACGTGTACACGTTCTCGCGCAACTGACCGAGCACTTCCTCCGTCTTCAGGATCGCCACCATCCACGGGAACTCACCGTACTCGGCCTCGTTGTTCTTCGAGCCGGTGATGCGGAATCCGATACCGTCCACATTGCGGCGACCGCAGCGCGAATCGTGCACGAGGCCAGGATTCGGTCCGGGGTTGGTTCCCGGGTTGGGGTTCGGATTTGGCACTGGGTTCGGTGTCGGCGGTACTGGCGGTGGAGGTTGAATCTTAACGATAGGGAAAGCATAGACAAACTCACAAAAACTTGCACACATTTGTTTCACGAGTGAATCTCCAACCGTCATTTACTTACAATGTCCTCATCGTAGCAACACTGCAGCAGATAGTCGACGCACGGGTTATCGTCCGAGAAGCGAATATCGATCAGTCCCTCGCCGGACGTGCTGCTGTTGGAGCAAAGGTACTTCTGGATGCAGACGGCTTCATTTCCACACGGTCCACCCTGAAACGTCGTGGAAGGGTGCCCGTTAGAAGCTGCCACCGATCGATCGGTCGAGGATCACTTACCTTCACGCCAACCGCTGGCGTCGGTGGTGGTGGTGGTGCGGATGTTGGCGGTGGTACGTCCTTACCCGGTGAGGACGTCGTGAATACCGAGTTGATCAAATCGTCCAGGCTGAGATCGTCAGCAACTGTGGGCCGGAAGGAAAGGGCGACTAGCGCCAGCAAAGCCAATGCCGCACGGAACCGCTGCATGGCGACGACTTTGAGTTACACGCGAATACACCGGGTAGTTGTGCTCTCGAACGCTAGGCTCTGAGGAGAATGAAGTAGTCCGGTGTTGCGTTAGTATGTTTTAATGGTGCCGGACTCTGGCAGCGACCTCCCGATTGTATGACCGTGTGCGATAGTCTTGGTGTCGCACTTGTTGTCGAGCGCTCGCAACCACGCACACGCACACCGAACCGAACCGGATCGGCAGCGGCAAAGCTAGACAAGGGTCCGCGAAGAGCATCGCAACGAAGTTAAACAAACATAATCCACCGGCCGATCGGTAGGTAATGCACACACTCATCCTGCCAATAAATGGCTCCCGTGGCGATAGGAGAAACATGGAGGGGAGGGGGGGGAATTATGGTGAAGGGGGGATGCTCTACAGTGCCCAAATTCAAACCGGTTTGAGACGCAACGAAGCGGAAGGGCATTCCGCCGCACGCTGTCCGCACGGCCAAAAACCTGCTGGACAAACACGCATACACGGGCCGTCGCAAATGTGTTTGGTTATTTGATGCCAAATATTCGAACGGTGGCGCATGACGAAACGGCGAAACTAATCCACGGTGTAGTCGTCTCCACCGAGTGCGAATATGAGCCAGCAGTGATGGAGATTTATCAAAACAAGATGGCTTTCACCAATATCCAATGACGGACACAGAAGAGAACATGCCCGGCGCATATCGAGCGTATCGAGTACGCATTATCCGGATCGGTTGACCCATAGCCGGATAAAAACGTTCAATGTCATCAGCTGGAAGGAAGCATTGGCGGTAGGAGTGGGTTGGTGGACCAACCGGAGAACTGGTTTAGTTGGTTTGGAACTATGAAAAAACCCAACCGCTTACTGCGACTGCAATCGGCGGAACACAGAAGCGGTTTCGAGACTGACAAACAGGTCGAACAACTACCGCTTCTTCACGGCGTGAATCACCGGCCTTTCGGTAAAATGAAGGAACGATTTGTTGTTCTGGCAGTATCTGTATCCTTTTATTAAGCGTGCATACACCAGCAAGCAGCGGGGTGTAATGATAAATGCTATCAATTGTCATAGGCCGGACTCCGTAAAGAAGCTAGGTGCGGGTGTTGGGGGGTAGGGGACTAAGGTGTTAGAAGGGGCCGGTGGCCATCACCAACCATGATCGCTACGCACACCAGCAATGTGGTGATACGCGAACATATGGAAGGAATTAGCATGTACGAAACGAGCGAGAGCGATCGTCGGATTCGTGATCGTATCTGGTTGGAGGCTGAGAGCGTAGACTATTGGGGCGGCTCTACTCCCTGGGGAACACGGGATCTAGAGGTAATGGTATTCAGAGTTAAATATGAACGCTCGAAGCAAAACCGGAACCTATCGCTAGGGGCAAGGAAAGGTATTGAGTTTGCACAGTTTTATACAGCTTCTCTACCGAGTGTGGTCATTGATCTTGGATTGAACCGCCGTCTTAGGAAATCTTTTAAATACCTGTTTTGACACTTACGAAAACACAAAACAAAAATGCTATTGTTCGGTGTTTACGAATCACCAAACAAAGGGGCATGATTATTGTATTATTCATTTCCGTGATTTTACACAAATCCACTGGCACACAAGTGGTCGTTGAATAATTAATGCATTACAGATCATTATTGCACCTTCAATTGGAGGCGCGTCGTTTTCTTCGTTGTGTAAAGGTCAAACTGCAGTTTTTTGCAATTCTAATTGGCGTCATATAAATGTTTGTACATGTTTATGATGATCAACTTATTACTGAGTTCTAATACGATGTAAAGATACCAATAAATTTCACACACATGTTAAGTGAGGTTTTTTAAGTATCACTCAAATAAAATATTTGAAATTAGATAATCTCTGATAGTAGTATACATACATGATAACGGTGAACAACAATAAGAGCTTTTTAGAGGTAGAGGTTTTGGATTTCCGAGACCTCATTTGCCTCTTTGAGCCATCCATTTCGCGATCATACGGTCATATACATTGATGAAACTACTACCTGTCATATTAATATAGATATAACTATTTAAAAATGTTCAAAAAGCATCTTCATCTTTCATGAAAATCTGCTGCACCAATCGTCGGTACCGGTCACGGTCACGGCGCCGTCGTCTGCCAATTCATTATCCCGGCCGTTCTCAATTTGGGCCTAGCACATCTCCTCTGCCCGTGGGGACGGCCTTAAAGGACTTTACGGGCTGGATCGTCCGGTGCCATACTCATGACATGACCAGCCCACCGGAGCCTGTCGAGTCTAATTCGTTGCAGGATGCTTAGATCACCATACAGCTCGTAGAGTACGTAGGGAAGAAGTTTCCTCCGAGCCTAATATGCCCGAATGGCAGCCAGCATTCTTGCGCGTAACTCAACATCAATGTTGTTGTCGGCGCTGACGGTAGCATACAGAACCTCAAAAAATAAAATAAAAAATTACAAGATTATTATGGCTTTCTTATTAGGCCATTTGGCCGGCGACAGGTTCGCCAGTGACAACAGCAGATTGCAGACCGTGTCAAATAGCCATCCGACTTGCCGCCGACGAAGGACTTCAGACCGACATTCCGAACGTCATTTTAACCGACAGTGCCAGTGTTCTGATCGACCTCAAACTAGTCCTCTCTTATGACCCCCACATCTAGCTCTTTCACGATATTCCCTCATCACTTGCAATATTAATGGCACACTTTCATGCCGAGACGCCAACTGCTGCACTAACGCAATAGTCGCTTGGAACTGGAACACCACACCGCATCTTGGGATAATCCCGATTGCAGCCACATCCAACGAGTTCTTTTCTGCCTTCGCTTCGGTTACACCCACCTGACACACTTCTACCTTCTCGACAGATCCAGTCCTCGACTTTGCAGCTTCTGTAGCGTCCACTTTATGGACTTTTTTCTTTGTCCATCAGAATTGGTTTTTAATCTTATCAAATTGATTCTTTCCTATCCAGGTGCTCGTCAAACATAGTAAACCTAAACGTATAGCCTATTTAAGCATGTTTTTTTTTATTTCTTTAATAGGTTATTTGTTCATCATTGTTGGCCCCACAAGAAGACAAATTGCTTATGTACTAATGTTCACTTAGCCTTTAAGCAGTTTGAACATAAAAATTGCTTTGGCGTTTCCACGGCGCCTTTGTAGGGTCTCTGAACCTAACTGTAAGCATCTGATGTTTTAAGATAGTAGATTCTCATAAGACGCTAGATGCCGTATTCGGTGTTGCAACACCGGTGGTGATTTTAAAAGGGCTAGAGCAGCGGATAATGAAGTGACAGCAGGAGTGGGTAGCGTACGCACGACGGTATTTGGACTCGCGAGCTGATTCCCGAAGTCTCCAGCTGGTCTTTTCGGGGAAGTTGATTTCTACACAACGCAGTTACCTCGCGGACCTGAAGCTCATCAGGGAATTACAATGCTCAGAATGTCCAGATGCACGCGAAACCCAGACGCACGTTTTCTTCGAATGCCCACGCTCCTACTGATGTTGGTCGTCGCATGTCAGAGTATGTGCATACGGAAGTGACTTCCCGGTGAAGTATCGCTGAAGCGATCAGGACCGCCCTCAACAGCGACGCATTCGCGCATGAAAGGGAAGGTACAGAGGCTGGTCCTGGCTCTCATCAATAAACTTGAGGGAAAGTATTGTGTTCCTCTGGGGCATTCCAACAGGCAGCGCGTCACAGGCAGCTGCAGTCTCATTAGCTCGAACAGCAACCGGTGGTGAGCGTAAACTGACACACCAGACGCCCTAACCAGGTGGACACTGTGCGACGTCCAGACGTGTCTCTTCGACAAATACGTCTATACCACCACTCTGAGGTGTTTTTAGCCGGTAACAATCCGTCAGGTGGTCCCATTACTTGCAACGTAATACTGGGTTCTTATGAAAGGTTTCCACCATGGTAACAAAAAAAAGTTAATAAAATCGCATTTGGCCGTCTAAGGATACTTATCAATTTTTCCTGAGGGATTTTTTCATACCTTATAAAACAACAAACAAGTTGGCCGCATTTACTTGAAGCTACTCACAGTCCAGCAATTAGTGATGGAAAATCCCTTCAGCAAAGAATGTGGAATTTGAGCAAAAAATTTCAACAGATGGAATGAACCATTTCTGAAGCAGTAGTCCAAACAATCCCCGTTCATTCTTCGCGTTCAGGTATGGAAACACAAAAAACATCAACGCCAAAGATCCCCGCTACAGCCGAGAAATATGTGCTAGACGTTCGTAATACGTGTTGTAGATACTGTTATCAATGACGCGCTGGTAAAAACCCGCACACGTAAAGGAGCAACCCTCCACCGAGTGGTCTCAGTGTCTCGACGAGCATAATGAGTGAAAGGTGGCGTTTCGTCGTTGGGCGGACTATAGTGGTTGTACTGCTCGTAGGATATTTCCCACCAGATACGATACAGGGCACGGTGAACGATGATCAACAAGAGGTACGGAATTCCCCAACAGCATGAATAGTTGAACAGTGTCGGTCGGTCTAGGTTTGTGTTAAATAACGCAACAATTATTCATCCCCTTAACAGCGATGTATTACGAGCTCCAATAAGGCTGGTTATTGTATGCCGAAAGCGCAGTGTCACGATCAGGAAATATTTGATCTTCGAACATTGCAATCCTGCTCGAACGTCTCGCAGTACTGTTGTCCGATAGTGGCGGACACCTCACCGTCATGGAGCAGAAGGAAACAGTTCACCGAATGCGACAGTAATCGGGGGTACTGTGTAGCAAGTGGCATGTGCAGTGTACGTACTTTTCGTTTGCGGTCAAATAGATGTCCTACGTTTGAGGAAGTGTGCTGCCCCAAGAATGCATTTCCGCCCGAAAAGTCGATAGCGACCACCGAATCAGCTAGAATCGCCACTACTACCACAACTGAATCTCCTACCAGTACCAGTACTGTGGCCAGCACCAGTACTACGACTCGGCAAGCTGTTACTCCTACAACGACCACCGTAAAGTCGACAGATTATCCAACGACGACGACGACGACGATAACTGCCGGTCTGGATGGGGGTGATGCCTGGTCATCATCCAATGGAAGTAAAATTAATGGGTTGAGCGAGACAGCGCCGACAACCGAATCATTTGGGCCGGAAGGGATCACAGTTGTTGAACCGAATGAAGAGAATGATCCCACCGACAGTAACAACGATACGAACTTGCAAGAAAATTCTGTCCTTACAATTTCCGCTAGTGGTCCCCCACCTAATCTATCCGATTCTAACAACACGCACAACACCTCCTCATCCTTATTGTCAGAATTCACCCCCGATAGCTTCACCTACCATGAGTGCGGCCATCGAAATCCTTTCGGTGTTGTTGAGCACACGATTAATGAAGAGTTTCGAGCGGAGTACGGAGAATTTCCCTGGATGGTCGCATTGTTTGAGCTCCCCGAGATGCGCTATTGCTGTAATGGGGCACTGATCGACAGCAACCTCGTCTTGACAACTGCACACTGCATAACCCACTGTGGAGGCCAAGCGGCCCAGCTAGTAGTGAGGGTTGGCGAATGGAACATGAGTTCTTCAGAGGAAACCATCCTACCCCGGGAAGATATCGGTGTACGGAGCGCGCACATCCACACTGGGTATGTCCCATCCTCACTGATCAACAACATTGCCGTGCTGGAAATGAACGAGTCGGTACAGTATCAGGCCACGGTACAGCCGGTGTGTTTGCCGCCCGCAGAGCAGCTACGAAGCAGTGAAAACATGATGGCTACCGGATGGGGCGCCATGGTGGGCTTGGATACTGCGTACACTCCCATACTGAAGCGACTCGATCTGCAGCGCGTGGAAACGAGCATCTGCAAGCAGGAGCTGAAAAAGGGGCATAGTCCGTTCAAGTTCACACTTCATCAAAGCTTCGTGTGTGTCAGCGTGAACCATCCGGATCAGGAACGGCCGTGTGATGGGGACGCTGGGTCTCCGGTTGTGGTCGAAATACCGGACACGATCGATCGCTACTACCTGCACGGTTTGGTGTCGTGGGGTTACGGTTGTAATCAGAACCGGATCAAGCACACAGTACTGACGCATGTGGCCTCTTTCCGACCTTGGATAGAGCAGATTATACGAAGGCTAAAGAGGGACATCAACCCGCGTAAGGGAGTCAAAGGGCTCAAATAGGCAATAAGTACACCCCACGACAGCACGATCGTGTGGAATAATTTCTACCAAGTTCTGGGTAATACAATAAAATACTAAATCTCGGGAACATTTATTCTTGCTCATCATCATTGGCCGTGGGCTGTTCGTACGTGTAGCTCCACACGTTGAGGTCTTCACCCTTTATCACCGTATCGATCCACTCCCGATGATACGCCACATTGGTCAGAACCGTCGGGGCTCGGCTTTGTTTGTTGCAGTCATAGCCCCACGAGCTCAGACCAACCAAATAGTACCGTTCGCTACCATGCGATGTCTCCGTAACGTAGGGTGAGCCTGTGTCTCCCCGGCAGGGCACCATCTCCGATTGCTGTGCCTCCGCGCAGAGAAAACTGTGATGCAGATGGTATCGACGGCCCATTAGCTTGAGCAACTTCTGCTGACATAGATCGTGCGGGAGATGGAGCAGATGCGCCTTCTTCAGTATTGTCTGCGGTAGCTTTGGGGGTTCAATGAAGTTTGGAACATCGCCCCACCCGACACCTACCACTTCCGTTCCGTTGGGGCTACTGCTGGCCGGTGGCAAACATACTACCCCAATAGTGTGGCTCAGTTCGATCGTATCACGCAGCACAACGAGCGCAATATCGTTTATCTTGCTGGTCATGCCGTACTGTGGGTGTATGTAGATTTTCTCCACCTCACTGTCAGTGTGCGGTATGGGTTCGTGGACGGTGCTCATGTCCCACTCGCCCAATCGCACCACCAGCGGCGTCAGGTCGAACCGGTACGCGTGCAGACAGGTGCCCGTAGTGAGAATCGCAGCCCGATCGATAAGTGCACCGCCGCACAGATACTTCAGCGAGCTGTTCTTCGTGCGGGCAAAAATGGCCACCGTCCAGGGATACTCCCCATACTCGGACTCACTGAACTGGTTGTTTTCGATTGAAAAGATCACACCATTCGGATTACGGTGACCGCAGCCTTCGACTTCGTACGGTGGTAAGTCCACTGTTGGCCGCCTAGATTGGTCAGTTGTAGTTTGTGACGTCGTCTCATTCCCATCTTCATCGGCTGGCTCCACTGTTACCGATGCGACTGTCGTGGAGGAACTTTCATTTTCATCGACCCCCAAACTGGTCGGTGTTGTTGGCTTGCTCGCTTCCGCACAACACTGCATCAAATGATCGTTACAGTCGTCAGGCTGCTGTCTAATATCGACAATCATTTCTCCCGAATTGCTGATCACTCCATCCTTGCATAGGTACTGGTACACACAGACGCCTGGCTCGCCCGAGCGTGTTGTACATACCTACGGTGTAAGGAAACGCCTTAAAATTAACAGAAATTTGCCTCTTTACGAAAGTCCGACAGTACCTTACCTCCTCATTGTCAGTGCTTATAACGAAGATTTCCGCTCCAATTCCAGTGCACAGTAATGCCACTGAAGTTATCCACCACCCTAAGGACGCCATATTGTGTCGGTTGAGGTTCTACAAGCGGCGGCTTCCGTCTCCCAAGGCACAGATGTCACGAATGATGATTGGCTAGCTGCAGCGATGCTGAAACACAACCTGCTGGTGCACAATTTCCACTATCAGACACGGCTGTACTGTACTTGTGACCTTCCGATCCCTGATCGGCACAACGATGTTCGGTGATTCCCGACAATCTCGCCAAGAGTTGTGCGCGCGCGCGTGTGTGTCTGTGTTTGGCATGTGGAGCATGCACAATTGTCAAGGTGGCTTTTGCAAATGCAATGCTGAAAATGCATCTCTTTCCCAAGTTGAGTGAAAAAAAACCTCCACTTAGATTCAAACATGCCATTAAGTATACCTTATAGCTAGACTAAAAAGTGGTTTCCAGTGCCTTCTCACCCAACACGGCGCAATCGCGGAGATGGTAAGGTTTGTTGATAAGTATTGACCTATGCTAGGATGGGAAATCCCCGAGTGTGTCGCTACTATTGCATGCTCACTGGAATCTATCAATCATTTAATTTTCAGTAAATATTACGCCGTCTGTGTTCGTCAAACTGGCGAAACGCGCTATCACTTTCTAAAGCGCGTCCCTAGCCAGCCTGAACCAAAGCCAAGCCGTCCCCTTGCAAGATAACTGCTGTGTGAGTGAGTGAGTTATTGCAATGCGCTCGAAATGGTGGTGAGCCAAGTTTATTCGTGTGCTGTGCTTCACCGCGTATCGGTTCGGTTCACTTTTTGATGGATTTTTCCCGACGAAATACCCCCGTCGATGGGCGATGGCTAGTGGTTGTGGGCATCCTGATGATCCTTGCCGTGCCGCGTGCAGCAGGCAACATCTTTGACAACTACAAACCCTGCAACAACAGTAATGGCATTTGCGTTCAGCGCGAACTGTGCCTTAATGGGCAGATCAATACGGTCGGTTTTATAATCATCGAACCGAGGTTGCTTTCTGCGGATGATTTCGACGAGTGTAACCAGTACGGTGTGGTGTGCTGTGGTTTACCGCCTGTGCTTGAACCTGACAGTGGCGAGTCGCTGAGCACCACCTTGACAACCACCGAAGAGCCGGAAGATCCGGAATGGAGCCGTCAGTGTGGCCAGCGTACGGATGTATCGGAAAAATATGTCAATGAAGAGACCGAAACCGATCGGTTTGAGTTTCCGTGGAATGTGGCCGTGTTCAGCGTTACAAGGATGCTGGGCAAATTACGCAAAGAGTTTCTCTGCAGTGGCACCCTGATTCACGACGATATGGTGATAACGGCAGCGCGGTGCGCTCATCAAAGAAATCGAACCACACTTATGGTGGAGTTGGGCAGGTGGGATTTGGATGCTAGTCCTGAGCCCCGTATACAGGTAGCTAGAAGCATTAAAAACTTCGGATGCACCCTCGCCGCTAATCGATTTCGTTTCTCGCCCATTTAGGCAGTAGCCGTAGATCAGGTCATTGTCCACCATGGGTATGTGGCGTCGAGCCAGCTGAACAACATAGCTCTGCTAATACTAGCCAGCGGAGTACGTCTAGAACGAGCGGCAAATAGGGTGTGTCTCCCGGGCCGTGGCCTAAAATTTGATGCCGATTCCCTGTGCTACGTGGTGGGCTGGAGCAATTTCCCCATACCGAACACCCGAAATCGACAGCTCAAGCTACGGGTGTCCTTTGCCAGTGCGCAGGAATGTACGGACTCTATTCGACGAGCGACAAACGCCTGGGAGTTTCGTCTGCCAAAGAAAAACATCTGTCCAACGTATTTGGACAACACCGTGCCCTGCGAGCGTGCGC
Organism: Anopheles stephensi; assembly: GCF_013141755.1. Lineage (NCBI taxonomy): Eukaryota > Metazoa > Arthropoda > Insecta > Diptera > Culicidae > Anopheles > Anopheles stephensi. Next base: position 33,652,453 of record NC_050202.1, on the reverse strand, counting down.
CCGGTTCAGGGCTGGTCTGTGAGTTGAACAACGTCGAAGGACAATACTTCTTGGTGGGTATAGCGTCGTACGCGGTGCGCAACTGTAACCGATTCCGGGCGCACGACGTCTTTCTGCACATTTCCGACTACATTGCGTGGATCGATGATCATGCAAAGAACCAAAGCCGGGACACGAGTTTCTATCGCCCTGATCCAACGGGCTTCGAATGACGTTTCAAGATATTCAGTTCGTAATAAAAAGGCAATGAAACAATCGTATAGTTCCTAACATCGCACGAAACTGCACGCAGTATTATTATTCTATTTAATTTATTGTCTCATCCATGTATCCATCCAGAACATTTCGTTTCACGATCGCGGCATACAAATTCCGAAACCCTAGCGTGCAGGACAGATGTTTACGAGTAGAGGTAGAAGCTGTCAGTAATATTTCGCTGTCGCAGATGATCGTCGATCCAGCCGCGGAACATTGGCACATTCACGTACACGCCGGGAATTCCGTCCTCGCCGCACCCGATACCCCACGCAACCATACCGGCCTGGTAGTAGTGATTGATGGTGCCCGGGATCGGGCAGACCAGCGGTGAGCCTCCGTCACCCTTGCAAGTGTCACGGCCCTTCTCTCCTCCGGCACAGAGGAAGCTCGAGTGCAGCTTAAACCGGCGTCCAAGCCGTGTCGTACGCAACGCCTTCTGGCACTCCTCATTTGGCATGATCGGGAGTTCGATCTTCTTCAAGATCACCTGATAGGTGCCCTGTTTGCCGAACACATCCTTGCCCCATCCGGAAGCAAAGCAACGCGAAAGGTCAAAGTTGTGGTTGGCTGGTGGCAGGCAGATCGTGTTCACTGTCTCCATTAGGTCGGCCGGTTTGTCCAGGAACAGCAGTGCTACATCATTGAACAGACCGCCCTTGTAGAACTCGGCGTGGGAAACGATCTCCAGGACGTTACGATCCTTAAAAATAAGCAGAGGAAATGAGTTTTAAGCTCTGAAGCAATCATCTGGTTGAGACTGGAGCTTACCTGATAGTCAAACATCTCGTTCTTGGTCTGTGTATCCCACTCGCCGAGTCGCACCTTCACCTCCTCCGGTTTTCTGTTCTGGACGCAGTGGGCCGCTGTCAGTACGACCGACGGGTGGATGAGCGATCCACCGCACTGGTACAAATTGATTACTTGATCGAGTGCCTTCTCCTCCTTCAGGATTGCCACCATCCACGGGAACTCTCCGTACTCCGATTCACCGTCGTTGTCACCGGTGATGCGGAATCCGACACCGTCCACGTTGCGCAGACCACACTTATGCGGTACTTCGACTGTTTTGTCTAGAGGATTCTGCGTGGCAGAGCCAATTTTATCTATATGGAGGAGGATGAGCATGAAGAAAGTATGGTTAAAGTAAATATACACTCTGGAACGCAAGCATTAGCTGTTAGTCACAGTTAGCATGCAAAGCTACCTGGTTGAGTACCCTTCACGCCATTGTTATAACCACCACCAGCACCAGGATGCTTAGCACCCCCCTTGCCCGGATGTCCCGGTTGTCCAGCTCCTCCATGTGCAGAGTCTTTGCCCGAGCCCGGCGGAGCATTCAGCCCGGTTGCACCAGACGGACCACCAACTTGTTGGCCAGGTTTTTGAGTTAGAACGCCAGAAGAAGCACCTCCAGGTCCACCTAAACCTGCAGCACCTCCAGCTGCACCAGGTCCACCAGTTCCTCCAGCAACGGGCTGTTGGCCAGAGGCTCCAGGACCACCTACACCTTGCTGACCGGGTTTTTGGGTTGGAGCACCTCCAGTCGCTCCAGCACCACCTTGAACGGGCTGTTGGCCTGAGGCTCCAGGACCACCTACACCTTGCTGACCGGGTTTTTGGGTTGGAGCACCTCCAGCCGCTCCAGCACCACCTTGAACGGGCTGTTGACCAGCGGCTCCAGGGCCACCAGTTCCTCCTTGCTGACCGGGTTTTTGTGTTGGAACACCTCCAGCCGATCCAGGACCACCTTGAACGGGCTGTTGGCCAGAGGCTCCAGGACCACCTACACCTTGCTGACCGGGTTGTTGGGTTGGAGCACCTCCAGCCGCTCCAGCACCACCTTGAACGGGCTGTTGACCAGCGGCTCCGGGGCCACCAGTTCCTCCTTGCTGACCTCCAGCTAATCCAGCACCACCTTGAACCGGCTGCTGACCAGTGGCTCCAGGGAGTCCACCTTGTTGGCCAGGCTTTTGAGTCGGACTTCCTCCGCCTGCTCCACCAACACCTTGTTGAACGGGTTTCTGCGCAGAAGTACCTCCACCAACTCCACCCGGACCTCCTGCCTGCTGACCAATTCCTGGTTGGTTAGATGATGTACCGGCACCAGCAGACGGTTTTCCGGCTTCTTCAGATCCAATGCCACTGTCCCCAACAGATGGTCCACCACCCTGCACTTGCGGTACCTGTCCCGGTTCCTTAACCTGATTAGCAGACGTTGCTGACCCACCGCTAGAAATCTGATCCTTGCCGACTAACACCGCCTGCTCGTCGCTTTCGGAGCTAGGCTTCGAGCATGAACCGTCACCCCGACAGCCACCTCCGTAACCGTTGCCCTGTCCTTGCCCCTGCCCATACCCATGAGGTTTACCACCACCAATACCACCAGCACCAGTACCCGTTGGCTTATTACCAGTTCCCAGCTGTCCGGCCCCACCGGGGACAGGCTGTGCCGGGCCGGTTCCTTGATTGGGTGGAACGGTTCCGATGTCGCTGCCAGGTACCGTCGTCGGAGCTGGTCCTGTCCCCGTACCGGGGCCCGCATTCGTGCCAGGCACAGTCGCTGGATCAGTTCCCGATGGTGGAGGGGGAACCACGATATCCTCATCATCTTCCGGGTACGGGCAACACTTGAGCAGATAGTCCTCGCACTCGTTTTCCGGGTTGAAGCGAATGTCAATGATATTCGCCCCATCGGTGTTCAGCTCGCCATTGGGACAAAGGTGAAGCTTCACGCACTCACCGCCGGTACATTTCTAAGGAAGTGAAGCAAACGCGAAAAACATTAGCCCGGTCACCAGCGGAGGGACTGATAAGGGTGTGCAAAAACATTTGGACGCGTATGGTTTAGGTATGGAAGAGGACGGGCGAAAGCTGTGCTACTTACGATAACCTCTTCGTCTTCGCATCGCGCCAGGACTAGGCACAGGCCCAGCAGCACCCCAACTCGCCACAGCATCGTACCGAAAAACAGGTTCACAGCTGTCCCGGTGAACAAAAAAAGGGGAAAAGAAATGAATCAAGATAACGCCAATTAGACCACCACATTTGCCGAAACACGGAATAGGAAACGATCCCCATTCATCGAAGCGTGTTAATGCGACATTTCTCCGCATAAAGTAAACGGCACGGTTCACACACGAATGCCTATGGCAGTTTAACTATACCTACCTTTCAAAAACTAATGTCTTAAAATTCTGATCGCGCTAACTGATCGTTGCAATACGCGCACACACACACGCACACAGTAAAATGTTGCCCACCCTTAAGCGGACCGGAGTGTGTTGAATGAACTGCCCAAACCGCTTGCTCGTGCGGTTCGGTTCGAACTGATTCTACCGAACGCTTGGCCACTTCCTCGAAACCGATCTACGCAATCCACGGGCGGATGGGAAGTGAAAATCCAGCTTACGAAGCGCTAGGGTCGGCCCAATCGCGGTTCTCCCCACCCCATTCGCGACGAGACCTGTTCGTTTCGGGCCCCGAGCGGGTAATTAGCCGTCCCATACACACATGCACAGCGCCCAGAGCGGAGCGAGCGTGCTCAGATGCATCGATTTGAGTGGGTTTCGATGTGTTTTCGTATGTAGAACGCGTCCAAAAACAAACAACAGCGCCATGGAAGCTGGGAGCATGTGTGTATCTTTTCTACACACAAAAGCAAACGAAGCGGTCTGGACGCTGGTCTTACGACGCACAAGAAACAAAAATGGGACTCAAAGAACTCAAGTAAAGAGTCAAATTGCAGAACCACAAAAAAAAGGAAGGAAGGAGTTGAACCAACCACTTAGCAGTCGGATTGTACATGATCGGAACAGTGTTGGTGTCTTGGATTCATTTTTAGTATAAAGATTGTTTATACTTTCCCAACGAATCGTGTGCGCGTGGTTTGAAATTTAATTCCGTATTCGGTTTCATTCATTCACTATTTTGCTACTTTTTCACATCGATATAAGCCTATTTTATAGTGAAATTAAATATTTCATCTACCGGCTAGCATAATGTTTCCAATACTCTTTCCACCAATTGGCACCCGGGAATGAACTTGGGGGCAGTGATTGGAGTGCCGGTTGCTCGAGTAAACCGAGCACTAATCTCTGGATTTGTGGGGTTCTCCCGGCGATTTCTCGGTTTGTTTTCATACCACTGACCTTCGCCGATGATCTCCCCGGGGGCAGCGCTGTATTACTTAACAGTTTACCGTGACCGCTCGAAACGTTGATAATGCTACAAACACAATTGAATTACGCCGGACAGTGTGCGCCCATGGCAGTGGCAGAATGGTGTTTCAATCGGTGAAAAAAATGCAATGCGCAAGGATCGTTTAAATTTCTCCACTATCGTGTTCAATTTCTAAACAGTGGTCTTGGGTTTCGTAACGCCAAAGGAAAGTGTAGCGGGAAACCGATTGGGAAATCCTCTTCAACGCAGCAGAGTACATAATGTTTAAACATAACGATAGCACCTCGTACTTTCCCACCGATAAGTCCATCACGCCAGAGCTCCACCAATCTACGCTTCATACTCTTGGCACTGGGATGGGATTTTCCCTAACGCGGAAACTGGTTTATAAAAAAAAAAAGTATCAAAGTAGAGCATCGTCAATTGTGTGCCTTCATACTTGGTTGCCCATTTTTTACAATCACAATCAGTGCTCTATCAGACCATGTTCGGTTCATGTGGTCTACCACAGTCTTCATAGCAAAAGAGCAGAAGAGTAGCACTTACGTAGGACATTATTGCAATTTAACGAGAGCCGTTATAGAGTGAAGCAAGAGCTGCATCAACTGTGATGGGTTTTACAAATGTGATCTAACACTAGGAAACCACGTGGGAGAACGAGGATCTTGGGATATCATGCCAAAGGGGATCGGCCTGAATGGATCATTCTGGCCGTGACGTCTGTTACGCAGGGGACGTGTAGGAGCATAGGCAGGAATCAAGAATGGGATAGGGCTGGAACATCCAGATCACTGGATAGGAGGCAAGTGATAAAGTATTTCTTTTTTATTACTTGAGCTCAATGGGCCTCATTCGTCTCGTCTATTATTGGTTGTGTTTTCTAATTGATAAGGTTTAGATGTTAGTGTTTCTGTGTGTTTAAGTGGTTTTAAGAAATCGGACGGCCAATCGATTATTAGATGCAAGACTGTGATGCTGGGCACCAGAGAAACCGCAAAGCAAAGGATAGGATAGATCCATTGTGTGTGTGTGATTGAGGATTTTTGTGTCCTATCCTAAGGCGGGAAAGGAGTCGTTGATCTTGGGTAACGTGTGTATCTGTCCAACGGTCAGTGGAGAGTTTTATGTGTCGAAGAAAACATTTAATATTTCCAAGTGTTAGAGAGCGTATGTTTGGTCCTGAGAAGGGGTTCCTGTTTGGATAATGTGGTGTTGTTGATGGTCCCAGCAGGACCCCGCAAAAAGTGGTGGGAGAGAATGGTGGGAGGTGAAGGATGTGTGAATTTTTGGAGGATCCTGTGTCTAGTGCGTTAAAGACACTCGCACGGTCTGAAAAGATAGGTTTGTCAAATCCTAGGTAGAAGCCATGCGCAAATGATTTGGACTAGGTTGTAACGGGAGGATCGGGATTTTCCGCATCGGCATCGAATAGGATACGAATGAGTTATCCCGATAGCGACAAGGGAGCAAGGATGATTTGGTTTAATTCATAAGGCTTTGATTTGCTTTAGGCCGGCAGGCCAACCAACTACCGACCCATTCTCGTGTATCGAACGAATCCAGCGGACAGTAGAAAGACTTTAAACACGAGGGATCGTGAGTCTAGGAATTTTCATACAAATAGCATATGGTATGCCTTATCACATTCCAGCCACAGAGATAATAATCATGCTCGATATTACTAGACAACATTTAACTAGAGAAAAAAACAAATCCGATGAAATTGCACTAAACATTATATCAGAGTTCGGGTTATATTCCTAGGTCCATCGAATTCGGGTCGACCCGTTGACACAACCCGTAAGTGCAGCAAAGCAAACGCGAGGTCGACCCATAGATTCGGGACCCGAACTCATTCCACCCACGGGTTGAAATCGGTTCCCTTAAGATCGAGATTGACTCCGAGTCGATCCGTGAAAAGAGTCGTAAGACACATCTCTACTTTGTACATAAGGGCTGTCAACGAACAAGGGGCTCAGATGTTTCACACCAGACTACCGGGATTATAAAGGTTTGAAGGGTAAAAAACAGATGCCCCAGAGAGTAAAGTGCTGGGTTGCTTATTTCACACTTGACAACTTGTGTGGTTTGATTGACAATATATTTTTTATGCTATGGGGTCAGAGCCACCCATATGCGGCAAGACAGCCAGCTAGAAAAAAATGATTTTCACTAGCCACCAAATAACCCTCCAAATTGGGGTGGTTCAGTGGTCGAGACAACATCAGCTCCAGTCTTTACACGTCAGAACCGGGATTCAAATCCTATCAGGACTTATCCCCCATATGCAGGACAGACTATCCAGCTACGGGTAAAATCAAGTCAAGCAAAGTCAGCAACGGCAGGACGCGACCTTTCCAGATTGTAGTGCCAAAGGAGTAGATTAGTTGGTTATTTTGGTGTGTTTGGAATAATATCGTAATGAGAAGCACTTACATCCACACCAAAAGGACGATAGGAGTTAACTCGTTGACATCATTATATCATTTTATCTAACATCATTATATCTAGCTTTATTATCATTCATTCTTTTGGCATCCTTTTTTGGTAAGCAATCCGCGTACTATGCGTTCGCATCATCTTGCTTCGATGTAAGAATCCGGATACAATTCGGGGAATCGATTCGTAGCAGGATTGATCCGGAAGTGTGTTGAAATCCAGTAGAAAGATCTCAAGATTCTCTACAACATTCCTAGGCTAACTGCCAATAAAACATCATAAATCAAAGGTACGAACAAACATGTACACTCCGCTTCTTCTTCTTTCATTGCTGGCTTAACGGCTCCTGGCTCCTGGACATATCTGCCATTTCTGGCTTTCTAGACTTTTTGATACCACGTAGTTAGACTGTCATTCCTCACTACGGGATAACGACCCAAAAAGGATTTATACCCCATCGTCGTGTCGTCGTGTGAAGACCGGCACCGCTGTCGCCTATATCACAGCTCATATGAATTAGAACGAAGGCGGTTTAGTTCATTTTTTACACCTCTGGCCTGCGCACAGGAGAGACACTGCGATGGGATCTAGCATCAGTGCTCTCGAGTCTGCTCGCGTGCTTGTGAGCATGGGGTTTTATTCCCATAGTACTTCATCAATCGCTAGGTCATGATGGTAGTACAATAACTAGAAAGTGGCATACTTACCACGTTTGTAGGCACGGTCCAAATGACAGATTCAATCCACACTCTTCGGATTGTAAGCCCATGATCGTTCCATATTGGATGCGCTATAAAATCATGAAACATACTATTAAATAGCAAATCAAAGAGGATAGAGAACATAATCAACACCATAAGTATTTACGTAAACCAAAAATTTAATTATAATAACTTTCAAAGAATAGCAGTTTAACTCACAGTTCAGATGGCTGACGCCTTTGAAAATGCTCATCTGCCACACTTTCTGAAAAACTTGCGGAGCTTGATTCTGCAAAAGGATCTAAGTGAAATTAAAATTTAGAAAGCATCTTTTTAACCTGTGTGTAATCGTGCAGTTTGAAACCGCAAGACCCTCCTTGTTTGGCGCAGTCGAGAGCATCGGCAGACGACCGGGCATAGAAATTAGGGAAGTGTTGGCGACCAGAGACCTCGCATGCATGAGGCTCATCTACCGATTCGCCAGAGACAACGGTCTTATCCTTTGATTCTGCATCCTCATTATCCTTCCAAACCACATCCGCCATTGCTTTTTTGTTATTCGTTGTGTTGTCTTTGTCTTAAATGTTTTTTTTTTTTTGTAGTGACGGGTGATCCGTTGACGAAGCAACAGCATCCGTGGTCAAAGTTGACACTGGCGTAAGAAGAGAGGCAGCATTTACTGTAACAGTGTTCTTCATCTCTGTCTAGCCTTGATGAAGCGAGTGCGGCCTTGCTAGCGTTGGGTTCGGATGTTGTCGGCGGGTTCAACCCCGTGATTAGCAGAGACCCTGCTGTTACGGGATGAAACTCGCCGATAGCTTCTGATTTCGGTGCTGGCCTGGTTGAGCTTGGGCTATCACTGCTGGGCAGTTTGAGGAACACTGTACGCAGGCAAATGTTTGTAATGTCTAGGTTACTGTTCTCTTTTTGTATTGTCACAGTCCAGATCCGCTACACGGAAGGATGTTCCGTTCTACATACCACACTACCACCAACATATCAACGTAAAGCAATAGACCCGGACCAAATCATCGATACAACCTCCCCAATAGACATGAACAACCACACCGCAATCTCCACACACCGACAACCAAGCATGCCCGGGATAAGGCAAAAAAAAACTGGGAGGAAATGCCTTGTTAATATTTGTGATCTTGTAATCATCATCACATGCGGTGTTGACAATACGGCGTCATACCGTAATACTGAAATTATAAATATAAAAATCTTTTTAACCTCAATAAAGATAACGGTTGTTATTTTAAGCGAGTTGCGCGAGGACATACTTGTATTCCTTGTTGAATATGACAAATATGAAGATCCTATCATGTCGCATTATTGTGCTCGTACGGGAATGGATCTCTGTGTAGGAAGCAAACCGTTCTATCGATCTTATCGATCAATATACTATTGAGGTATCTTTTTAATATGTTAGGTCTGTTCAAACATTGCAGTCACATTTTGTAACATTTTGTCTCCATTTTATACAAACCAATCCTGAAAATGTCATTGGTACGGGGCGACACATCATGAGACGTGTGCAATCATGTTTAATTTATTAGTTTCAATCAAAAAAAATCACATAAGCAATGTTAGATACAACCCATTTTCTAAACAGCTTAGGTTTCCATTGTTGTCGAAATATTTCAACTCTTCACTAGTATTGATAAGGGCTGGAAGAAATATTTCTCTGCCGTAGATGATCGTCGACCCATCCGCGAAACATGGGCACATTCACGTACACACCGGGGATTCCGTCCTCGCCGCACCCAATACCCCACGCAACCATACCGGCCTGATAGTAACGATCGCTTGTGCCCGGGATCGGGCAGACCAGTGGTGAGCCTCCATCACCCTTGCAAGTGTCACGGCCCTTCTCACCCCCGGCACAGATGAAGCTCGAGTGCAGCTTAAACCGGCGTCCGAGCCGTGTCGTACGCAACGCTCTCTGGCACGGTCCGCGAGGCACGACCGCTAGTGCGGTCTTCTTGAGAATCACCTGATAAATGCCTGCTTTGCCGAACACATCCTTGCCCCAGCCGGAAGCAAAGCAGTTGGATTTGTCAAAGTTGTAGTTCACTGGCGGCAAGCAGATCGTGTTGACCACCTCCGTTAGCTCGACCGGTTTGTTCAGGTACAGTAGGGCCACATCATTGAAGAGGCCTCCTTTGTAATACTCGGGGTGAGACTCGATCTCTACGACGTCACGATTCTACGATCAAGGTAAACACAATCGCTCAAGTCAATGTCGCCAGAGTGGTGTAGGCCAATTCGATCGAATCCAAACATACCTGTGTTGGGTAAGCTTCATTCGTGGTCTGTGTATCCCACTCGCCGAGTCGCACCTTCAGCTCCGCTGCTTTCGTATTCTGGACACAGTGGGCCGTCGTCAGAATGACCGCCGGGTGGATGAGCGAACCATCGCACTGGTATAGAACGATCATCTGATCCAGGGCTTTCTCCTCCTTGTAAATCGCTGCCATCCACGGGAACTCTCCGTACTGCGCTTCACCATCCTTGTTGCCGGTGATGCGGATTTTGACACCGGCCACATTGCGCACACCACATTCTATTGCTGCGCCGACCCTTATGTTCGTTGGTTTCGGAGGCTCAGGTTTGGTTCGATCTATAGCTGCAGATATGATACGATATCGATAGAGAGCAATAGATAGTAAATTCTCATCATTGTAAAGAAGTATAAGGCCTGGTTAGTAGGGTTTACTCAAAGATTTTTCCGTTGCTCAAGCATATGAATTTCTTAACTGATCCTCAACTTTTGGAGGATTATTCCAACACCAAATGCCACCCCTAGCTTAGTTATTAGTTACAACAAACTACCAGAATTTACCACTTGGTGGAGGAATCTCGATCTCGGAGTCTTCAAAGCTGCCCGTAGTAGTACTTTTCGCAGTAGTAGACGCACGTTCTGTTGTAGATAATGCCACAACCGGGTTAACCGCTTGAAAAGATGGGGGTACCTCGAGCTCGTCATCGTCCTCATCTTTCGGATAAGGGCAGCATTTTAGCAGATAGTCGACACACTCGTTTTCTGGGTTGAAACGAATATCAATAACGTTCGCACCATCGTCTTCCAGCTCCCCGTTGCGACACTCGAACGGTCTCACACACTCTCCATCGGTGCATGTCTGCGGTGTAGATCGAACAAAAGCATTGATACGATCAAGTTCGACACTGGCTGACTGGCTGACTAAGGCTGCGGATCGAAAGTATTCCTCCTATTGCTTACCCTTATGACATCTTCCTGACATCGTACAATCACCAAACACAGCACTAGAAACAATCCGACGCACCTCGGTTTCATTATCGCAGAGAGAGAGAGAGAGAGAGAGAGAGAGAAAGAGCTCGTTCCCTATCAGCCGTAAAAGGAGCACACACAAGAAGGAAGAAAGAAAATAAACCATCGATCACACCGAATTAGAAACATCATGCGACATCGATCACAGCGCTCCGGTTCATCAGGAGTTTCGAGTTTGGCTAATGCGGGACATACCTGCACCGTACACCATAAAACCGGTTTTTAGTTTAGCACTCGATGTGGCCAATATTAGACGCTAATCTGCATACCTCACACAAAGATAATGTGACTAAATTTCGATTTTTAAAATATCTGTTCGGGACTGGAAGTTTACCTTAAAACACACACGAATACTGAGCCGACTTGGAAAGAGGAGGACACACTTTTAGAACTGCTTCTTCGAGCGGTTCGGATAGAACTGATGCTACCGAGCACAAAATCACATACACGAAGCCCACGAATTTGTGAATCTTTTTTAGATTCTACAAAATTCACACATCGTTTGAGATTCCGCATATTTGATGAAGATTAGATCATCTATGAGGATGAGGACCGCTTAAACGTGTTTCAGTGAAGCCTTTTCTCGTGCGTTTTAACGTTTGACGGTTTATTAACAGTAATTAACAGTAATTAGCATGTAACAATTACAACCTTTTTGTTTTAGAAGGATTGATTGTAGTTACTTTAATTGAAATTTACATGTCACAACTATTTACGATATCGCTCCCGATATTATTGTTTGGGAACGATAACAAACCAACCACCATTTTTTGTTGGGCAATTTTTGACAATTATTTATTTTTCATCCTCTCGCTTCCTTACGATGATGATCATGATGATTATGATGACGATGCGTATCCAACTATCACACACACGCACTCATACTACGTACGATCTTTCTACGACAGTAGATTGATGTGCGTTGGAGCAGCTAGTACAGTAAGTGACCATAGTATCAACAAAGCGTGTATCTTACCACAGTGAATATTTACCACCATACAAAAGCTAACCACTACAAGCCGGCAGCCGGCATGAGTCGAAATCTGTGCGACGAAACGTTTCCCTCCAGCTTGCTGATCGAGTTCGACGAGCTGGACGATGAAATTCCCATCAGTCCGGAACTCCCGAAACGTCATCATCACTCCGATGGCAAAGGGATCGTAACCGACAAGACAAATATTGGTAAGCCGGGTGGGGGAGGAACGAACTCATCCCTCGAATCACTGTTACCACCTGCCTTTCCTTCCTCCCGCATATACAGCAGACGATCGCAACGGATCGCGCATGGTGATCTCGGGTTCATCGAACACTTCCAGCGGCCATTCATCACTTTCGACCGAAGGTGAAAACCGAAGCGCCTCGAGCGATCGCGATACAAGCCGCGATCTGAGTAAACGGCAACCCTCGGATCCTGGGGCGCTGTTGCTGCTGGGCGATCAGCGGTCGGCGAAATTGTCGCTCAAGTCGCGAAAAATTCGCCAACCACGGTCGATGGAGAGCTTGCTCCAGACCCAGGGACAATCGGTTGGCCGGCTAAAGCTGGCGTCCCCATTAGGCAGTGGAACCGGTCTTGGTGCTAGCAAGGGAATGGGAGGCGGAAGCACGGGCAATGTCAGTGTGAGTAGTGCTGGTAGCACCGCTCAGCAGCAGCAGCAGCAGCAACACTACAACCGTCACCGATCAAAGTATGGGCACGTTCAGAGCAAGGTCAAGCAGATGATCGAAGAAATGAAACCACCGACTAGCCGGGACCGGAAGACGCTCGTGCGCCACAAATCCATGCCCGAAACGTCCTTCGAGGTCGATGCAAAAACCGAGGTTCGATCGCCGCTTGCAACCATCTCTTGCACAGCTGGAATTGACCATATTCGTTACCGTTTTAGAAGGACGAAACGCTCGAGCAGGAAAACGACGTGGAAACGCTACGATCGGCCGTGCGGGAGATGCGTCTACACATGAGCAGCCTGGAGCAGGAGCTGACCGTCTGCCGTACGAATCTGTTCAACGAGTTGGCCACGCTCCAGTGCAAGAACAATGCGCTGCGCATGGAAAACGATCGACTGCTCGAGCAGGAGCAGGCTCACGAGCAGCGCCGGCAGCAGCTACGTGAGCAACAGGCCGCTGGATCCTGCTACGGTAGTCAGTCCTCGCTGTACAAAGCGTCCGTCAGAATCACCTGCACCGTAGCCACACAGACGAGCCCATCCGCCACAGGTGATCACGAGTCACAGTTTGATTTTTTGCTGGCCAGCCCTCCACCCGCTTCCCATCCGGCTGCCCACACATCCTCCTCGACCATCGAGCTGGAATCGGCGGTGGGTGAGTTTTCGCCCGACTACGAGCAGCTCATACCAACGTTGGACCGGAGCGGTACTTCTACGGTGTTTGGGTCCGGCATCCGGAACCGGGAGGTACGCCGTACACCGTCCTTCCGTTCACCGACTGGTCGGCGTTCCGAGTCGAGCCAGGCAGGAGATTTCGCACTCAGCAGTCCTACCTGTCACGACTGTAGACGACGGAAGAAGAAGCGTAAATCGCGCAAACAAAAGCTCGCCAGTTTATTCTGCATACGGCATCACGATGAGTCGCTGTAGAGCCCTGAGGCGCTCACCTGCTGCTCTGTATCTTCTCAACCCTTCCCCCACTCCTCTCCCTGCGAGGCGCACAGGGTCAATGCACGGTCGGTTCGCGATCTAGTACAGTAATTATTATCATTTATTTTACATCATGTTTTATCGGTCACAAGTTGCTATTGAATGTGTGTTTGTGTGTATTTTTAAGTGGATTTTTGTTTGCTTTACTTGCTTGCACCTACATCCATTTATACAGCGCGCCGGTAGCCTGTGGTACAGCTAAGTGCATTGTCTTCTCTTCTCTTTGGTATCTGGTCACATTTCTATCGTTTGCGTTCTTGCTCTTGAAACGAATCGATTATTAGCCCTGCGCGTACCTCATGACAATAACAAAACAGAAATCCCGACGGTTGTTCCTACATGTAATCTTCTTCTACTGATCCTAAGCCTTCTCCGTTTTCCGATGTCCGTTCAAGAATGACTCACCCTGTAAACAACACATACACACATTTTATACAACTGTTTGTTGCAAGGTCCTTCCAAGCACGGTTCGGAATATCGCCAAAAACATTGTGATTAGAGTTAATCCATCAAAGCTCGCTTCCAAATGTGTACCCTGCAGTTACTCAAATGCTAGTTTTAAGACGTCCCGTTGAGATCGAGAATGTAAACATGTGAATGAGAGGAGGATAAGGAGATCGCTTTATAAACATACACCCTCATGCACACTCAAGTCCTGCACCCACTACTACTGCATGGAGAAAACGTTTTTGTTGGATGGTTTCTAAACGAAGCGGAGAATTGTGGAATCATTCCTGTGTTTTACCTCTTCTAGTCTAGGGATGAGCTGGGATCGAATAGAGAGCTGGTGGCGTTGTAGAGGAAGGTCGCGGCTACCGTTGCAAGTTGCGCACTATCAAATGATTGTGTCGTTGGGGACGTACTGGGGGAAGATGTTGTGGAACCGACCATATCCAATCCGCTCCGGAGCGTCGATAAACTGGCCACACTGGTAGTGGTGGAAACGGTGGAGTGCACTGATGATATGGTACTCGTCTCCATGGGACTGCTTGCCGTACTGCGCAGAGCTGCCACTGTAAGCGTTGTGAGCAGGGTTGCTACGGTGGTGCTCGTGCTGCTGCTACTGATGCCTCCACTGCCAGCCACCGGATGGCTGCCGTTAATACCGATGCCCGTGGGCGGTTGATTTGGCTTCGGCGGTACAAACGGATACTGCGGACAGGGGTTAGGAAGTTGCGGTCCGAGCATGGCATCGAACACGTACCCCACGAGCGAACCGGCCGTTAGACCAATGTTGTACGACAGCGTCATCATGTTGCCGGTGACTTCACGCAATGTCGCGGACACCTTGTCCGGGGCGAGCATCATCGGCAAACTGCCGGCCAGCCCGTTAGTTATTCCTAGTGCCGCGGTGAATATAAATGCAGCCGCCTCGCCAGCGATGACAGGCTGTTCGCGAGGTGAGCAGCAAAGCAGAATCAGTGGGACAAGAAGTGCCCTCAGCCCGGACATAAGTATAAGCTGCCGGCGGGACCAGCTGTACGGTACGGCGGCCAGCAATTTGCCGGCCACATCGGAAGCGTTAAACGTGAACATCAGCAGTACCGGCATCCAGGTGCCAAGGTTGCAGGAAATGATCTCCGATTCGATGCCGGGATAGAGTGACAGCGTTACGCAGTATGCCATGGCGATGCAAGCCATGTACGGGTAGATGGCTCGTGCCACTTTCCACCGAGATTCGAGCCCGCTACGAAAGCTACCCAATCGGCCGGAGCTGCAGATGTCCGGCGTCATCACATGTTCTACCTTGAACGCTACGTTCGGTAGGTCTGAGTTCGGTGCGGTCGTCGCAGTGATGGAACGTGTGGTCACGTCGCCCGACGACGTCAGGTTCGTCATGTTTGTTTCAAGCACTGTCTCACCGGCCGTGGGATTCGACAAGTCATATACAGGATTGCTGGAAGATAGAAACGTTCCGTGATGTTTTACATCGCATACAGAGCCTTAAGGATCGAGGGATGCACAACGCACCTGAAGCTTAATGCCGTTGATCCTGTTGGCATATGTACGGGTGGACTCGAGTCTAGTGTGAGCACGCCGTACCGCGTGCTCGATATGTCTCCATCAAGGGTTTCACTCTGAAGGCAAGCCATTAATTAATACATTATTTTTTCTCTACCTCATAGCAAGGACGATGAAACGGGGTCTCTTACCAAAGTGTGATCGTCGTCAGGACGCAGGACGATTTTGGCACAAGCCTTCATGTAGTACCGCACGAACGGTGAGTGTGTGGTGATCGAGTGCAGCACGTAGCTGAACGCAATGTACACGGTCGACGTCAGAAAGAAGATCGCTGTCGAGGCGCGGTCACTCTTGATCAACAGCTTCGTGACGACACGATTGGAAGAAACCAAGAACCCAGCCAAACCTGTCAATAGAAAGGAACGATGATCAGCATTTGTACCAGGTCAGGCCAGCAACAACCTCCGAGGACTTACTTTCGCCCGCCATTACCGCTTGCGTGTACTGTTTTGGTAGCATACTCGCAAACCCATAGAAGCTTGACTGTTGGATGGTACAGCCCATAGCAACAAGCGAAACGGCCGCCAGATTGACGGAGTAGGCCGTTTTGGCGGTGAACATGTGCCACGCAACTTCGCACAGCGCCACAAACACGAGCGTTGTGAAGGAAACGGCGTAGCCTGTTGCGTTGAACAAGAGGAATCAGAACCGTTGGTTACGCTGACACGGAAGGAAGTGTGTGCGCGCGCGATGTGGATTGGATGTGACGATACCTACCGAATGCCACCCGTACCCGGAAGGGAGCCAGCGTGAGAAACACGTTGTTTAGCAGCACCGTCGCCAGTGCGACGATGATGTAAGTCATCGACATGTCCAGTGCAACCGATTGGCCGGGAAACCGTGACTGCCAGTAGTCGGCGGCGATTATAAAGCTGGCAAAAGGATGAGCAAAAATCATGCAATGAGTGGTCCGGAAAGGACAACGGTCGGTAGGTGCGAAAACGGGGACGCAAGTACGCCTGCACTCAGCCCAAAGCGATGCCGTAATCGAAACGAGTGCAGATGCACTAAGGATTTCACCGATTTGAAAACATACACACATTGATACTGGTGTATCCTTGCCCAAACGCCAGTGCACACACACTCACACTTTGGCAGAGTGTGGAAGTCGTCGTACGCACCTGTTATAGGGAAGCACGAAACCGACACCGGCCGTCATGAGGGCGAAAAACACAAGCCGCCGCCGATCCTTCGGAGGTCCTCCACCGTCCAGCTCGGGACTGTCGGAAGTGTCAAAGGTACGACGCCCTTCCAGCGGCTCGTAGGACGAGGTGTGTCCGCCCCCGTTGCTTCCACCCCCACCACCGCCGCCACCGGCGCTGCTCCCATTTTCCGACGCTTCCATCATCGTTCCAGCTCCGCTGCGGCCGCGTGACCTTTTCCCTTAACGCCCAACGCAGCTAAGCCACCCGCAGCTGTTTCGGAACGGTTAACCCTCCCACGGGGTAAAACGCAGTGCGCTCGGGCAAGTGTTTCTTCACTGAACGGGGAAGAACGGGAGTAGTGGGATTCGTTTTAAATTACGCTGGATGATGTACCGCGGAGGTACCGGATACCCGGCAGGGGTTCTTTCCCTTGCACTGGGCTGTCGTCGCACAAACTCAACACGTTTCGATCGTTTCGATTTTTCACGTTCATCCTTCTCTTACACGACAGCGTCGTCGTCGTCGTCGTTGTCGCCGCCTGCTGTCTGATAACTTTAGCACAGAGGGTGGAACAAGCAGCGAAACAGTTTTATCCCGTACGCACTACTCCGCCGCCGTAAAGGTCACACGCAATCGATAACATTTCTTTCCTTCGCGTTTGGTCAATCACTGTGTGGCACGCGAATTGAACAGATTTTCAGCGGCACCCGACACCGACTGATGATTCAGATGTGGAACGGCACAGTAACACCGAACTGCTAGTGAGTATGTATTCACACAGGACATGTTTGGACAGGTTGTTTGCACACTTTTCGTGGAAAATCAGTACGAGCCGTTTGTTTTTTTCTTCGCCGTACGGTTCCCCCCCAACGCACAGCCCAGACCACCACCAAAACAACCGCAACAGGAGAGATCAGCAAAGGAATGTTGCGAATGAGACCGGATTTTCACCGCTGTTGCCCCACAAATGGTAGCGGCAACGATGCGAAAACGGAACCTCCAGTGTACTGTCGGGGTGCAGGGAAAAAAGAGCTTGACAAGATATATATTTATGTTTCTGTTTTCCCAGCACAGCACGCAGCAGCTCGCAAAACGCGTCCTGCGCATGAACACGCGCGGCGTCAACGGTGACGAGCGTGTGAAAAGCGTTTTTGCTTGCTTTCGATCGCCTTCAGAAACGGAGCATTTTTCTCGTACCTATTTGGCCTTTCGTACGTGCCATAATCTTGCCCTCTCACTCTGACCAAGTGTGTCGTGCTGGAATGTGCTGGATAGTGAGATTGAAAACAACCATGCTGCTCCATTTGAATCGAACTGAGCGTTGCGTTTGTTTTTGATGGGATAATGTAAAATTTTAAATGAAATCAATGAAATGCTGTATAAACGTAGATTTTATGAAAAAATATAAATATCATTCATTTAACTTTCTTTTCTCATAATGATGCGTCATTTCTCTAGCATTATTTTTTTTTTTTTTTTTTTTTTATTCATAAAGAACGGCCTGGCCGTATTGCTCTCTAGCATTATTTATAAATATAAGAAAAAAAACATCTTCCATGGAGAATCTTTAAAAACAAACTTGGATTTTTACGTAAAGAACAGATGCACAAACATACGATTTTCAAACGAGCCGCCACAGCTGACAAAATTAGCCGCCATCGTATGACAGCTGTTGTAAATGAAATCACAAAGGTTTGGAAAAAGCTGCAAATTTTACTTACCCCTTTTTTGTAGTTGAAATACTGTAAAAATATGCTGTTTTCAATGTTGAATTATTTATTGAATATTTAGCTCGTATTTCCGTTTCCGTTTTATTCATCTAACTATTAGCGCAAACCATTATACTTTTTGACAAACGGCGAAATGTCACTCATTCTTACCACTGCACCGCACCTTGTGCAACTGACGTGTTTTTGTCGTTTATTTGGATTTTCTCATCACCTCATCGCATTCCTCTCGCCAAAGGCCCAATGCGTAGAGAAGTAAAAGTTTGGTTTTAGTGCAGCTACTTCCAGAAATTTCACATAATCCAACATTCCTTCTCCAACAAGCTTCGGTTTTCTGCTAAATTAAATTCTAAAGCCGCGCGGAAAGCACCAAACCAGTGCGGATTGTGCGACTGTGTGCGAGTGAGATCGAATGTACGGGCGAAATACAAACAAACGGAGTAATCATCATCATTAGCAGCAAGAATAAAAGGCTGTAGATATTGCACCGAGTGACTCATCATTAAGGTTGACCGAGCAGCAGCGATAAGCACGGAAAATTAGCGGCTGACGACATATTGTTGCGCATTGTTTTGGAGTCTTTAATATTGGGAAATCGTGTTTGTTTTTACGGTAGAGCAGTGTCGCAAAAGCAAGAATGTCGCTTAACACTGCACACGCCAACAACGGCGTACTGATACACGCTTCGGAAGGGTAAGTTGTTTTCTATTTTTTCCACCCATTTTCACCTGAAACGTAAACACACATGCATGCGGCACTACGACGCACGAGCCGATACTGGGTGTTGGGCTAGAATTTTCCGGATTTTTCCATAATAGTTTTTGTAGCGGCTTCCAACATCAACATTCATCACTATAATCGTTTCTCGTTGTGTTTTCTCCTTCTCTTCATTTGCAGAATACTCATCTTTAGCGATCATGTGACGATTGAGTTTACGGGCCACAACAACGGTGCGATGAAGGGTAGCAAGCAGGGTCGCGTCTATCTGACGACGCACCGGGTCATCTACAACAGCAAGAGCGAAACCGACTCGCTCCGTTCCTTCAGCATGCCGTTCGTGTCGATGCGTGAGGTCGAGGTCGAGCAGCCCGTCTTCGGTGCTAACTACATCAAGGGAAAGGTGAACGCGCAGCAGAACGGCAACTGGGAGGGAGAGGCAAAGTTTAAGATTGTTTTCAAGCACGGTGGTGCGATCGATTTCGGGCAAGCGATGCTCCGGGCTGCGTCCATCGCACAGCGGAACGCGGGCAATGCTCCACCGCCACCGTACACTCCGCCCGGTGGTGAATGGTATGCGGCCCCGCCGCCCGCTTACACGCCGAACCCGTACGGTTACGGATGGGTGCCCGGTGCGACCGTGTTCCCCGAGCAACCGCAACCGAACTCGATCTACATGCACGACAGTCCACCGCCGTACCCGGGAATCGTGCCAGGAATGCAGGGTCCGCCTGGTTATTCTTACCCGCCGCAGCAGCAGCAGCAGCAGTTTGCCGGTGGCTATCCGCATCCTTCGGCAGCGGGCGGTTATCCGGTACAGGCTGGCTTTGCTACCGGGCCGGGTGCTGGCTATCCGAATGGAAATTTCGCCCAAGGTGGCTATCCGCAACCGGGACCGTCGAGCGGTGCGATGGGCTTTACCGCGCCACCGCAACCACCGCCAAGTAAGTGCTCGTACAAGCGTTGTTTGATAACCATTCTGTGGCCGCTTTTTTCAAACGTCTCCTCCTTTCTACAGATTCCAAGGAAGCGGAAGCAGCGCAAAGTGCATATTACGATCCCAACAGGCCCCAAACAGCATACGTTCCACCTCCGGCGTATTACGTGAGTTTCACAACTGCGTGCAATCTACCGGCTGTCACGCCACATATCCACCAACAGCGTCTTTACGGATGGCATTTAATTTTTTGTTTTTGCTTCATTGCAGGAACCACCACCAAGCTACAGCTCACTCAACAAGAAGGAACAGTAAGGCAGGTACGTGTGCGGTTTGTTTGTTTTCTTCTTTAATCATCATCCCTCCCGGTGGAATTACAAACCTGGATCCATACAACTCCCCGTCACGGAAAGACAACGAGGGCGGGCGGGTGACGGTAATTGAAGCAAGAGGAGCGAGACGAGTGTGTGCACGGACGACGGGATACGAGTTGTATAATTTGTTTATGTCATTGTTTAGATTTTATCGCCGTTAGCTCTTGCTGTTGCTGCTGCTGCAAACGATCGTTATTGTGCTTCGCCTGTGCTGGTCGATTGTTTGCCATTAAGCATTCCTGTGAACACCACCGGGCACGGGGCACAGTTTAATCCTTTTCTTGCGCGCGTGTGTGTGTGTTAGTGAGCGTTTGTCCAAATTTACTGCATGGTAAACCACTCACACAAACACACACGGGAAAATGTAAAATTGTAATCGAATAATAAATAACCTGTATCTTATACTAACGCAACCTTCCGTACGCCGCGTTTGGATGCTGTGCTGTGGATCGGTTCGGGACAAAAACGATGCAAAACACTTTTCCATATCACATTCGTTTTTTTGTTTTAGCTTATTTATATTTAACAACTGCATAGCAAACTGTATGCAAACGCACCATTTGCGATCCCTTTGTTCATCGTGGTAAAATGTGTATATATCTCTAAAAGAAAGGATTCATAGGACTTCTTCCGTAGCAATGTAGTAAAATAGTAGTACGATAACCAAAGCTTTATCTATCACCAGAGTGTTTGTTTTCGTGCCCTCTTCCTTTGCCGTGAACACCGAACGAGGGCTATAATGCGACGATGTTTACTGATAAGAGGCATACCCATCTTTAAAGGCTTGACTTCATGAACGGTTTCAGATACAGGTGGAATGATTGGTTTACCGGTTCCTAAAACGAGACCACACATGTCGCTATAAGTATAAACCAATTGTGCCAAATTTCGGTGCTGTGTGCTGCTAACCTGATTCAGCGGACTCTTTTTCGCCTCCTCGTACAGTCGCTCGTAAACGTTGCCGTCATAGGCACCGAGCGGTGATCCCAGCACATCGTCCGGTATGTCAAACGAATCAACGATACCGACCGCGTTCGGGCGCAGTTCCGCAAGTGCCGCTTCCAGCTTTGCCTGCAGTCGATTAATGTCACTCTCGGATATGGTGGTGAACTAGGCAGATCAGAACGAGACAGAGGTCAGACACGTTAGACCGCTGGCAGAAGTAAACGATTAGCTCTAGCTTACCCGTAGCAAATCTCCAAGCGCCTTCAGTGCTTCATCGTACGCGTACAGATGGTAAATGGTGCGCAGCACCTTGGCCACTTCGGGCGACACAGTCTCGCAACCCTTTTCGATCATCTCGAACCCGGACTGCACCAAGAAGGCTCGACAGTGGGCGTCGGCTGTGCGTGCCAGCTCGATCGACGTTTGGTTCGTTGCTTCCTCCAGCGTCGCGCCACGCTTCTGACGCTGCTCAATGTGTTCCGCGGCAAGGCGCAATTTACTGCAACACAAAACAGACAGCGAGCATATCAGTTTAACCGTTTGCTCGTTAGCCACTTCCAGCGAATTCTCTTACCCAGCGGCGACGGTTTGCAGTGCGCGTATAATTCCACCGATCGAATCGTCCCACTCCATGCGCCGGCTGTTGCTGCTCAAAAACCGAGCCAAATACTGCACGGTAGGCACCAGCTCCTGTCCACGGAGTGCCTGCTGCCAAGCTTTCATCAAGTAGCGTGCGGTTTGAAGCAGCAGCACCGTATTCTCGCCCTCGTACGTACAAGCGGCCGTCACCATGCCGTAGGTACCGTAAAAGTTGGAGCACGTCATGTAGCCGTGGCCACCGCACGCCAGTCGGCAAGCCTCAACACCGGTGGCCGCATCTGCCGTCGTGATGGCCTTCAGGCAGCAGGCAATCGCGTGCAGTTCGGGCAACCGTTCCAGGTCACCCTTGTCCAGCTCGGACGTTACCTGATTGTACATCTCCCACAGATTGTCGGACGTTAGCTTGAAGATGATACTCTTGGCGATGGCCGGGAACAGCTTGTACTGTTGCGTCAAGTGGTCGATCACTTGCACTTCCGGTTGGCTAAAATCAGAGGCACAGAGAGCGCACGTGTTACGGGAATTTCATATCGAGAGCCAATTTGAAAACACTTACTCCGGGTTAATGTGACTCTGTCGGCGTACGGCCGAGTAGCGTACCGCGATCGTTACCGCTTTCGACAAGTAAGCCGCCATATCACGACAGATCACAACTCGCACAAACATCATCGTACCGTAGGTGAGTGCTTGCGACGGTGGCTTCACGAACGTACCATCCTCCAACAGTTTGGCGTTCTTCATCAGCATGTTCTTCCGGGGAATGCGCACGTGATCGAACCCAAGGAACCCATTGTTCACACCGTTCATGCCCAACTTGTTGCCGATCTCACCGATCGTAATGCCTTTCAACGGCATGTGCGTCTCTTCGTCACGCAGCTGCACAATGAACGGTTGAATGCCGTGACAGTTTCCTTTGGAGTACAGCTGCGCCATTACCACGCAATAGTTGGCCGTATGTGCCACTGGAAAAAGGGATAAAAAGGTTGAGAAAGGAGAGCAGGCGTTAAGTACGCAACGTGCTTACATCCTCCCGGCCACCACTTGTACGCGGTTAGTGTTGGACTGTGAAGCACAAACTCTTTCGTGCGCTCGTCGTACGTGGCCGTCGTTTCCAGTCCTCGCAGGAACGTTCCATGGCCGAGCTCGGTCTGTGCGTACGTCCCGATCACCTCACAGTTCCAGGCGCGTCCGAACCACTCGGCTTGCTGTTCCGGTGTACCGTGCCCGAGGATGGCCGGCAAAAACATCACATAGTGCACGGTTAGTGGATTGCCCTGCTTCAGAATGCCCGTACCAAGCAGTCCACCTAACAAGGCACTGAACCAACAGCAAACAGTTTCATTAATCCACGCAGACTTCTGTGAATGTACGTTCACCCCTTGGGGAAGTATACTTACGAGTAATTGTCCACACCGTCCTGTCCCATTTCCTGCAGCTTGCGAACCTTGCGGAACGCAACCGTAGCCTTGCGTACCGATTCCTCGTACAGCTCCTTGTGGGAAAGGAAGTGCAGAGGCACTTTCTCCCGCAGCTCGGGATCATTGAGAAAGAAGTCCTCTGTTTGGGAGAAACAATTGTGAAATACATAAAGAATCGTCGTTAGAGTGCGTTGACGTTAATAAGTACACGAATGTTTACTGCTCCGCTAATGTTATGTCCGCGTTTCCCTTGACCGTATTGATAAGCATGGAGATTATCGCATTTCAGCGATTGTTCTTCAGTAAGGGTAGGGCGTTCTCTTATGCCACACACTCCAAAATCGATCCCATTTTGAGGCCACTTTGCGGCTAATCTTGCGAACAACAATCTAAAGAGCGTAGTGCGAGAAGCGAGAGAACGAGCAAAATAACGATGACTTGCAGTACGACGGAACATCAATGCGGGGCAGGCGATTAGCGCAATTAAAGGTATCTACTAAACAGATTTAGCGCGTACGATAACGCGTTGGGAAGGGAAGATTGAACTTCACCCCTTGACCATGGGGAGATTGTACTCGGTGCGCAGGGACGTCAATTGGCAACACGCCGAATGGCTTCAAGTTTGGAATGATGATACAAAATAGCTGATGAGCTAGAATACTATGTACTGCAATTGTGTCATTATCTGAGTATTCTCAACATTATACTTAAAGGTGGACAGGATTTCAAATCTCATCCGGACCGTTCCTACGTAGCGAGGACTGACTATCCAACTACGTGGTATCAGCCTAAGGCTTTGATGCCTCGGTGTTAGCAATTATCGTCGGTACCACTGACCTACCGTGCGGTTCACAACACTAACAAAATACGGCGTAATTTATTGAATGGATTGTACCAACAAAATGATAACATTTTCAATAAGTGAATTGAAGTGAACTCTGATATATAGCAAACACAAACAGGGATTTATGGCCAACTGCATGAGCAATTGGCCACAAAACATCTCAAGTAGTGGCTTTTGCCGCTCAAATACGGATTAGTAGCTCAAATCTCGAGAGGAGGGTACAAACTTCAATTCTCCCACCTGTTGCCTAGTTGTTACCATCCTACTCGGCGACTCATTTCGCGCTATAACCGTCCAATACACTCCATAGTTCACGGAGAGTAGTTCACACGTCTACGTTTGCCGGGTAGGAGTGCACGATCTTCTTGCATCATCCGAGACCGGTTCCACGAGACGCGTAAAGACACACACACGGTGCAACATTATGCGTACTCTCCGTAGGTCTGTCTTATACCGAAGCTGCAAAATTGCCCACGTTCCACTTTCCGAAGATGGCCTTCATAAAGGAAGCTAAAAGCAGTGTATCCCTCCCCTCTCTTTGATTATTCGCGTCTGGGCGGTGGGCAACATATCCCCGTGTATGCTGTACCGCCACCCTTACTTTACTTACTACACTACTCTACTTGGCTTGGCTTACCTCGGAATCGTTTCTCTTTCAGCTTTGTTTCCCCACCGACCCACCACAGGGTAAACTCCTCGTTGTTGAAAGTGCACTTGTCCCGCTCCGCCTGCAGGTCTTTGTTAATGGTTCCACTGTTCGACGGCATGTTGCGGACCTTTGTCGCGGGTTTTGTACGGGATTGCAATTGTGGCGTAATGTAACTTTCTCCCTCACTTGCGGTCGGGCGATTTAGTTTCCTTTCCAAAAGGGCTCGAGCTTCAAGACGGTGGCCGCTTTTGAAGCGAGCTACACGGATGGCCGAGTTCGATGAATGCTATCGATGAACTGAAATCGCGCCACAGCCCCACTGGTGGAACGTGTTTCGATGGGTGATGACTCGCGCCTTCCTTTTGCGATTAGAGCTCGCGCGCGTACGACTACACCGAGATAATAGCACGCTGGTAGCCTGCTTGTGTGTTTTCTTACGCTCGCATCACGAGCTGACCTTTGGAGCGTGGCCAATCGTGCGGGTCCTGCCGTGTATCACGTCCTGCCTCCAGAGAAGAGCTAATTCATCGTGAAAAACGATCCACACAACTTAACCAGCTGAGCGCGTCGGGTGGGAGGCAAGCTTTTATTTTTGGCCACCCTTACATTCGATCGCAATCAACGGCAGTTATCAGTATGCCAACGGACGTATTTATCGATACGGATAAGCACTTATCACTCACTCGCAAGCTCTCCCGCGAACCGAACCACGTTCAGTCGTTCACTACAGCGAGTAAGAAAAACTAACAATCTTCCTCCACTGGAGACCTGCTTAACCTGCTGCTGATGCTTCGCAGCTTTCCAAGCGTTTGCTGCTTCACAACTACAACGGACAAGCATCCCCCTCCCACTTTGGGGCCGTTAAGTAATGCGTAACTAGCTCGCAGCATTGCTGGCTTTTTTTTGTTGCTTCCCCTGCTTTGTTTATTTACAATGTACACTCCCCATCGATGTAAACGTCAAATGGTGCGGATCGTCGTTTACACCTGTATGTTGTATACTCTTATTGGGATTGCAGCACGTGGCAATGCGATAGCGCGCCGTTTCAGGTTCAAATTTTGTAGGCCGCTCAAGGCCATTAAATGAAATTCAATCACTTTAGTAGTGTGATAAAGCAACACTTGCACGCGAATGGCCTCAATTTGTCCGAATACAGAAGCATTTACAATTTTAAATAAACATTTTTATTGTACCAAACTGAATAACAATTCCCATAACCCCAATGTAAAACAATAACTCATAGCACCGAACGACACCCTCAGGTTCGTAAGTAGAGTGTTCTTATGCTCCTTACAAGCTGGAACGCATGAATGGTTTCAGATAAAGATGGAATGATTTGTTAACCGGTTCCTGAAATATTGAAGCATTGTCGTAAGATTATGATGAATACCCACTACACGCCGTTTTGCCGTTTTAGCTCACCTTATTGAGTGGACTTTTCTGAGCCTCTTCATAGAGCCGCTCGTACACGTTGCCATCGTAGGCTCCAAGCGGCGACCCGAGCAAAACGTCCGGTATAGCGAATCCATCGACCAGGCTGACCGCGTTGGGTCGAATGGCTAAAAGGGCCGCTTCCAGCTTTCCCTGCAGTCGGTTAATATCACTCTCGCTGATCGATGTAAACTGTAAAATCAAAGTTCCAAGAAAATTCTACATATTTTGCAACGGCAATGGCACAGCAGCTAGATGCCACAGAACCTACCCGTACAAGACTACCGATCGAATCGAGCGCTTCGTTGTACGCATACAGCTCACCGATCGTGCGCATCACCTTTGCCAGAGCTGGTGATACCTTTTGGCTTAGCTTCTCGATCATCTCGTAGCCGGACTGCACCAAAAAGGCCCGACAGTGAGCTTCGGCAACGCTGGCCAGCTCGAGCGAGGTAAGGTTGACCGCTTCCTCGTGCGTGTAGCCCGCCTTTTTGCGCTGCTCAATGTGTTCGTTTGCAAGTCGAAGTTTGCTATAAAAAACAGGAGAGGTTAATAAATATTTTGTGATCGATTTTAAAGTTAGTTTCCGAACGGGTTTTCCTACCCAGCTGCAACGGTTTGCAATGCCTTTATGATGCCCGGAACAGTATCCATCCACGGGTGACGATTGTTCCGACTCTGGATGAAGCTATTCAAATATTGCACCGTCGGCCCGAGCGGTTGTCCCTTGAGCGCCTGGTTCCAGACCTTGATCAAATATCTATAATATACGAAAAATAACGCGCGTTACTACCAGAGCACAAGACGGTTTATACAAAAAAAAAATCCCCTCACCTGGCAGTCTGTAGCAGGAGGACCGTATTTTCACCCTCGTACGTACAAGCCGCCGTTACAAAGCCGTACGTATTGAAGAAATTGGCGCACGTCATATATCCATGACCGCCGCAAGCCATACGCAGCGTTTCTACGCTCTTGGCTGCATCGGCAGTAGTAACCGCCTTCAGGCAGCAAGCAATCGCGTGCAGTTCCGGCAGACGCTCCAGATTACCCTGATCCAATTCCGACGTAACCTGGTTGTACATCTCCCACAGGTTGTCCGACGTTAGTTTAAAAACGATGCTTCTCGCAATCGATGGGAACAGCTTGTACTGCTGCGTCAAGTGGTCTATCACTTGCACTTCCGGTTGGCTAAAATCAGAGGCACAGAGAGCGCACGTGTTACGGGAATTTCATATCGAGAGGCAATTTGAAAACACTTACTCCGGGTTAATGTGACTTTGGCGACGGACGCACGAGTAGCGCACGGCGATGGTGGCCACCTTTGCCAGATGTAAGGCGGTATCGCGCACGATGATTACTCGCACGAACATCATCGTGCCGTAGGTGAGGGCTTGCGACGGTGGCTTCACAAACGTACCGTCCGCCAGCAGCTTGGCATTCTTCATCAGCATGTTCTTACGAGGAATGCGCACCTTTTCGAATCCCAGATAACCATTGTTCACCCCGTTCATGCCCAACTTGTTACCGATTTCGCCGATCACGATACCCTTCATTGGCATGTGCGTGTCCTCGTCGCGCAGCTGTACAATGAACGGTTGAATGCCGTGACATTTCCCCTTGGAGAATAGCTGAGCCATCACCACGCAGTAGTTGACCGTGTGTGCCACTAAAGAGGACAACACAAATGGCTATAAGCTTAACGATCATAAACTTTTCTATTTAAACTAACTTACATCCTCCTGGCCACCATTTGTACGAGCTAAGCGTTGGGCTTTCGAGCACGAATTCTTGCGTGCGCTCATCGTACGTCGCCGTCGTTTCCAGCCCACGCAGGAACGTTCCGTGACCGAGCTCGGTTTGTGCGTACGTTCCCAGCATCTGGCACTTTAGGGCACGAGGCAACCATTCGGCTTGCTGCTCCGGTGATCCATGGCCAAGCAAAGCAGGCACAAACATGGCGAAATGGATTCCCAGCGGATTGCCCTGCCGAATGATTCCGTTGCCCAGTAGACCGCCCAAGATTTGCCTAAAAGATAAAGTAGAATCAGAATTGCTTTAGAGAAAGAGAACACACTTGATGTAAACGAACGGTTGTCGCGTTCCTTACATGTAATTGGATGGGTCGCCATTTCCGCGATCTTCGTGGAATTTGCGCACTTTCCGGAAGATGGACGTCGCTTGTCGTATCGTTTCCTCGTACAGCTCCTTATGGGACAGGAAATGGATCGGCGTTTCGTTGTGGAAGTCCGGATCATTAGCAAGGAAAGTTTCTGCAAAAAAAAACAAATCAAAAACTCATTAAAAATCTTTTCCATAAGAAAGTACCATGAAATCATCAATCTTGATGACCTTCACGAAGGTAATGTAGGGTGCTGTTGTCTGCGAATATGTTTTTTGTTTGTTTGCTTGCTCGATTTATCTGCGTGTGAATGAGTCGTCAAATTTTGAGATGAAATTTCAACCGTCTTTGGCCACATTACGCCACCAACGAATTTTTGTGCCGGGCAGCCGATAACATTATTTGAAAGTGACTATCTCTCGAGCAATCGAGCGCTTACGGGTGCTGCCAAGATAAGCAAAACAACGTCGAAATCTTGTACCACGAACAATCTCGAAAACGCGCCGAACGTTTTTGGAGGATTAATTTATTGCGCATATTTACCTAGGTCCTGCTTTTCCTTCAGCTTTTCCTTGCCACCGACCCACCAGAGGGTAAACTCATTCTTGTCGAAGCTACCCTTATCCCGTTCGGCCTGCAGATCCTTGTTCACCGTGGATGCCGGCATCTTTTTTTTGCAGCGCGTGTGTTAATTTACTTCTAGAAGAAGCTCGCGGTGCGCAAAGAATAATTACATACGCTTAGCGCCCGTACGCACACTTCTCGATGCAACTGTGACGATCGCGTTGACTTATGCCAATGACCCTGCGTGTGGGGTAGACGTACGAATAAATGTGCGCAAGCGACCGACGCATCCACTTCAGTGGACGTGCTTCCGTAAACTAAAGAATTGCGCGACTGGTTTATGCGAACCAGGCCCCCCACAGGTTCGTGGGCAATCAACAGGCTCTAATGAAGCGTATGCTGTCTCGTTCCCTTAACCCAAACATACCCTCCCTTATCAGATAACGTTTACATCCAGACAGTGGCTTAGGACTTTGCACCGTGGCTCGCCACGCACTTTTATTGCATAGCTTGCGCCATGTAACGATGCACCGAAGATAAATGGATGCAAACGGAAAGCTGCACGTCTCGTTGCCCACTCTCTCTCGTAACGGGGAGAGAAACCTTCTCTCAAACCTGATCAAGTCTTTTGGTGCATCTTCTGCAGTGCAAAATGCAAAATAAGCACAAACAAAAAACATATGATCAATCAAAACAAATCCAAATCACTCTTGGTTGGCCCAACACCATAACTGATTGCTAGTTGAATACCGGCAAAGGCAGATCCTTTTCGATCTCGTTCACGACTTTAGTGGTAGCCAACTTTAATCTATTATGTTTTTCGCTAAATAAAGGTTTCTACTTCACGACCTATACACGATCTTGGTACGATCAATCGATAGGCAGTGCTTCTCAAGTACGCCCGGTTTTGGCTGCGTTCTGAACTGACATCAAAACGGCTGCGTACTGTGACAGCTGACACTTTAGCGCGGATTGCCGGTACACAACAAAAGGCGTAAACAAAGCAAGCCGCCGGAAAACTTTGAAGAAGAGCAGTTGGTACATTTCGTTCCACGTTCCACCATCCGAAATGAGTGTTAAAATGGGAGCTAATGTGTGCCCGATTACCGAGGAACGGTCGGGCACCGTGCGTGAGGTCGGCGGACAAGCAGTTTGGAGTCTTTCCTCGTGTAAGCCAGGTAATGGTGTACTCCCTCCGAGGGCTCTTGTTCCGTTCCCGCGTTGACCCTCCTTTTTGCTCTCGTTCGTGTAGGATTTGGCGTGGATCAGCTGCGGGACAATTCGATGGAAACGTACTGGCAATCGGACGGACAGTTACCACATCTGGTAAACATTCAATTTCATCGGAAAACGACCGTGAGCCAGATTTACATCTACTCCGACTACAAGCTGGACGAAAGCTACACCCCGAGCCGGATATCAATCCGCTGTGGGATGCACTTCAACGATCTGCAGGAAGTTGAGGTGGTCGACCTTTGCGAACCATCCGGCTGGGTATGCATTCCGATCAAGGAGTACGAGGAAATGCTCATGTGCACGTTCATGATACAGATAGCGGTGATAAGCAATCACCAGAACGGTAGGGATACCCATATGCGCCAGATACGGATCCACTCGCCTACCGAAGGTTCACAATACCCGCTCGAGCATCACGGCAAGTTTAGCACGTTGGAATTCGCCCAGTTTCGTACGATACGCTAGCGGTGGTGGCTAGGTAGCGAACTTATCTTAAATGTAACTCGTGTTATTTATCAAAATATTTGAACAATTCGATTTTATTCCAAAAAACACAGAAAAGTAAAACAGAAACTGTAAACTTTACAAAGGGAGTGTCCCCCTTAAGATAATTTCCCTCTGTCGATTATTTGTGGCGTTTTGATTCGCTATTTTTTCCAATCCACAAACCACCAGCCCCTGTTTTTACTCAGCGGCCTGCAGCAGGCCACGGAGCATGGTTTCCAGCTTACGGCCATCGGCAGCAAACTTGCGAATACCGTCCGAAAGCTTGTCGGTAGACATTTGATCCTCATTCAACATCCAGCGGAATGTTGCCTCATCCATTTGGATTTTCTCCAGGTTCGCCGATGCGGCCTTGTCGGCGTCGAGATAGCGTTTCACCGGTTCGGCACTCTTTTCCAGATCGCCCAGCAGCTTCGGGCTGATGGTGAGCAGATCGCACCCAGCCAGCGCCATGATTTCACCCACGTTACGGAACGAAGCACCCATCACGACGGTTTTGTAGCCAAACTTCTTGTAGTAGTTGTAGATCTTTGTCACCGAGATGACGCCCGGGTCCTGCTCGGGCTCGAACGTTTTCTGGTCGGTGTTTGCCACGTACCAATCGAGGATACGGCCAACGAACGGGGAAATCAAAGTGACGCCCGCTTCCGCACACGCGACGGCTTGGGCGAACGAAAACAGCAGCGTGAGATTGCAGTGAATGTTGTGCTCCTTCTCCAGTACGCTTGCCGCCTGGATACCTTCCCAAGTGGAGGCCAACTTGATCAGTACGCGGTCCCGCTTCACGCCCGCCTCCTCGTACAGAGCGATCAGCTTCAGAGCCTTGGCGATGGAAGCTTCCTTGTTGAAGGAAAGCCGCGCATCGATTTCGGTCGATACGCGACCCGGCACGAGCTTCAGAATCTCGCAGCCAAACAGCACGAACAGCATATCGGCCGCCTCGGAAACCTTCTCTTCCATGGTGCTAAAATTGGTCGAAACAAAACAAGGAGATTAGAATAAGCGTAAGATAGGGTGGTGTGGGGATCGTCTATCAACTCACGTTCCCGCCTTTTGTCCGTGCTTGATGGCCTTATCGATCAGATGCTGATACTGTTCCATGCCGGCAGCAGACAAAATCAGCGACGGATTCGTCGTAGCATCGGTGGGCTTGTACGTTTTCATCGCTGCAATAAAAATGGGTGAGAAAATTTGTCGATCGTTAATAAACAAATAACTAATTAGATCAACACCGATCCACACCGAGTCCCGTGCGTCCTTCGAGCTCGTTCGCCATGGTTCATAGCGCTCGCTCAAGACTGCTCGCACACGCTCGGTGAAAGGAAATAACCGTTTGACCTCTACAGAGCACGATCGCTGGAGTTCGAACGGTGCCAATCATGTGACCGATGATCGGCTAAATGGAGCAACTAAATCACGCCGCATTTTTTTATGCTGAAACAATCGTCAAATCACAACTATTGGATCATCGTGCAACCAACGAAACGTGTAAAACTTATCACGCGCGCTGGTTGGGATTTTGTTAGCTGTTGTAGTTGCATTCCCCGACCACGCTAGAGATAATGCAATGGCAAACACCTCGCATCGTTGGCCCGCGACACGTTCGATGATGGTTGTTTGTGGAGACAGAAATAAAACGGCTCCACGGAAGCGCGATTGTGTATAGCGTAAAGAGCCTCTAAGCAAGCCATGAAACTGGAGAGTATCACCTTTGAGCGGTCACCTTGATCGACTCTGTGCACACGAACAGCATGCACACTCACAAAAAAACGCCTAATCATCAACCTATCGTTGGTTTTGATTAACGCACATTTTCAGCACATATCGATCGCGTGCTTGCCTCACAATATGGTATCGATTTGTGTCCCTCCAGCCGAATCCGTATCCGGTTGTTGCTTTACTTTCGAATCCCGCAGCGCTTTTGCACTCTGTACTTACCCTCGAAGTCGCCGGTATCGGCCACGATCGTGGTGAGCTGTTTCAGTTGTTCCAAACTCGAAGCCATTTTCGTTTTCTTCGTCTGCGGCTCAGCGCTGCTCATTGTCTACTGGCGGTGTAGTTATGGTCAAAAACCGAGCGAGCTTGGGATTGGAAGCTGAAGACGCGTGATTGCGTAGACACAGACGGCAAGGCGGCACAGTGGAAGTAGGGAGGAGTGGTGGAGGTCACTGGTGTGGGTCGCGTAACACAGCGTTTGGAGTAAGTACTTGCGTTTCCTTCCGTTCCCTTTCGGCAATGAACGACCGGTGAAGCGTGTCGCCGATGACGAGCCCTGTCGTGAGGTTGTGTTTTTGCCCTGCAAGTATGTAGGTAGTGGAATCACTCGCACACACTTGCCCTTGCGCTATCTAATCCACCTAGGAGTTTGCGCTGGAAAAGGCTGCAGTGCTTGCTGGAAAACAGCATTATCCGCCAAGAGTCCTCTGCATCAAAGAACTTCAGGAACTTCCAAGAAACTTCAAGAATCCTCAGTTACACCACAAAGGACCTGGTGTCCAAGACGTTTTATCTCCTCACGAGGCACGCTCAGAGCTCTAGACTTCCGAGTTTCTTACCAAAAGATTGGATTCCTGGCCACGTTTCAAAACTCTTGAGCAAAGTGTGATAGCATTTCTTCATATTATAAATCGCACAATATGTCGATTACAATACGCCTCCAGCAGATACAGACGACAACAATCGTAACAGCATACAAAAAAAAAAACGCGCGCATGTGTGTGAGTGATTTGTCCAGCGTCGCAGTTTCACAGTATTTATGCAAGGATGGGAGGAATTTGGTGGGGTTGATTTGAACGAATAAGTGTAGCGAAGGCGAGTAACGTCGCGTAGTCGAAGCATGATTTTGGGACACGTAAAAGTAGTATAAAAAATTGTGCAAATCTTTTGGCAGTTGTTTTCAGCCGCAAATCGCGTGATGGAGGTTGATTAAGTTTATTTGAACATACATTGTGCGGCACAAACATGACGCATTAAAACTAGAGCTCCCAATTGACTCATAATAAGTCCTTAATAACTCTCTCTCATTTAGAGTTGTTTTTTTCAGCAGATCTTCCAGCACAATTGCAACCGGAAAATCGTAAAAGCGATTCAAAAATTCAAAAATCCTGGCCTTTTCTGCCAGCCACCTGCATCTCTGTGTCATTGCATTGCTGTCAAACTCGGCGAAAGGTGTGCGTGTGTGTTGGTGAGAATGTTTACAAACGCGTCAGCCGTCAAACGAAAGTTGCTGTCTTTTGTACGACTTCTTCACGGGCGGTCAAGGGGGGGAATTAATTTATGGAGGCGCACTGATACGGGATATCTGGTAGTTGTGAGGTAATTCGGAAAAAGTGTACCCATGTACGGAGATTGCAGTCGTTCAGCTTGAAGCCGTTCGTGTGAACGATGTGTTCGGCGTGAAATGCAAGAGATTGGGCGGCCAAGAGTGCTTTATCACTGCCGTCGTCGTCATCGTTGAACAATCATCAGCATCCGCTGCCGGGCTGCCGGGAGAGGACAGGGCGAAGGATTTTGAACATTTTGATAAGAGGAATTAAGGGCTCCTTTATTCCCACCATTGCTTGTTTGTTGCGCCGGAAGGAACGACGGTTCTGAGCTGCTTCCGGATACATTCCATCCCCCCTTCATTATGGATGATATAGACAATATTATTCTGCACTCGCTGCGTCAGATCGATTGGTAAGTGAGACGGGATTGGTCATGGGGAGTTAGAGAAGCGAACGATTAACGGAACTTGCTGTGTGTATTGTTGTTTGTTTCAGCGATCTGGATGAAGATATACAGGGACTGGACCAGTTTACGCCTTCTATTTTAGTGCGAACCGTTACAAAATGTTTGCTACTAATCGATCCTACACTGGATCTGCCCCACACGCTTCCATCCGGAATGGCACAAAGGTTTACCGTAACGGCACGGCTAGCAGAAGCTTGTTCGGTACGTTCGTGCCTTTCTTCCCGGTTCAATGAATGTTTCCAATTAATGGTTCTCTTTTGTCCTTTTCAGGCCGTGGGATATCGGCGCGATATCGGCTATCAAACGTTTCTCTACTCGAATGTTGCCGAGGTGCGCCGTGTGTTTATGTTTCTCATCGAGCAACTGCCCAAAGATACGACCGATAACGCCGATCCGGAAGCACCGTTCGATCGGGTGACGGATTTGGAAAACCGTATCGTGGAAAACATGAGGCAACAGTTGCGCGGCTCTTGGCGTACCGATCCGTCCCCGCTAGATCTCAGAAACTCGACACTGGGATGGCCTAACCGTGGTCGCGCTAACATTCCCTTCGTAACGCAAAGCGATGTTACGGCAGGTGAGTCGTAAAGGAAAGGCTTCCGGATTCACATTAAAATAGATGGTTAATCCCCACTCATCATTTTTCATCATTTGCACAGAAATTAAGGAATATTGGTTACGGCGTAGCGGATTTTGGGACGAGGAAAAGGATGAAGTTGATCGAAAGCTTCCCGAAAGTGCTGTTAACGCGCAGGAATCGCTTTTAAAGCTACAAGCGTACTACGCGCAACATAAATCGAAATCTCCTTTGGCCGAAGAACTGGACGAGCATGAATCGCCCAGCAGTTTAGACCAGCTTGATGCATTGCAGCAAGAAATTGACAAAATCAATACGGCCATCGAAGAGACCAAGCGCGAACAGCGAGATCTCCAAACGAAGCGGTCGATTGTTGGGGAGAATGCGAAAACGCTGGAAAGCGTTACGGACAAGCTGAAGGAGGAAAAGAAAATCAAAGAACGAACGCATATCCTGCTGGAGAATCCGGAGGTGAATGTGGCCAAACTGGAGTCTATCATTGTCGCTGCCGGGGAGAAGATGAAAAAGTTGCAAAGCCAATGGGAAACACATCGTGCGCCACTGATGGCACAGCTTCAGGAACATCAAGTCAAAAATTCGGACCAAGTTGTATGTGAAGAAGAGCTGGCCGAATGCCAAATGGCCGAACTACTAATGCCCGTATTGTTTGTTCTCTTTCTAGAGCAAATCTCAGAAAGTGGTTGATCAGATCGAATCCGCGCGTCACAAATCGGAGGAGGTCATTGTGGATCTGCAAACCAAGAGTGCCCTGCACGCGAGACTGGTGCAGGAGTACGAGCGAATGGGTAAAACGGTCAGCCGTACGGCGTACACGAGTCGCATTCTGGAAATTGTAGGCAATATTCGCAAGCAGAAGACGGACATCGACAAGATTCTGCACGATACGCGCAGCTTGCAAAAGGAAATCAACTCCATCACCGGTCAGCTCGATCGTCAGTTCACCGTAACGGATGATCTGATCTTTCGGAATGCCAAGCGGGACGAGTACTGCAAGCGTGCCTACATTTTGCTCGTAGCTCTGCACACCGAGTGTAGCGAGCTGATCGCGCTGGTACAGGACACTGGCACCGTGAAGCGGGAAGTACGCGAGCTGGAAGATCAAATTGAGCACGAGAAGGATCGGAATGTGGCAGCGAATCTGACCCAGATCGGGCAAGATTTGGAAGAGATGCAGCAGGAAAGCCGCCGGTTGGAGGAGGCCATACGCCAGCTGGAAATGTCCGCGACGAAGTAAGGTCGAAGAAATCGCGCACGTCTTTTCCGGCAGGTTCGATGATTGCACGATCGATAGGGAAAATAAAATGTGATATATTCCACAAGCGGGATTGACACTGTGCGTGTGTTTTAATTTGGGGCGGCGGTATACACTGTTCCACGATGGGCACAGAGAATCACGACACTCACGATTGTTGTTGTTGGGGGAGCGTTTAGCTGGACATGAATTGTTTATTCATTATTTCACCGAACTTCCACCAAACGGATTAATATTGAAAATGCACCAAGTCCTAGCGCGCTTCCAGCGGATGAACGGCAACGGTATGTGTCGTGCCAGCTGCATCACTATCGCGCGCAGCACTCGATGGTAAACAATACGGAGTACGAGCCGCTTACAGCTTCAGCTTGGTACGTCTCCAGTGACGGCGCTTGGCGTTGTACCTGCAATGATGCGACACACGATGCACGATGCAAAATGGTTGTTAGTCACCAATTACTTCACTACCGGCACGAACGCATCTTTGCCGATTGTCGATGCGGCGCGGACTTACCGGATGGTGTTACCCGTGCGCATACGAATCCATTGCGGAATGGGTCTGTTTTGCTTCAGCTTCTTGGCAAGCTTTTGCTTGATGCGGAACGTTTTGTGGGACGCCTGGAAAACGGGAACGATATGGTGCGGTTTGTTATTAATCGGTTTGAAAGCTTTTCCGGCTGTTTTTCAACCAATT
Source organism: Anopheles stephensi (assembly GCF_013141755.1). Classification (NCBI taxonomy): domain Eukaryota; kingdom Metazoa; phylum Arthropoda; class Insecta; order Diptera; family Culicidae; genus Anopheles; species Anopheles stephensi. Next base: position 33,615,398 of record NC_050202.1, on the reverse strand, counting down.
TCGGCAAATTTACCACTTACCATTTCGATCAAGTGTGTCTACTTCGAGACCAATGACGGAAAAGAGACCGTCAGCTTGTCGGAAATGAACGAACGCAGGTTCGACGCGACGCTGTAAACGCAACCTTTGACGTGCGTTCGTCGAAAAACGCACACTTTTGCATCAGCTGTCATTGTGCAATATGTCATAATAATGATTGGTGGGGGCAGGTTTGTTTTCTTTTTTCATCCACTCGTAGCTATTGTGTACGGCTAGCTGTGGTCGGTTGAGTAATTCACCTGCGGAAAAATGTGGAAAATCTTCACACACCGTAACCGGTACGTTGCGACCGGTGCTTCGTTCGCGAAGCGAACCTTCCTGTCCGACGCGTACCAGTGCCGGGAGGCTTGGAACGCTCGGTTGTCCACCCCGATACTGGAGAAGATAAACCTCGATACGCTGTACTACGATCTGGAGCAGCGGTTCCAGCAGAAGCAAAAAATTTCCGCAATCGATATCGACATCTACGCCAACAAGCTAACGGACGACACGCACATCGAGGAAATAGCCGACTTTCTGTACAAATTTCGTCTGACAGAGGAAACATCGAACACACTCGACTCAACACACCATGCCGTGGTGCGGAACTATCTCGACCACAAGTGCTACGGGCAGCTGCTTGAGGTGCTGAACAATCGTATCGGGTACGGTGTGTTTTTGGACGATTACAGCGCCAACCTGACGCTCGACCAATTGATCAAGGAGAAAAAGTTTCGGCATGCGGCACGTGTCGCCACACTGCTAGCGCTGCAAGAGGATTTTTCTAATCCCATCACCAAAGCACTCGCGCTGTACAGCTGCTACCGGTATGCAAAGGCGCCGGATGCGGAGCATTTCGATGATCTAACGCCAGTGCAGCAGGATGCAACCGAGGCCGAAGGCCAGAAGAAGAAAAAGAAGGAAGAAATCAAAGTGAGGGTCAAGTTTTTGCGCAATGAATTTTTCGACGATCACTTTGATCTTACCGACAGTCAGCTGTTGCTCGGTAAAACATTCGTAGAGCTTGGTCGCAGCTACGGTGGTGCCAGCACCGCGATTGGTGCGAACTGTGAGCTGTTGGGATTGGCGATGTACAGAAAGTATGATCAGGCGATCGGATTCGCTAAGGAAAATGCGGGAAAGGAATTGTATGAGGAAGTTCTGCAAATGATCCGAAGCACGCTGGAGAAGGAAGCGAACAAGGAGGACGAAAAGTATGCGGCGTTTTGCGAGGTGGTTGACAAAATAGAGGCCGTCATGAAGCTCAGTAAGGAAAGCTTCGAAAAGGTAATCCTGGAGCAGGTGAACAAGAGCGTAGGTTCGTTGGAAAAACAGCAAATAGAGACCCAGGCAAAGGTGAGCATAATTTGCCGTGATGCAAACAGATAACGAACAATCGCTTTCACTTTTTTCGTGTTCCAGCTCTATTCGGACTGGTGCAATCTGCGGCAGCAACGGCTCGATGAAGAATTTGACCGAATGCAGCGTGCGAAGCGGCTGAAGGAAATCGAACAGCTCGCCGCGGATATGGAGAAGGAAGAGCAGAAGCTGTGGTTCTTCGAAAACGAGGATAAGATCGATCTTCAGATCGATAGCAAACAGGTGTACTATCCCAAACGGTGGTTTGGCAAGAAAAAGAAGCCACGCACCGTCGATGTGGATTACGTTCCGCCGGAAGTTCGGCAGCGAAATTAACGTTTGCAACGCTAATCGTGTCAGCAATTAATCGATGCGTAGTGTAGTGATTAAATGTGGAAATAAATAAAATGAGCAAAATCCCATTTTTTTCAAAATCACGCATCGCTTTTGACGTTTGCGTCCGGCAAAATGACTTTTTGCAAACTGTCAAAGCAGAAACAGAACGTAAACATCGCTAGTGCTCCAGTTGCAATATTTACGCGCTACGTGCGCATATTTGTGGGAAAGAGAGTTTTCTCTGTGCGGATAAGTTAGGAACCGGCGCAATCATGTTTATTAAACCTTTTAAGATCAAGTCCAACATTCTCGTGACGGGATCCGAGAAGAAACGATTAAGGCAGCGCGTTATGTCTCAGTTTAATCGAGCGGATGACGAATCGGCTACATCACCGCTGGGAGAGCTGTTCGGCAATCGGACCAAAGTATGCACGGTTAAACTCATTACCTATCACGAAGATCCGGTAACGGTGTACACTAGCGATAAGCGGCCAATATTTTTCGAGCTCAATGGGAAGCTTCTGCCGACCGTGTACACGCTGTGGAGTTGTCCGGATCTGGTGCCAGCTTTCACCACCCATGCCACAGTTCTTCCCAAGCTAGCAAACGGTGCCGATCTGATGATTCCCGGTGTGGTGAAGCAGGGCACGAATCTTGCTTCCTGGGGTCGGCATCAGAAGGATGACGTTGTGGCGGTAAACCTAACGTCGAACCGAGCCGCCGTTGGTGTCGGACTGCTGGCACATTCAAGCAGCGATCTGTATATGTGCGGTGGGCACGGAGTTTGCGTGAAAATGATGCACGTGTTCGGTGATAAGCTGTGGGGAATGGAACCGTCGGTGTGTCAACAGATTCCGCTGCAGGGAACGGTTGTGTCCGTGCCAACGGAATCAGACTTTCCTCCGCTAGGAAGCGAGAAAACGAAGCCCGTGGAGGATGGTGTGAAGGAAGTAAGTAAACTGGTAAACTGGTTGTTCGTTGTTGATTGGATGGAGGTGGAAGGGGTTTATAAATACAACGATTTAAATTTCAGGCTACAAAATCACTAGCCAAATCGGCCATTACAGGCAGCGAAGAATCTGGAAGCGAAGGAGACGCATCGGACGAGGAAACGCAAGAACCGGAAGAGGAGGAGGAAAGGCCACCGAATCCCGACGATCTGATAAAGGGTGCGTTTCTAAACGCGCTGAAACTGCACGGCAAGAAAATACCGCTTCCACTGCTGACGAGCACATTCTACCCTCAGTACGTGCAGCCGGAAATTCCGGAAGGAATCGAAATGAAAAAAAGCTCGTTCAAGAAGGTGGGCACCTTTTTGAAGCGTATGGCCGAAGAAGGATTGATCGAGATAAAGGAAGAGAAGAAGGGCATCGAAAAGGTGACAGCATTGAACCTGGAACATCCGGACGTGTTATCGTTTTATCCGTACAAGGTGTCAAAGGCTACGAGCGAGCAGGAGGCCACTGGTGGTGCGGCTTCGACGGGTCCAGCATCGAACCCGCTACTGCTGACGAAGATGACGGCCATGTACGCCGTAAACGAACGGACGGCGAAACTGTTTGGCTGCTTCAATGTGGCAGTTGGTAACGCACTGGATCAAACGCAGGTCCGCAACTTCATGCGTGACTATGTGGGGCGGAATAAGCTGATTAATCCTGCCACCAAGCTGGTGACGTTGGACGAAACGCTAAGGGCCGTATGCGGTGCGAACGGTGAGGAACTTGTGGCTCTGCCGGATCTGACCGAGACGGTTCTGAACAGCATGACGAGCACGTTCGAGATGCGAAGTCAGAAGGGAGTGGTAATGAAGGGTGGCAAGCGGGCCATTATACACTTGACGACAGCGACACGCAGTGGCAACAAGAAGGTTACGCTTATTAGCCATCTCGCGGACTATGGCATTAATGTGAACAATTTTGCCAAAGCCGTAAAGCTGGGCGCAGCCGCCAGTACGACCATGACGGAAGTGCCCGGCTCGAAGGGAGAGCAGCTGTTGGTGCAGGGCAATCATATAAAGTTTGTGTTCGAACTGCTCACTACCACGTACCAGGTGCCGAAGGCGTGCATAACGGGGTTGGAGTTTGCCAAGGAACAGAAGAAGAAAAAGAAAAAATAAGTTACTTGTAGCAGCGCGCAAAAGCAAACCCATTGTGGGCGAGAGTGATTGTAAAATCGTTTGAATGGAAAAGAAAACAGTTGGAAATAATACACAATCGCTAACAGAATTTGTCCGCCAAGATGGAGCTTAAAACAATCGTCGAGGCTGTCCGAACACGGAAGAAAATGAAGCGTAAACGATCGCTTTGAAAAATGTTTGCGTGAAGTGAGCTTTGACATTAGCTACGGTGCGTGAATCAAGCCCACTACAATTGTACCCCATGCGAGCTGTCAAACAGTTGTGTTTGTTGTTTCCGCGTAGTGCAGACAGTTGGAAGCGTGCATTTCTAAATATCAAATGAAAACGAACGATAAACCGAATTTTCGGCCATCCAAAGGTGGTGCACCTGGTGGGCAACGGCATGGGAATAACCGTGGACAAGGAAAGCGAAAGGAGTCCTTTTTCCAACCTGTTTCAAAATCGGAAAGCAATGCGCCCAATAAGGACAAAAGTGGTGGTGGTGGTGGTGGACGACCATCCGGAAAGCATGGCCCGGGAGTACACAAAACAGTAGCTTTCAAGCCAAAACATGACCATCGGCCTACTGGAAAGGATGGCAAAAAGCCGATGAATGGTAACCATAGAAACAACCAAGGCACAGGTCGACCACAACACGGAAAGCAGAAGCACCAGCACCAGCACCAACAGCATGGTAATAAACGTTCTGGGCCAGCGTCCACAAAACCACCGACTGCGCCATCCGAGATCCGGTTTGATAGCAAGCCGGAAAAGGTAAACTATTGTCTAGCGCCCGAACGGCTGGAAGCGCAATCACGGGCGATAAAACAGTTTGAGCAGAAGGAACGGGAAGAAGCGATCGAGCGCAAGAAACAAGACCGCCAGCAGAAGCATAAAATGATGACACAGAAAACGCGCAAGGGACAGCCGGTGATGCAGGGCCGACTGGAGCTGCTGTACGAAAAGGTCAAAAAGGTGGTCGGCGTGCAGTGAGCGGAGCGAACGAGCATTCCGGTACGTAAGCGCAATCATTTTCACGTCTAATAAACAACAAAACTGGCAGCAGACGTTTTGCTTGGCTGTGTAAAAAGGCTGCCTCTTCGTTTATTTGAAGTAATTATGTCTTTGTGAAGTAATGGAAGGAAAGGCAACGTTGTAAATAGCGTTTTAAATGTTAAGATTATAGATGTTCCGTTGAATATCATCAAATGGTAAAAGCTGGCCCCGAAAGGATGACCGATGGAATAGGCGGTGCGCGTCGGGATCAGCACGGCGGCCATGGCACGATGATAACATTTCTGGGAGGCTCAAGCGCAGGCGGCAACAGATTCGAAGCTGTTCGGCACGCATGTCAGCGAGCATTCATTCTGTAGCGGGAACAATGTCTCCAACATTTCCCTGTAAGATTTTGGGGAAAATAGAGCAATAGTTAGTAACGATCGTACGATCCCGGCCGGCGTAAGCACACTTACCAATGGCTTTTGCTGATGTAGCAGTAGACCTTCGGCAGCTCAAACCCATTGAACGGACTGGCAACGGGAATGGTGTAAGCGCCCATGTTCTCAAACACGACCCAATCATCGATCTGCAGCTCGGGCAGGGCAATCGTTTCGATCAGCTGATCGAGCGCATCGCACGTCGGACCCCAGATCGTGCTCTTGTACTGCTTGCCGCTTTGGCCACCGATTAGCTTCGGTCGCGGTATCTGATGGTCGTACAGCACGCAGTTGAACGATGCGTACACACCATCGTTCAGATAGTACATCATCCGATCGATGGTGCCCGTCTTTGCGTTGAGGCAAACGCGCTTCGACTGCACGTTGGTGACGAGCGTGAATGCGGACGATACGTAGTAGCGGCCCGGTTCGGAGATGACGCGTACCGATTTGTCCGGGAAGTACGTATCGAGCGCTGCATTTACAATCACTGCCACCTCGTCGATGGAGGTGCCAGTATCGCCCGGGAAGCCACCGCCAATGTCAAGCAGATTGAATGTGTACCCTAGCTGGGCGGCATAGTCGAACAGGTCGCGAGCATAGGAAATGGCCTTATAGTAGATGGGGAAATCGGCACATCCGGAACCGACGTGGAAGCTAACGCCGACCACTTCCAGCCCAAGACTGCGGGCGATCTTGATTAGGCGTGGTGCTTCCTCTACCGGATCGCACCCAAACTTCTTGCCCAAAGGACATTGGGCTTTTTCTGCCTCGCACCGGATGCGAATAACGAGTCTACGTACGGGAGGGGAAGAACAAAAAGGGGCGAGAGTTAGTGAACAATTCCGCAAACATGAACAATCTTGCTGTGTTTACGCACTTGGCATCCGGACAGTACTGCTTGATCTTGTGCAGCTCGGTATCGCTATCGTAGGTCATCGTTTTGACCGCGTTGCTGTTAGCGTAGCGCAGATGGGACGCCGGCTTCATCGGGTTCGCAAAGATGATGCGTTCCGGGGCGACGCCAAGCGAAAGAATCTTCGCTATCTCACCCTTCGACGCACAGTCGAACGATGCACCGAGCGCGGCCAGCGTGGCGCACACGATGTCCGTGTCGTTGCACTTGACCGCGTAGTGCGGCACCACGCGTGGCATCTTTTCGATCCACTGCTGGTGCTTGCGCACGATGTCCCCGATGTCCATCACGTAGAACGGATTGTCGGTGGGCAGCTGTTCGACCATCGAGTCGATGATGGCCGGCACGTCCACCGCACCGTCCACGATCTCGATCTTGTCCGATTCATTCTCGAGGAACTTCATTTTGAGCGGTGCTGTTGTGGTTTTTATTTGTTTTTGCTGTAGTTTTCGTAGTTTTGGAATGTGTGATTAGAACGTTTTACTGTTGAGTGTCACACCGCAAGAAGTGCTTTCGTGAATCGAAATGCTCAACTTCACTCAAACAAACTGCAATGGAAGTGGATACAGGGAGACAGATTAGCAATTGGATTCCGTACAAAATGTGCTCTCACTAGCGATGGATGACTTACGAGGCAGCCTTTTCAGGGGGAAGATTGGCAGCGGAAGCCGTTGTAGGGGGGAAATGTCACCAGGGTGGTTTGGCGTTGGTATCTGTCAGTACCAGGAGGTGTCGATGGTTATGGTCAGTGCCCGACAGCTGGGCTAACTGACCGCTAGTGATGTCCTGCAACGAGGGAAAGAGAACGGAGAGAATGTTAAGCTTGTTGTTTGTTAATCATCATCATCCACAGACACCGTCAGCCAGACGCTTTCAAAACATCCCCCCTGACGAGGTGGGTGGTGGGATGGATTGGCAATGATTAGAAAGTGCTTGAAGGATTATTTGAGTAATGTGGGAATGCTTTATGCCGCCAGAGACACGCTTCGAGAACAAAGAGTGGCTCACCGCGGCCCGAAGCCCAATTGACTAGCTATCTCTCAGCGTGTTTCCACTATCAGTCCTTTGCTGGTATCATCTCGAATGGTCACGAGAAGGCATGCACACCTCCCATCCATCCATCATACTAATTAAGTTTAGATGGAGGCGTTATATTTTTAGGTGGGTGGAACGTCCAACTAGCATGGCAAAACTGTTTTTATGGCGGTGAGTCATCTTTGACAATTGCTAGGGCATCAAATCAAAGCGGAACAAGTCCTAACCTATACCAATGCTCATTAATGAACGAACCCGAAACAAAAAAACACACGACCATGAGATTAGATTTTTTTTTTCTTGTTACCATGTATTCGAGAGGTTATCGTCCGCGTTCAATGAACATTTGACTACCGAAGTGATTGGTTCCAGTACGAACCGTGTTTCCGGAACGGGGAAGGAAACAAAAAAGAATAATTTGGCTGACCTTATCATGAGCATTACTGGACAACATTGATAAGGCATGGCAGGAAAGCATGTTCTATGCTGCGGCCAGCTTTTCCCCGGTAAAGTAGGAGGATGCTCCTTTGGCGGCTTCTTCTGTGTGCCGACGACCAGTTGAGTGAGTTGCATCCGCTTACTAAAATGAATGACCTAATAATATTCCCTGGCACAATCGATTGGGACACACGAGCACTGTTGCCGGGGCCCGCTATGTATATTGATTAGAAAGGCCGTGATTGGTATGAGTATGAGTGTGTTGATTCGTGGGCATTATTCTAACACACGCGGTGGTCGCTTCGTTCCGGTGTGCGTGGCACACATTTAGAGTAGAAGCAGGAGGATGCAATGCATGACGCCAAAATCGATCGATCATGTGAAATGGTGGTGGGCTTCGGCGACTCGAACGGTGTGCAGGGTGTCCCATGACCATTACACAATAAGGGAACGCTTCCTAAGCAACACCAACACCCTGAACAGCTTCGGCTCGAAACTGCTGATGCTGAGAGGGCATGTGCTTTTGTGATGGGGAACAGCAAGGGCTAAAGGGCTACCAATATTTCACAACTTCAAGCATTCAACCCGCTAGTTTAGCGGATCCCGCATATATTGTGACGGAAAACCCACGATTGTGTCTTGCGTTTGCTTCCACTTTAATCTAGAAGGTATCTTCCGAAGGTGAATGGTGAAGAAAAAAAAAAGTTGTACAGCTTGAAACAGGGTGTGTTGCGATGCTGAATTTCGGCTATTTTTATGCTGTTTGCACTGTCCGCGTGAGTGTGTATTCCCCTGACAAACGGCCGTATGTGTTGAGCAGTTAGGTGGACACTTTTTTCTGTTTGCTTTAGCCCGTTTCAGATTTCGGTTCGGTTCCGTTTTTACCTTGCCGTGTCGTCGACCCAACGGGAAAAGGTACAAAATGAAAAACGGCACCAATAAGAATGGCGCGATTGCAATGATGGCAGACATAATATGCACTTGTTGTGTTGAGCACGCACACTTACCTGTTGTGAAATTCTCGAAATTTTTCAACAAAAGTGAAAAATAAGGGCACGGATGTGGTGGGTTACGTTGGGCTGCTGTTATTCGACACACATGTGTAGAGTGTTCGGTTTCTAAGCCTGGCAAGAACCTGCTACGTTCTCGCCACCAACGAATCGTGTATAGCAACCGTACTGAAGCTGTCGATTGGCGCTATGCTATAACACAAGCACACTACACTCGCACACACAAATACACACTTTGCAGCAGCCTAACTGGCCGACACGGGAAAAACCTGATGTGAGATGATTCACCACGAGCAAGGGCTACACACACACACGCGCGTTTGGTGCACCAGAAGGACCGGATACGGGATGTAAAGCAAAAAGGACACTTGTGCTGCTGTGGACAGAAGAGGCACCACCAAAGTTGCACGGCTCACGGTTCGGCTAGTTAGGCTGAAAAAGAGCGCATGGCCAACGGTTTATATACCGTGCCGTACACCGGAGAGTCGAGGCGGAAAATAAGAGAGCGTGAGAGGGAAATTACAGATGACGAATTTTTCGCTCTTGCTTTGCGCTCGTGGCGGGTAAAATGGTTGTAAGCTGCTTTACACAAACAAAAAAGGCTGATTTATGGAAGGAAAAGTTATTTCCTATTATCAGTTATTTATTAAGTTGATAAAGTTGAATTTGTTTTTTTACCTTTTCATAAAATTGAGGGTGAATTTCATCTGTTTTCTTGAAAGATTTGGTCTTTAATAGATCATTGAATAAAATGATCATTGACATGCGAATTATAGTGAAATTAAATTCTTCTTTATAACTTATAAAATGCGATTAGTCCACTCTAACTTTGTCTAAATTAGCAATTTCTAGAGCTCTGGTGCTCTCACGCCACCGAAACGTGATCGCTTCCCATTTATCGGCATCGCTCGGTAAGATGAATGTGCAAGATAATGTAGGGATCTGCGCCACTATGATTGACGAGATGTGCATTATTGTTTTTTGGAAGGCTAATTTGTCCGTTTACATTTTCATGAAACAGGATCAAACTGGAAACGTGGCGTGGTACGGTAGCATCTTCAACAGCAGTACGAACCCTCCCTCACTTCTTCGAGGCCAGATTGTCCGAGAGAGAGAGAGAGAGGACGCTTCAATTTAAAGTTCTCTGAACGTGGAAAAGCTTGCAGAGTGCGGAGAGTTTTGAGAAATCGGGGACTCTCAAACATTGAGGCCAGCACGTGCGCGCTCTTTCTTCCTCGCGCACTTCCTCGCGTAAACCGGCTTAAGGTGCAGATCGAAGCGGATAGGCTAGACTGCTAGGCCTGTTTGTTTACATTATGCGCGTGCTTATGCTCCGGGGACCACTTGATACACAGCCAGCTGTAAAGACTCGGAGCCCGGCCATACCGAGCCCAATGTGCGCGAAGGCTTCATGACGAGGCGGCAAAGTCCCAACAGCCTTAACCCGTGCGGCGTCAACGGTGTTTTTATGTTTTAAATTTATCTCTTAAATTCATTTTTTTACGAAAATAACACATAAAGGTACAAGTTAATGTAGGTTAAATCCAATTCAATTTCCCAAATTATGGACAATTTTTTTTTAAAACAAAAAACAGTAAATAAGAAATGAACAATTTAGATTATTGATGTTATGATCGTTAATCGCATAATTTAAACGATTTAATAAGCATCAAAACAACAAAAAGATTGGATTTGAAAGTAAGGTTAGGAGAGTAATCGTGTAGGTCATAGAGGAACATAGTCCGAATATTCAAGTATAGGAAAATTTTAAATCCAACTTAGGCTACCATGAGTGATCTCGATCTGCCAATTCTGGCTTCCTTTGAATTGATTATACCCGTAGCTGGTTGGTCAGTCCTGCTACTGGAATAATCACGAGACCCCGTGAAGCATCGTCTCCATCGTTAATAGTCTATTACATTTAACATAAATCATTCGAATGTTTTTTTTTATTCATAAAGAACGGCCTGGCCGTATTGCTAACATTCGAATGTTAGATAAATATCAATATAATGTCGATATGAAGAACTACGATGATCGTTATGATGATCATGAACACACACGCTACAGTAGATGAATCGAACAGTTGTTTTATATATCCAGAAAGGCTTGGGCCGTTTGCTGATAGGAAATTAATTGATCAAAATAGCTTTTGATGTTCACCAATATCAAGAATATGCTTAGTTGTATTTTTTATTAAGTTGAATTCTTAGAAGTTCTTTAAGCTCAACAACCTCGCGTGAAAGTTCTGACGTCTTAATTCGAAACTATAGTTGAATAATCAGTCTAGCATACAGGGAGACGGTCTCGATGGGGATTGAATCCCTGTTCGTGCCTTGTGAAAGACCTAGATTTCTATTGCCTATTTGGGACGTATGGCTTTTAGTTGCCGGTCCACTAACTAGAGGTTGTGATAGCACAGTCACGTAGCAACACGAGAAGAACCACGTGAAGAAGAAGTAGCTATAGGCCTATGTCATTGGATCACAACTCAATCAGGCCGCAATCACACCTCAAATTATAATGCACCAGATTCAACTGCTTCTTCCTAGACGTTCATGAAATAATCAAGGTTATAGTTGAACTCGATCGATGTAAAATAATCTGGTGTGAAAATAGAGTGTAGAATCAGATACAATGCCCGTGAGCAACTAAACATATCAAAGTAATTAAAACTCAATATACGATTGTCCACATGAGGCAAAAAAGAGTCCAGTGGAGACAATGAAACAAATTTCGGGTGGTACTGTTAGCTAGCTACTATCATGACACGGTTACAGGTGGATCGTTCGTGAAAATTGGAAATCTGTTACTTCTGCGTTGTGTGTGTTGTACGTGCGCAGGTGTACAAACATGTCAACCCGTGTTGAAAACTCTATTTTTGTGATGTGATACTTAATCTTATCAAAACGGTTATATCTCCCTTCGCTCTTAGTTCCCGCATCGTGCATGACGATTATTTTGACTACACGGCGGATGGTTCATGGTCGTGGCAGCATGGAAAGTGGGATCTGGGTGCGTGATTGCATCAGATATACGAAACCGTTTCTAAACGTTCCGATCGATCGTATGTCAAAAAGGGGGGGCAAGATTAAACCACTCTCAATCAACTTTTAACCAAAACAAAATAGCTTCGTTGCCTGTTGTCAAGTTCTACTTTTTACTTTACATGATTTCCACACATGATTGTTATGACGATGAGGCTGCAATCAACAGCCCACCAAAAATCATGTTAAAGCCCCGAATATTCCATCGGGAGATGATACTCTCGGCCACACCGCGATCACGAAGCGGGCGGGTTTGTCAATTATGGATGCGTTACCATTAGTCAGCGGTTTTGTCTAGGCGCTGCACGCCCGCGGCCGATAAGTGGGAGCTTCCTCCGTTGGAAGCAGGAGCTATCGCGGAAGCATGTCACCACGAAGGAAAATGAGATGGTTTTTTCAGTACGGCAAGGTTACTTCACGACAGCGACATAACACGCCACTCGAAGATCGCCGTGGTCCATTGCCGTGGTGCTTCATCGTGGCTGAAGTGGCTCCCGGCGTGCCGAGGGCCCGGATTACGTCAGTTATTTAGTGTGGGTCGGATTTGACGTCTGCCGTGGTCCGTTGGTGAGCTGTTTTGGTATTTGAAGCTGATGGTAACAAACATCCGGCGGTAAATCCACACACACGCGCCAAGTGCTTTGGAACCACGGGACGCAAAGGTGGGCTTACGGTGGGCGACGGTGTGTCTTCAGTTGCATTCTAAGCTACTGCTACTATGCGATTAGATGTGTCATGCATGCATGCAGCGAGACTTTTGAAGTGTTTGCAATTCAGTTGTACACTGTTGCAGCTTAACGCGCTGGCACTCGATACAGTTTACGATGCTAAATGTGCAACTCATTGATTTATGAAAATAGGTTTATTCCTTATCCTCAGTGGTACGCTTTTACAATTTTTACGCAGAATCGGTAAAATGTGTAAAATAATCTCTGGCCCTATTGTGCGCGGCGGTGGTGCTGTTGCGCTGGTTGCATACATGCAGGCGGTTGAAGCGTTTGAAGATTTTGAAGATTTAATTTAACTGACTTGTTTGATTGCTTTCTAACGCTCTTGAGGGAGTGGTTACGGAAAGCATAATTATCTCCTGACATTGCTTTTCGTTACATTGTTTGAGATGAAAGTGGTTTTACATGCAATATGTACAAGTGTAGCATATTTATTTTATTAATATTAATATTGTTATTAATTAAGCATTTTAATTTTATGTCCGTTAAGATTGCGTTGAAATTAGAAATTAGGAACTGAGTTACAAATTTGTACTCAACAAAACAGAATTCGTTCTGTTTTACTTATTCGTTCTGTTACATTTATTTATTTGAAGTCTCAAATTTTCATTCATTTCTTAATGCACTATAAATTACTAACCTCTTATCCTAACATTCAAGCTTAGTTGCTCAATAGATTCTTAAGCGCGCAATCCATCACGCAATGGGTGCACTGAGATAAACATTATCAAATTTCTAATGAAGGCATTTATTTTCTATTCCAGAAGAAATTACCAAGCCCGAGCCCAAAAGCATCTCCATCGTTGATTGTGCTATCAGTTCCAAAGAGTAAAGTGCGCTAGTTGATGGAACTTGACAGAATATTGAGACATCGTCAATAACAGTGATCGTTCAAAGGGTTGACATGAAGCGCAACACAACCAACAAAATAAAAAAAAAAAAAATGGAAGAAAAATCCCCTACTAACCGGAACACACGGCGGACTGGGCGACTCCATTGCCGAAGACAGTACCTGTTCCAATGCCACCAATCGGAGAATGGTGCAGATCCGGGAAAGTTCACACAACCTTGCCCGAAACGGTGCAAGGAAGAAGTGGTATCGATAAAGGATTTGACATGGGAACGTTGAATGGCGATAAGTTTGTTCCACGAACGCACTCTGGCAAGTGGAGTTAGATGCTATCGTAGGGCATATTGTTTAAGTGGCGTATGGTTTTCGGGTGGAAGAAAATTGAACGCTCTAGCGAAGCATCATCATAACGCAAGCGAAGCACGTTATCTGGCGCGGTTCAGTATCAAAGGCTGTTGAAAATCAAAGTTCAATAGTAAAATTTTATCGCTGGTCCGTTTGGTTGCTTCTTCTAGAAGCGATAAGCAGATGAAATCAGTTTGGAGAGATTTTGAGGTACGAAGGCGAACAAAAACAATGCCGTACACATTGAATTATCTGCCTCTTTTTTCGTCTCCCCCAACCCTTCTCTCCAGCTGGCGTCTGTGACGTTTACTTGAAGGATGTCCGCCATGGTTGCGCCACGCAAATTAAGACGGAGAAAGTGTGGTCCAGTATCGCGGGACGATTAAACGTAAGGGTTGAAATTCCCAACGTGAAGAGCCAATGATGAGCATCGGCGGCTCCGATTGGACAGTATCATGATCGATGGATGGCATCACGGTATGGTGGAGTGCAGGGAATCAATCATAGCAACCGCCTGGCTACTGTCCATACTGTACGGCGAGCGATTACGAGTGGCGAGTATAAGAACCCTTTTCCAAAGATTCTCGTTTATCAGTGTCGTGCAGACAACATCAGCGTGTAGCATCACTCTCACCGTATTCATTCAGCGCGTAGCGTTGTGCCCAGTGCTTGGAGGACCGTACTGTACGAAGTGGCAAATCAGCTGCAAAGACCCCCCGGGTAGGAATTGTCTTCATCGCATCAACAATAAGTAACCAAAAATGAGTGTATTAGAGTGCCCGTCCGATCTGACGCTCATCAGCGATGAAATGTCCATCGGTGACGTTATCCAGGATATCATTCGGATGGGTCCGCATGAAGATCCGCTCCATGTGCTCGATTTGGACGATGTGGTCCGCAAGCACTACGGCTGGTGTGCGAAGATGCCACGCGTGAAGCCGTACTACGCGGTCAAGTGCAACGACGATCCGCGCATCCTGCAAACGCTGATGACGCTCGGGACGGGCTTCGACTGTGCGTCCAAGGGTGAGATGGAACGCATGATCGGGTTCGGCGTGAAGCCGGAGAACATTATCTTTGCGCAGCCGGCCAAGTCCGTCCCGTCGCTGCTGTATGCACGCTCGAAACAGGTGTCCGTGATGACGTTCGATGGGGCAGCCGAGCTGGAAAAGATCCATCAGTACTATCCGGAGGCACGGCTGGTGCTGCGGATGCGCCACGATTCAAAGTTGGTTCGATGCTCGCTGGGCAAGAAGTTTGGGTGTGATCCAATCTCGGAAGCTCCGGAGCTGTTGAGATATGCCGCCACCCTTCGAATGAATGTGATCGGTATCAGCTTCCACGTGGGCTCGGACTGCGATGAGCATCAGGTGTACTACGACGCGGTGAAGATTGCAAAGGATCTGTTCGACTATGCCAAGACCATCGGGTATGACTTCAGCTTGCTGGACATCGGTGGAGGATTCCCGGGTGACAATAACAAACCGATCGATCGGTATGCAAAGGCAGTGAACGTGGCAATCGATCATTACTTCCCGGCGGAGTTGGACATTCGCATCATTGCTGAGCCGGGTCGTTATTACGTCGCGTCGGCAGTGACCCTGGTATCGTTTGTAGACTCGAAGCGCGTGCTGAAGGAGAAGCAGGAAGACGGCACCGAGAAAACGAGGATGTATTACTATCTGAACGATGGTGTGTTTGGAACGTTCTACTGCACGGCTCATGAAGCACAGCCAGCCATACCGATCGTAGAGCGCAAGACCGGGGCGAAGGAGTACAATTCGTCGGTTTGGGGGCCAACGTGCGATGTGATGGATTTGATTTTACCCGACGTGCTGCTTCCCGAGCTGGACATCGGAGACAGCGTAGTGTTCGAAAATGTGGGAGCCTACGGACAAGTTCTTTCCTGCCGGTTCAACGGATTCGCCATACCGAAGGTGGTGGCATACTTGCGCGAAGGTACCTGGTGAGTATTGAAACACCGTTCAATTACTGAGCAAAAGAACGTACTGAGAAAAAGATACTAACTACCATTATTATCTGTTTTATAGGAAAATTCTGCAAGACTTGACTGCAGCCGCGGCCGCCATCTCGGCACGCTCGCTCGATAGCTCTAATGGCATGCTGCTCGTTACGCACGAAAACTACGCGCCCATTGCTGAAGCAACTTACCTGGTTTAAAAGTTATGTACCAATTTAATAATTTTATCTTACTGCTCCTCGTAAACCCAATTAGTTTAGGTTAAGTGATGGTTTTATTTCGAATGGAAGATATGAACTTCTTCAAATAAAAACACTCAGCTTCATACAATGTAGCAATATTGAGTCGTTACGATGTTTCCATAACTATTACGATTCAATAGCAAGCATTATAGCCGGTTGATCTGTCTTATAATAATAAATGTACAACATAAAAATCTATAATAATATAACCAATATGAGTCTTTCTTAAGTATATTTAAATTTTGAATTCATGAAGTCTTGTAAAACGTTGCTTGAATGATAATTTAAAGAATTCAAAAACGGAAAAACTTTCTCCATCTAGATACTAGTGTCGAATCAACAGTAAGCTTCATGTGCAGAATTGTCTATCTTGATATTGACCAATTGTCTCTATGTATTTAAAGGTTGAGATGGGTTTTCATCAGGTATGACAGGCAAAAACCGAATATAGTTGATAAATAATACAAAGGAAGGAGAGTTGTATTATTTACAACCAGGAGGAGGGTTGGAGGGAAATCTACTACCGACCAAATCATGACTCTACGGCAGATCCTTCAGAAGTGCTGGTAGCTCCAGATCCCTACGCACCACCTGTTCATCCACTTCAAGGCAACCTACGATACCATAGATCCGAGCCATGGAACATCATACGTCATCATCATCACGTCGCAGTAAGGTTTCCCTGCGAAATTTGCACGGCTATTAAGGGCTAATATGGACGGTGTGCTGTGCAAGGTGAAAGTGTCGAGCATGCTGCCGGAATCTTTTGATTCTCATCGGGGTCTGAGGCAAGAAGACGGACTCTCCGGTCTGTTGTTTAACATCGCTCTCGAAGATGTCATGCGAAGCGCAGGCTTCGACACCAGTTGCACGATTTTCACCCGATCTTTCCAATTCCTTGGCTTCGCGCATGATATCGACATCATCGAACGGCCATCGGCGACGGTTTGCGAGGCGTACACCCGACAGAAACGCGAGTTCGATCCTAAACCGTTTCTTGAATTTGGGATCAAAGCGACGAAGACGAGGAATCTGCTAGTCGGAGGCTCTGACCGTGATAGAGCACGATTCGGAAGCATAGTATTGGTTGACGATCTTGTGGTAGTAGAGGAGTTCTGCTACCTTTGCCCGATCCTAACTTCGGACAACAACGTACGCAGCGAAATCCGAAGGCGCATTTTTAGGGAAATCATGCTTATTACGGGCTCCATAAACACCAGATATCCAGACGACTCCAAAAACGCATGAAATCGAACACTGGTACGGCCGGTTGTCTTCTAAGGGCACGAGTCCTGAACTATGCTGGTGGAGTACACCAATGCACTCGTCATCTTTGAGCTGCGGGTGCTAATGACTATATTTGGCGGTGTGTGCGAGCAGGGCGTGTGGAGAAGGAGAATGAACCACGAGCTAGCTGAGCTATTAAGCGATGCAGACATCTTGACGGTTGCCAAAGCCAGAAGGATACGCTGGTTAAGGCACGTGATGAGTATGCCGGACTCATGCCTTACCAGGATGGCGTTCGCTAGCGACCCGTTCGGCACGAGGCATAGTGGAGTACAGCGAGCTCCACTGGCAGGATCGTTGGCTGGATCAAGTGAAGTCAGACCGGAGGGGAATCGGATTCAGCCTGGAGTGGAGGAGTGCAGCCATGTCCTTTGAACGTTCTCCATCGGAGCAGGCCAACAAAAAAGAAGAATTAGAATACAACCTCCTCTTCTTCTTCTTCTTCTTTGGCCTCTTGGGTCATGCCTGCCATTTTTGGCTTACTTAATGATACCACGTAGTTGTATCATACATGTACAGTTCTCACTACGGGGGAACGGTCCGGATGGGATTTGAATCCCGGTATGAAGACCGCCGGACACAGGGCCGTCAATACAACCTATTGAAGCTGTTTCCATTGACGAACAATCAGAATCTTCATAATATTCATCCATCCTTAGAGGACAACAAGCTTGGGGTTCACCTATCTGTACATGCACCATACATGTGGTGTAATAAAAACCTGTTAACTTAATCCATTAGTTCCGCTTCTGTAACGAGAACAAATAAGTGATCAAGAACGGTTAGGCGTATCGCTTTCACGAAAGTGTCGATATTGATAGATCTAGCATCGCAGCGATCACTGTACAGAATATACACGATTACATGCTAACGCTGAAATGACGATAATCCGCGATACCATGACAACTATGAGGGCAAAACGATTGGCAAGAGGTGTACTGGGGGCCGGACAAGATGATGGACCTTTTTCGTGTATGCATCAGCATTTGGCGAAGCTTACGAGGGGTACGTTCCGATGAATTGAGATCCAACAGACAAGCTGCGTGAACGGCAACTAGAACAGCTGTAATATGATGGATTTGGTGATTTTTTACTCAAATCCTATACATATAATTAAACGGAAAAAATGTTTTGATTGTGGGTTTTCTAATAAATCGCAACTATGACACATCCAGCCGAGCTATTTTCTGATCACCAAGCGATAGAATGGCTAGAAATAGGTTGAACAGGTTGTCCAGGTTCTAGTACAGT
Source organism: Anopheles stephensi (assembly GCF_013141755.1). Taxonomy (NCBI): domain Eukaryota; kingdom Metazoa; phylum Arthropoda; class Insecta; order Diptera; family Culicidae; genus Anopheles; species Anopheles stephensi. The sequence continues at coordinate 33,597,003 of NC_050202.1, read as the reverse complement.
AATACTTAGTTAGCATCCGGAAACTAACTTGTGCTATTGCTTGAGGATATTTACAAGTCGCTCAAACCCTAAGCAATGATAGGGTGACATCCATTACAACGCATCGATCTAGATGAAGGCATACAAGCGACAACGTAGAGTGTTTTGTTAAATGACTGGAAGTCGTTTAAAAGCAGTAAAAAGCAGCTTGCTGGTCGTGCTCGTCGATCGTAGTGAACACTGTTGGATTGTTTATGTTCCTAAACACGAAGTAAAAGGTTCTGTTGGTGACATGATCTCACAATACCGCTGAACATAACTCGTAATAAACTTTACTTGTCATAATTTTACTCAGTAGTGAATCACTACGTCAAGAACCATTGACTCTCGCGGGTCTGGCTGGAGGTGCTGCTCTAAGTGCTACATATGAATTGCGTTAGCAGCCTGGTAGGTGATCTTTCATTCTATAACCAATCGCATTGAAGTTCTTGCAGCTCAATACGGATTCCACCAAGACATTCCAACGAGTGGCGCGATCACCTTTTTCTCCGTTTGATTTCTTAACCTCGAAAGAACTTGGACTGCCATTTCTAGCCTGTCGTTGACTTAATTATATCTAACTATAATGGTAAGTATGGATGCTAGCTGTATTTGTTCTCGACTTCATGGGAGAAAGCATGACGCATTTACATAAAAATGTACTTCTAATGACTAAAATAGATTCTATGTGATCAATTCACTGCCCAACTCTATTATAATTCCAACAGTTAAATAACCCATATTTATAGTTTCTTAGAATTCTGGTAAACACTTGTTCTTCAATACTGTAGACACACGTGACGCAAATAAACATTCAGAACTGAGCATGGTGCTTAGTCACAGCTAGCTTAAAGCTTAACCATTTTTTTTTCTCAGAACGATAAGCCCATTGTACAGTGATATGTTACCAGATGAGTTTTGTGTTCAATTGAGGGCGCGTTCCATGAAGCTCATGAGTAGCGGCCCTTGTAGATCAATTCGAAGGAGATTGATGAGCCGAAAAAATTAAATGGGTGAGTCGAGAAACTGAACCAACTTTTAGTTTTAGTTTATACAACGATTTAAAAAGTTGCGAAACAAATTAAGAAACAGTTCAACATATTGTGTTGTGCGTTGTACATCAGTTAACTCAAATACGAATGTAGTGATCACTCTGTTTGATATTAAAAAAGCAGACCTAATGACTCATCGACGGTTTGTTCGAAACCGGCTTGAATATTTGAATATGACCAGTCGGAAATGATAACTTATATTTTTATCTTTGAAATGATCTTGATCTCAATAAAACATTGTCCAAATAGCATTGCAGGATAACGTAGATTGTCGTAGTGATTAGGTGACTAAGTAAATTAAAGGGCAATTTCATTGCTCATACTGACGCAGCATGACATTTACCTTTATGCGATAACAATTGAAAGATTTAGTAAAATTCACGCAACGATAAGAAACAACGGTGGGAAACGAGATGATTGTACGAATGATGTACGTTGATGTAAAATAAAGAAGCTTTCTGAGAAAGATGATTGATGGAAAGCCTTCGTTCAAAGTCAGGCGATGCAAATAAACAAATAAAAAATAAAAAATGTTTGTTACGGCCAAGCGAGCAAGACACTCGACACGGTCTAGTATACAGCATCGAGCAAGTAATGTTCACAAAACATTAGTATAGAGTTTGGCACTATTTTATGGCTTAACGACCTGTGGCTAAATTCTCTTACTTACTTACTTATCAGGCGCTACAACCGCTTTGCGGTCTTGGCCTGCTGCAACAATCCTCGATACCGCTCACGGTTCAGCGCCGTCGTCTGCCAATAAAGGCTAAATTCTCACTACTGGGGAATAGGCCGGAAGAGGTTCGAGGCCAGGTCATCACGAGAGGTTCGAGGCCTGGTAAGACTGGCGCCGTTATCGCCTCGATCACCGGTTAAAAGCCCCTCAATAGCAATAAAGTCCAGAGCTTTTATATCCTTCTTATTTTTTGGGGATTCATATATTTTACGACGCATAGTAAAAACAAGTTAATTATTTAAGTAAAAGTAACAAATATACTAGATTTTATATACCCTAGAAAGATCGAGTTACCGATGGGTTTTACACCACCCCATTTTTGTAATAATAAAAATGACCAAATAAGACTGACGCTCAATGTAGAATCGACGATCGTTTATCTGTTTGTTGGACATATGAATACACAATAAACTTAGGCATTTTTGCATTCCAACCAACCATTGTAGGGGATTTCTTAACAAATCTGACGTCTGCCATATTTTGAACAGATGCTACAGTGTGTGTGTGTCACACACACAGTGTGTCACAAACCAAAGTTTTTTATATATATTTGTTAAATGATGAAGTATATACAAAATTAACCAGAAAGCATAGAATGTTGTTAATCAAAACTGTTCCTCCCTCAATTAACCGTCAAACAATGATCACCAGTTTCCTTTATAGTGAGCTCCAGAGAATCATAAATTATTTTTGATCAATCAGTTGGCTGAGTATCACGGATCAAATCCCATTCAGACCATCCAACCCTTCGTATGGTCCGTATACAAATGACTACTCAGCTCCGAGTAGAATCAAATCATTGAAAGGCAGAGTTGGCAGGCCGGAACCTTTTATCTTGTCTGACTGCAATTAAAATGGTATTTAATTTTGCTTCTTCATTTCGTAATCAATTTTTCGTTTCTTCCTTAAAACCTTTTGTTGTATGATTTCTAGCTTTCTAGACCATTTTTGAAAGTCTTTATTCCGCATAATACTTGCAAAATTAGGTCTAACGTAAATTACCAGACAAAAATATGACCATGAAAAGGTCAGTATCATTGAATATTATTCTTAAACTTTTCTGTTTTTTTTTTGTTAATTTTTATTAGCTAACTTACTCATTTATGTTTATTAAGCTTAAATAAGTTAAGTTGGTGCCGAGATATCACTCATTTGTTTGGATTCACTTCCAAATTATATCTCAATGCTGCGCAGCTACATGTGAGCAATGAAAATACGAGATGTAGAGCGAGTGTGCTTTTTGTTTGTAAAAGCGAGTTTATTAAACAAATCTGTGGGACATACTGTGTTTCGAATTGCAACGTTTTCTTTGTAAGTATCGTTACCCCGTTTGCCCCACATGCTGCAACCATTAGCAGTTGTGAGTGATGTTCAAGGTAAAGTGGTATTTAAACTGACACAGTTCGTAGCAGACGATCACTGCTGTGAGTCGAACTGTTCCCCTCGTCGTTAAGTGTGAGCAGTTCTAAAGAAGCTGTCTAAAGTGTTCGAACAACGTTGCAAACATGAAGTTACTCAATACTTCACCCAATCTGACGCTCATTGGCGACGAAATGGCGATCGGTGATGTTATCCAGGATATCATACGGATGGGTCCGCATGAAGATCCGCTCCATGTGCTCGATTTGGACGATGTGGTCCGCAAGCACTACGGCTGGTGTGCGAAGATGCCACGCGTGAAGCCGTACTACGCGGTCAAGTGCAACGACGATCCGCGCATCCTGCAAACGCTGATGACGCTCGGGACGGGCTTCGACTGTGCGTCCAAGGGTGAGATGGAACGCATGATCGGGTTCTGCGTGAAGCCGGAGAACATTATCTTTGCGCAGCCGGCCAAGTCCGTCCCGTCGCTGCTGTATGCACGCTCGGAGCAGGTATCCATGATGACGTTCGACGGGGCGGCCGAGCTGGAAAAGATCCATCAGTACTATCCCGAAGCACGGCTCGTGCTGCGGATGCGCCACGATTCAAAGAAGGTACGATGCTCGATGGGCAAGAAGTTTGGGTGTGATCCGATCTCGGAAGCTCCGGAGCTGTTGAGATATGCCGCCACCCTTCGAATGAATGTGATCGGTATCAGCTTCCACGTGGGCTCGGACTGCGATGAGCATCAGGTGTACTACGACGCGGTGAAGATTGCAAAGGATCTGTTCGACTATGCCAAAACCATCGGGTACGACTTCAGCTTGCTGGACATCGGTGGAGGATTCCCGGGTGACAATAACAAACCGATCGATCGGTATGCAAAGGCAGTGAACGTGGCAATCGATCATTACTTCCCGGCGGAGTTGGACATTTGCATCATTGCTGAGCCGGGTCGTTATTACGTCGCGTCGGCAGTGACCCTGGTATCGTTTGTAGACTCGAAGCGCGTGCTGAAGGAGAAGCAGGAAGACGGCACCGAGAAAACGAGGATGTATTACTATCTGAACGATGGTGTGTTTGGAACGTTCTACTGCACTGCTCTAGAGGGACAGAAAGCTGTACCAGTCGTGGACGGTAGAATGAATGCACGGCTGTATGATGCGGTGCTGTGGGGTCCAACGTGCCATGTGTTGGATCAAATTGCCGTGGAGAAGTTACCCGAGCTAGATGTGGGTGATAGTGTAGTGTTCGAAAATGTGGGAGCCTACGGAGCAGTGCTTGCGAATGGATTCAACGGTTTTGCTATGCCGAAAGTTATTGCCTATCTTCGCGAATGTACTTGGTATGGTTTTTTAGAGTTAAAAGTATTGTGGATAACAATTTAGTAGTTTATAATATATCTCTATGTTTTCTACTTACACAGGAAAACACTGGAAGCTCTAGCAAGTGGTGCTGTGGACTTTATTCATGATGGTTCCAGTGCGGTCAATGGACAACAAGCTGCTTACGAACAACATCTATTTCGTAATGAATCCTGTAGCATTCGATTATATTCTAAAGATCATCCATTTTGAGCTCTGTTACGTTCTGTACAGTATTTAAATTCTTTAAGTAACTAAATTCGGGCAGCCCGGATTCACATGGTAGGACCGTGGTTCTAATCCCATTCAGACTGTTCTCCCATAGTGAGGACCGACTATCAAACCACGTGGTATCATTAAGTCTAGTAAGCCAGAAATGGCAGACATGACCTAAGATTATAAGGTCAAAAAGAGATAGGTAGAGATATATATTACTAAATTAGAACGATTGCTGCAATAAAGAGAATCCATACAATTCTTTACCTTCGTAGTGTAAAAAATGAGTGCTAGAAAACGTACGCTCTTGTTTGGTGTAGATCGTACTGCATTTATTAATTCCACAAGCTTAACCGTCACCAACAAGTGCCCTTGTTGTTTCCAACCTTGCGCAAACGATCGTGTTCGGAATGGGGAACCCATTGAAGCACGAGGCGAGCGTTACACCGTAAGCTCCCATTCCAGGGAAAACCAAGAAATCCCCAATCTCCAGCTCGGGCAGTTCGAGCCGCTCGCAGACAATGTCGGCTGAGTCACAGGACGGTCCCCACAGCGAGGAAGGGTGTGTCGAAGCAGTTGACACGGTTTCGCCGTGGGTGCGAAACACGGTGGCGGGATGCTTATCAATTTCATTCCACCACTCAAACGACCCATATCGGCCGTCATTGATGAAATACATTATCTCCTGTATGGGTCCCGTTGTTCCGGCTTGACGGATTACCCGTTTGGACTGGACGGAAGTGACAAGCGTGACGGCGGACTGTACCAGCTGACGCTCCGTTTCGATGATGACGAGCGTGGCGGGATCAAAGTTAAACTCGGCCAGCGTCTGTTGCAGCCGGTCCGCTGATACGGACTCTGTACCGGAGAGCATTAATTGCCGTATGTCAGCTAAACCCGCTAAGCTGGCCTGTTCGATCGCTACCTTGGCTATCAGCAGGGCATGGCGCAGAGTTTCTACCGCATCCAGCACACGGCTCTGCGGTACAGCTACCTGGATACCCACGATGCTGACTGTTTCGGCAGTTGCGTTTGCGTAGTCGAATATTTCCCGAACGCCCTCCGCCGTCGGACAGCAACCAAACTTTTGCTCGGCAAACACTCGAACACGGAGAATAATGTGTGCCGTGGGATAGAGGCGATGTACTTTGCCTATCTCCTGCACACTATCACAAACAATACGTCGAATATTTTTCTGCTTTGCATACAGTATCGTTTCGGGGGTTTTGGCAGGGTGGGCTAGAATGATGCGGTCGGGCGGGACACCACCCTGCTTTAGGGCGGCGCGCATCTCCACAATGGAAGCGCAGCTGAATCCAAGCCCCAGTTTGCCCAGCAGTGTCAGCACCTTGGGATGATTGTTAACACTGGGTAAGAAGAAGGGCACCGCGAACGGATAGCTGTCCTTCCATCGTCGGTGGCTGCGAACGATCTCGTCTAGGTCGAGAATGTTAACGGGTGATTCGGTGGTTCCGGAGCTGATGAAGCGTTGCACCAATTCCGTCGCGGAGTGACGTTCCGGTGGAGAGTCCATCGAGACAGAGTCTACACAGTACACTAAGCCTTCAACGCGCTATTGAAGTCAGCTTTATAGACTATGCTTAGTGCATGTAGAGCTGATCTTTCGGCCGATGAGATCGATCGATTAGATGGGCGGTGAGATGGGGTGTAAACGTTACATGTTCAGACTTTCATTGGGCACGCATAGCAACATGCGTCTGGGGGTGGGTCAGAGCCCGAGGTTGTTAACCGAGGTAATTAATGGGAGTGTGTGCTGTGGCTGTCGGCGGATGGTCGAGCTCCCCATTCGTGAGAATCGGAGCTATTTTTTCAGGTGAGCGGTATGTGCTATCTGGTCTTCCCAATCCCCGGGATGGAGATGGAAGTTCTCAGAAATGTTCCGCTGGCCGGGCCATGCGATAGAGTATGCAAAAAACGCCGGCCGGTTTGGCAGTTTCTGTCGAACGTTCCAGCGTGCCGGTTGAGCGTTTAGTGATGGATCCTGGGTACGTTCTGATAGACGAGCACGGCTCGGTGGAGGAGATGATTCGGCTCATCTCGAAGCGGGCCACGATCAGTGAACCGTTGAACGTACTCAATCTGGATGACATCGTGGCCAAGCATCGGCATTGGCAGCGAAAGCTCCCGACCGTGGCACCCTTCTACGCGGTGAAGTGTAATAGTCATCCGGCCATTCTACGGCTGCTTGTGGCGCTTGGTTGCGGGTTTGACTGTGCATCGAAGGCCGAACTGGAAACCGTAATTGGGTTGGGCGCAACGACGGACCGTATCGTGTACGCCAATCCTAACAAATCCATCGGATCGATACTGTACGCAAAGCAGGCGGCTGTAAAGCGGATGACGTTCGATGGGTCGGATGAATTGGACAAGATTGCAAAGCACTTCCCGGAAGCTGAGCTCATACTAAGGATTCGGTACGATGCACGTGTGGCACAGCTGTCTCTTGGCCGAAAGTTTGGTTGTGATCCGAACCGGGATGCAAAGCCACTATTGGAGCATGCAAAATCACTGGGACTACGTGTGATTGGTGTCAGTTTCCACGTGGGTTCGGGCAGTATGGACGCTGAGTGTTTTTATGGCGGCATCAGGAAGGCGATCGAAATCTTCGACATGGGCAGATCGATGGGCGTAGAGATGCACTTGCTGGACATCGGAGGAGGTTATCCTGGAGCGAACATGGAGCATTTCGATCTGTGCACCCATCACATCAACAAAGCGCTGGAGAAGTTTGTCCACCCAAGGCAAGGCACGAAGGTGACTGTAATAGCTGAGCCTGGTCGATATTACGTAGAGTCGGCAGTTACCGCACTGGTGAACGTGGTGGCCAAATCGTACGAAAAGGACCACACCGGTGCGATATACCGCATCAGGTACTACGTGGATGACGGGCTGTACGATACCTTTGACTGGTGTGACGCGCACACCAATACGCCCGTGGTGCAGGAGGATAAACGTGACTCGGCGTGCGTACGATCGGTGATCTACGGGCGTACCATGTGCGAGCATGATGTAATTCGGGAGGAAATTTTCTTGCCCGAGCATGAGATTGGCGATTGTCTGATTTTTCCCAACAAAGGCGCTTACGGAAAGCTACTGGGCAGGGGACATAATGGGTTCAGTCCGACTGGTGTGAAGGTGTGCCTAACGAGGGCGACGCTCAATTATATGTGTGCGGTAGCGGTTAAGGCAGCGCGCGGATGAGCAACAGTACTAGTTTAATTGAAAGCAGCAGGCATCAATCACTGATGGGTGGCCAGTGGACAGGTAGATTTAAATATTGTTACGAGAATAAAAGTAAGTGATGTAACAATGCGCCGCATAGAATCAGTCCGTTTTCTGTTTTTGTACTGCTAAACGGTAAGCAATAAAGAATATGAATGTATAATCCATTGTTTGTAAAGTGTTTTGGCTACATTGTACTACATAATTCGAAAAGCCCGGGAACTGTTTGCACACATGCACTGTCACGTGCATCGTGCCGAATGCATTAATGGAACATCACAACGGTTGAGTTTGCTAATCGTTTGTTTACACAATCAGTGAAAACAATGGCATACAGGTGTTTCATTCATGAGTCGACGAGGAATGTTGTGAATGGATAAAAAGGGTAGAAAAAAAGGCAGAATGTTCACATAACAATGAGTGGATGTAGCAGGTTTTTTTATCATTACTCCAATTGATTTGCTATAAACGCTGTTATCCAATTAACTGTAAGGAGATTTCTGTCTGGTTTGATAGCAGAGTTATGTGTACGGTAGATGATCTCGGAAGGTTACTTTATAAGCGTCCAAACTGGGTCTCTAACGTTACAGTGTTTGAAGGACATTGAAGCTGGACGTAAATAAATCTGACGTCTAAATGTTTTGTCTGAATATTTGTTCTTCCTTGTTTAAAATAAGATGTATAAGTATTAGCTGATAGTTTATATCACTTGATTCCCCTTACAGTAAGGGACAAAAAAAAGGATCTACTTGCTCTTCGACCTTGAATCTTAATATGTTTTTTTCGTTTACTTTTACAAGATTTGAGACTTTGAGACCTCATTCGCCTGTTTCCCGTCTATTGTTACAAATGTGTGGAAAAAAATATTGTGAGTATGGCTTAACAATTGCTAAAATATTATGCTTCGTGTAATATGACGTGTTTGTCGGGTGATAGTATGATGGCTAGGTCGGTATCGGGGTTGGCAGACATGGCTGGAATCGGGATCGTCCCGGGGTGCGGTGTTGTGCTTGATAGAGCGGAGTTTTGTGGAGAACACTGGCACTGTTGGTGAAGATGACGTTCGGAATGTCGGTCCGAAGTCCTTCGTCGGCGGCAAGTCGGAAGGCTATTGCTTCGGCTGAAAAGATAGATAGCCGGGTGACTCCCGATTAACAGAGCCGTCTGTGAAGATGTGGTGAATCTCGATATGTTGAATTCGATACCTCGTACCAGATCATCTCGGATCGGACGTTAGAATTTTTTCTGGATTAACCAGGATCAGTTCCTACCGGTGGATTATACTTATTGTGCTTTCGGGACAAACCACGTTTTGGAATCACTCAAATCAGACAAATTTGCTCTCTTTCTTGAAAACCCAGAACATTTTTCTTGTAGTGAGGTTAACTTGAATGACTTGAAGATACCGAGCTAAGGTTTATGATTTTGGTTCCTGGTTAGGATTCTTTCTTATGGGCGGTGTGCTTTATCGGTTGGAGTTCCTATTTCGGTTGGAGTTCCGGACATCAATGCCTGTTATCGTTTAGCTCAGGTAATCCTTGGGTCATTTAAACGCATGGGATCATTTAAATATTCATATGATTTGTTCATAAATTCTTGTTAGCTATAGTTTAACAGCGGTGCTAGTCCTACACATGGTAGTATGGTATGGCATGGAATGAATAGTAAAAAATGACAATTCAGCTACGGGGCACAATTTAGTCTAGCTTTTATAGCGACGAATTAACCTGACTGGTAAATATGCTAAAAGGAGGAATTGTACTTGGAAAGTGAAAATTAGCCGTTCATGGTTCTAGTAAAGTGGGAGTAAAGTCTATTGTGGGTCTGGACTGAAACAAACCAGCACAGTTATTTGGACAAACATGATTTTTTCTGCGTGCAATGATCCCCAAGTAGCCCAGCCATGACACAGCCTATGATCGACCAAGTCAACATCAAATTCTAAAGCGATCGGCGAATTCCATCTCACAACAGCTGGAGTGGCTCCACTGCTTACGAGGCTGTACCCGCCGAACACTCCCGAACCCAGCTGTACCAAAGCTAAACTGACTTGGAGCACACTACTACAGACAAAAAAGCCTTCCTTCTTTTTACGGCAGTATGAAAATTGCCCTCGAATTCAATTGCTCCGTCAACGCATTACCCGTTGCACTACATAAAACTCTTATAACAAAGACAACACTACGAATAACCAAAAAGGAATGGCGGTTATGGATTGGAAGGATAATAGGGATGCGGAATCAAAGGATAAGACCGTTGTCTCTGGCGAATCTGTAAATGAGCCTCATGAAGGCCCTAGTCGCCAACACTTCTCTTATTTCTATACCCGGTCGTCTGCCGATGCTCTCGACTGCGATCAACAAGGAGGGTCTTGCGGTTTCAAACTCCACGCAGGACCACAGAAGATGATCCACATCGTGAAATCCGTCACCGCAGCCACACACCTTCGTCTGAGCCAGAGTTATACGCTGCAGATGAGCGTTCAACGCGAAATGATTCGACATAAGTCGAGACATCATGCGTATGAACGCCCGGTCTACAGAGAGCCCACCGAACCAAGGCCGCAGGGACACTTGCGGAGAGATCGAGAAAAGGAATCGCCGTGATCATCCGCCTCCCACATGCTCTGCCAGCGAGACAGGAAATGTTGCTGTGGTAGGCGAAGAAACTCTCGGGCCGAGGTTAGACGGTCGTAAAATGCGCCTCGTTGGACGCCTGTTTTGGCCAGTAAGTCTGCCTTCTCGTTGCCGGGAATTCCACAATGAGAAGGTACCCAAATTAGCGAAATCCTGAACGCCTTGTCGAACGTGGAGCCAAGCAATTCTATGATTTTCATGGTAAGGAAATCCTGACTCTTAACAGCGTTCGGGGATCTTAGTGCTCAATAGCTCTAAGACAGATCCCTCCAGATGTAAAGATGAAGTGCTGATCCGAAGGTCTCGCTGCTATCATCAATAGTGCGTACAAGATTGCGGCTAGTTCTGCGGTGTAGACACTACACGGCTCCCGCAATTTGAAAAATGCTTCGGCGGACTCACTAAAAACACCGGACACCGGTGCCCTCCTTAGAGGATGATCCGTCAGTGTAATACTGGCTACTTTGGTCTAAATGGCCATACTTATCCCTGAAAATGCCCGGAACTACCATCGGGCGAAGATCATTCGGTATGGTCTTAATTTCCTCGTGCAACGAGGAATCTGTTGTTAAAAGGGAACTGTAGGTCTCAGGAAGGGCAGCACGATTTGATGCCTGTGGAGCGCTAGGATGCACTTGGAGGGCAACAAAATCTTCGTAGATTTTCAAGATCTTGCTCTTAAAACCTGAAAAATCTGATTAAGCCGTACTATTGATCAGTTTTAAACCAGATTGCACTATATATGCTTGGAGAATTCATCATTGAAACGTAATAGGCGAATGAGGTCTCAAAGACCTCTTCCCCAGAGGCTTTGGCTCTATAAATTAACGATTAAAAAAATCATTGAAACGTAAAAATATTTCCCAACAATAGCATTTACAAACAAACAATATTTAACGGTCAACTTATTTATAATTTTAACACAATTTTTCATTTGAGTAACTTCTGTTTTTATTTACTTACTTCTTATTCTAAGACCATAATTTATTATACTTATATAAAATGTTAAATTTTATGGCTATTTAATTTTGAGCAGTGGTGTCCGATCTTTCGAGCCCATTGTGCGAATGCAAGTTCATGTATGTTCATGCCCTGTGTTCATTTAGCTCGGTTGTTCATTTAACGACAACAAAACGCTTTCAGCAAATATACGCTAGGTCAGCAGTGGTTGTGCGTCCTTAAAAAAATTTAGTAACCTGTTGCTCGTCAAAATGAAGTGCAATAACAACTTCCTTTCTTCTTTATATATGTGTTTACCGTTACAGTCGTTCTTAATTGACCTTAAAGACTAACTTCATAGTAGCAAAAGGCTGCTAAAATCCTCACATAGCGTAGGAGAGCGCTGAAGGAAGCAACTTAATTGCATGTTGGTAACAAAATATTAATTAATTAAATCATAAACTCAATTAATTAGTAAACAATACTTTTTTGCGATCGAATACGGTTGTAATGTTCTACTTCTCTAGCTACCATAAAATGGCATGCTTTCGAAAATACTTTTCATTCATTAATCTTATTCCCTTCCGCTCTTCCATTTTCCCTTTTTTTCGATTGCTTCAGGCATGCTTGCCGAACCAATTAATGCTAATTGCCAAATGTTGTCATCATCAGCCGTAAGAAAAATTAACGCAGATTTGGGAGAAAACTTATCACAGAGGCCGCATTAATTAGAATCGCTCAATGTGGGCAGTCCCCAATACACACTAACCAACCCAAAATATGGAAATCAAATCGCTTCCTTACAGTGCAACTCATCGATAGGCTATTATGCCATCGTAGATTTCGCTTTGGAAAGGCTCCCCGAAAAACCCCGATTAGCAAACCGATGTCTAGGAAGGATGGAAAATGGCTGTCTCTTTAATTCACCGCACGTTTTCCATCCGACAGAGTATCGATTGATCCGCTACCAGGCCGTTCTGATTAAAAGGAAGGTTAGAAGAACGGCACAGCTTGACCGTGGATCTGCGCGATTGATGGATCATTTGTATTATTGGTTAGATTAATTTCCCAAGTCAATGAAATGAAATTAAACTTCGGTCCCGCAGGGAAAATGATACAAGAACGCACTTGGGAACTTACTTCTTTTTTCTCCTCTCTCTCTCTCTCTCTCTCTCTCTGTTACCAGCTCGAGTTAAAGTGATGGAATGTGGCTAATTAAATATCCACGTTACGGAACCTCGGAACTCTTCGGAGTCAGACGATTGAGTTGAGATGGGTGTGCGAAAGCATCATTATTCCAGACAACCCAGGGATAACAGCTGGTCCGATGCCAATTGCTTCCGGGAAGTATCTTTATCGCAGCCAAAAGAGCAAAGTCTGCCTTACGGTGCGATGGGATTGATTGATTCAATTACTAGCTGATATCGTAGCGTGCGCAATTCATCAACTTCGTATGTTTAGCATAAATGGTACTAATTTCCAACACAAAGTATATAATGTGAAATGCGCTACATAGATTAGTGATAATTGAGTGGTTAGTTATTTGGAGGAGGTTTCACACGATGAAATGGCTTTAAAATTGATTTAATTTAATTTAGGTTTCGAGGTGGTGAGAAATGATGTAGAATTGTAATTGAAAGTTGTAATAAAAATTTTATGTTTAGATGCACTTGATCTAAATTGACCTCTTTCTTGAACGAAATTAATAAATATCTCTATTCTGGTTCCTTCCTTCTGATTTGCCAATAAATCGTTCACTTTGAAGAGCTAGGCTTGAGTCTTCCAAAACGTTCGCTGTTGAGTACCATCCAGTATCAATCGGTTAATCAGGCCTTACAGAAGAATGCATCAACGTTATCACTCCACATAAGTTTAAGTTTATTACGCCCCCTTGTTTCCGTGAAGAGGGTATAAAAACGAAATGTGAAGGATCTTGTGATACGAGCAATCCAACGGCGCCTGGCAAGTCTTATTCACTGTAAAATAGTGATATTATTCGCGATTAAGGGATTTTCGTTACTTTCCATAGTGCTCATATCTGTTACTCTTGCCAGCAAGTGAAATCTATGACATTAGCATATACTAAGATATTGATTAACTTATAATAGATTTTTCGGAACATCCTCTATAGTTTCTCCAGCTTTCAGAACACACTCTCTAGTTACAGGTCGAAGAAACGCCAGGCCTCTACTAAACCCAAAAAACAGAGATCTCGTTCACTACTTTGCTGGGGATTCTTGTAGTATAAGTTCTGAAGTCGCGTTTGAAGAAACCGCTTTAACTCTCTGCGTCGATAAATGCATCACCATCAGTCGGTCTCGACCCCCTATGTTCTTCAGCTATGTTTTAAACGCACAGATCCTCGAGAGAAGAGAGTGTTTTAAGGATGACGTCGTGCTCATCGACACAAGATTGACGTTAGTACACGGTGAACTAGGAACAGTTAGTCCATGTCTTTACGACATGTGAGTTTCGTGACACCTTATGCACAAAAACGTGGTATTGCTCGTTCATTCAATCGCTGCCCTAGTATGCTTGCACCTGCTTCAATGTACTGCCTGGGCTCGTTGTCTGGAGTTTAGGACTAAGTGCTTGCTTCTCGGGCTACCACCCTAAGACGATTGAATACAACATGCTAGGCTGGCTTTCATGGCTGGTCTTCTTAATCGCATCATCAACTACCCAACTCTGCTCTTTCGATGCACGTACGTAACTAACATGAGGCTTTGATCCCAAAGATGGCCAGCAGTCATAGAGACCCGGACCACCTATTGGTCTGCATGTCTCGGTGTTTTGGTTTGAGCCCGGTGAACGGGCTATGAAAGCATCTAGAAAAATCAAATTGTTTCACTTCTGAGCGTGCACGTCTTTGTTTTATCTTAAATTTGGCTCAATTTTAATATAACGCGAACGGTAAAACGTGTAAATAAAAACACATTTAACATTAAACAGAAAAAAATGGAAAATCATCAGACTTAAAATTTATTCTTGGATCTTTTTCGACCGAGATACGAGACTTCTCCTTCGGGCAAACCTTCTTTCAATGTTTAAATATTTTATTTATTTATTTATTTGCACTCACAGCTACGCAACTCAATAAACGCTACGAACTTAGTCCCCAACTTTATAGCTGGATACGAATCATTTAATCAAGTTACTTGTATTATCTGTGAAGCATTAGTTGCAGTTAAATTCAGATGGCACATTGTGGTCAGATATTTGATTTTTAATTGTGGACTCTAAATAAAACAATAAAACATCATTTTGTAAAGCGTTTTTCGTTTTTTTAACCTCCAATCGTTTCAAAAAGTAATGGCATAAAAAAACCTTTTAAAAAATGTAGCAAAACATGACACAGATGAGCTCGCTATTTAAATGTTTTCCCTCAGTGTAATTAACACCCAATACATTTTTACTATTTTCACCGAAAATAACGACAGTTTTGGGCTAGATAAAAAAGTATTACACTGCTAGTCGCCGTATTTAATAATCTGGCTTGCTTTACAGGGCGGTGTCGATGAAAAATAGACACGAATAGTGAATGTATAGACACTAAATGAATATGCGACAACATGCAGCTAAACCGATCCCAACGTTCCCCGTTGCTATTGGTTTGTTTGTTAGCTGTCGAAAGGCTCCGCAAAAAAAAAAAAAAAAACAGGGAACCCATAAAGAACGTTCACGTCAATTGAGCAATATTGAAAAGATTCAAACTATTCGCTTTATTTAACAAACAAAAAAAAAAACAACTAAATTAAAAAATACCGGGAAACCGTAGTCAATTTGTGGAGTTGCACTGGTGAGCGTTAAATCAACCGGAGTTAGTGCTCTCTTTTGTTTTTTAGTCACTACGGGTTGATACAGCGATCAGTTTCGCGGGGTGTTGGTTTTAGACTCTAGTATTGGTTTTTTATTTTGCGAAAGGATTTTGTGGATACGATACAGACTGGATCAGATGTCTCTGAAAGCCAAACACACACACACACTGCCAGCCCGACTGGCCGAGTTGCGTTTGGTTTGGAGTGTTAGGCTAGTGTGAAAGGCATTTTATTTTTATTCTTTCGTCCATACTGTGTCACACGTAGAAAGGGGGATGAAAATTTTGATATCAACTATGCAGAACGTTGCATAGCACAGTTTTCAATAACGGACCATAAAAATATATTGTACATTGGTTGTCTTAGAGAGAAAAAATAAGGTGAAAGTTGTGTTAAAACCTAGGTACATAGTGCACGGTGGCAAATAAATAATTGATTTTGTTTACACGCTTCTAAAATATTGTAAAGGCTTCTACGGTATGGTTTCGTTCACAGCATGGGCCACGTTTTCAAAGGTATGCAATTCAGAGGGGTTTTGGTTTGTTCCGATCACTTTTTATTAACATGTATCCCACTACAACCATAGCAGGAGCTCAAAGTATGATAGGAACAAGCACGGAATCGCTGCAATACGTATACATTTTGGAATTCTATGAAGTATCGATGCATACTTTCAATAAAGTGCGCCGTAAGCATTCCATTCTTTCCTAGATTTCTATCGCTATGGTTTAGTTCGCATTGAATCATCGTACCGGAGTACCTATACAACCTAAAAAACTTCGTTGCAATATAATTTAGTTAGAATGAATTAAATTTGAGGGGCCACCACCAGGCTGTGGATGCGACAGCAGCGCCGATCTTCACACGCTGCACCGGTTATATAAAATTAACCTCTAGTACCCTGTTTTTGATCGTTTATTAATAGAAGTTTTGGGACTTTGAGACCTCATTCGCCTCCATTCCTAGAGCTCTGCCTACCTTAAAATTACTTCTGAGCATCTTTCTTTCGAACGCGGCTAAGAGGGCTTCGTCAGTTTTGGACAGAGTCACATACGCCTCTGAGAGTATGTGAGTACTGGGACTATAAATGTTCTGTACAGTTCCAGATTCGTCCGTCGTGACAGGCATTTAGAGCGCAGAAGATTCCTTAGGCTGTCAGTGGTTGACCAAGCATAAGTATGAGTATATGTATAAGTATATAAGGAAAGTGCATAAGTGCGTTGCTACAAATGCGGCAGCTGCTAATAAAGAGTCGATAGAGTCAGTCGTCAGGCCCCGTACGCAGGGCTGACTACTTTGCTAAGGGTAAAATCAAGCCACAGAAGCCAGAAATGGCAGGCTGAGACCTTTCAAGGTTGTAGTGCCAAGAAAGAAGAAGAGTCAGTCGTAAAATGATGAAAGCATCCCAAGTTCCTAACATAAAATTGAACCGTTCACCGACAGGGCAGAACTTCTAAATCAATGACAGAGGCACGTAATTATCGACAGTGGTGGATCTTACTATAGCATGCTTTGCGGACCTGAAGATCTAGAACATTAAGAATCTTAGGATGCAGAACTCCAAGAGGGCATCCCATTTAAGGATATCTAAGAATTATCCATTTGGAGGGGGGCTCCATGGTTACATATTTCATACGAAAGTTAATTTTGAACACGATGTCTTCGCTTGGCCTCTGTATCAGGCGGGCCCCTGTCAGCTGATTCGCTGTTTGCGCAACTTCCATTCTGCTTTGCGTCTGCAAGATACTTGATCCGCCACTAACCCCTTTTGAATAAGACTTTCGGAGCATCGTTTTGGAGCTTTTGTACGTTGTAGAGGAATATTTTGCAAGCCTTACAGAGTTGCAGCAGTGATCCTGGTGTAGTTTCTAGCGCGCTTAATAATACGTTCGGCGATGCACTTTATACCATGTTACTGGTCATCAACGCCTCATCAGTTGCTCATGACAATGGACACCTGAAGTCATCGTTTACCTCTTCGCTTCGATGGTGTTCCAGCGACGATCCTCAAGAAGTGTGTTACGTTGATTGGCTCTTGTATTGGACAAAATCTTCAACGCATCGCTACGCTCAGATATTTACGGTCTCCTAGTCCTTTCTACGAGAATGGCTGCATATTCGAGGCTTCAAACCATCGTGGCAAAATGTTATTGCCTCTGTGCTTGTGTGTCTCTAAGAAGTTTGAGTTTCTGGCTCACTAACCTATACTACTACTAGCCTTACTACTAAGCTAGGTTTACCAAACCCTTATTTGGTTGACCCCCTTTCATATTTGGTCGATCGTGCTTACGCAGTAGGTTGGGCTCATACATCTGAAGATCTCTCTGGCCATATGGTGGTGCTCTTCAGGACAGTAAACGTGGATCGCAGCGGTTGGTGCTAAACCGCAACGAGCTGTCGACGGTGCTTCCTGATGGCAATTTTCTGTTATTCGTGGATGATGCAAAATTTTCAAATCGGTACGTCAGAAGAGCATTTTGGGGCTTGGAAAAGCAAGCCCCATTGTGGTGGTAATACTGCTCCCCCTGGTACGATTGCTAATGGAGTATTTGTGGTGGTCATCATCGACCTGAACCTTGGAGCGATTTGAGTTCATTGAACGTAGAGCTACGTGCTTTGTTCTACGCTGCTGGAATCGTAGCTAGGACTATAGGACCAGGTGTCTGCTGCTCGCGTTATCAGATCTTGATGAACAGGTTCCACACCTATTTCCCGGGGCTCGTTAGGTTCATACGAACCTTTGGTCTGTATGTATTGTCCTATCAGCTCGATCTCGATTTTAAATAACTAAACAATAAACCATAATCTTCCATGATGGGTTAACCACGTTGGAACTTCTTTTGACCAAGTGTTATGGGAGATCCTTATGGGGGACTTTATTTAGCAATAGAAGCGATTCCTCCAAAAATAGTAATATAATTTTATTTCCTCTTTCGAAATTGTTTGACTTGGCTAGTAATGATAAATATATTGAAATTTGGGATCGGTACTGTATTTCTCGGGTCTTGTAATGTAAGGGTTAAACGTTTATTAAGGAATATAAGGAGCAAATTTGCACAAATCTGATATAATTTTATTTCAAAAGTATGATAAAAATTTAATTGCATATCTAAAGAGTTAGCAGGTGACAAAAAATACTCTCCGGGCATTCTGCTGTTCAGTTATTTTAATTACCTTCCATGTTTTAATTTGAAACAAACAAAAGGCCGTCTACAACTGTAGCTAGTCTCAAAATCCAATCAAGCAAAACACAAACACAATTTTATAAAATCGAATCAAATCACGCCGATGATAAATCTTGCAAAAATATGCGAAAAATGTCACTATGGCTTGCTTTCTTTTGTAGTTCTAATGTCCCATGGGGAAAAGAGGCTGGAATGCACAGTGAAAGTGTTCGATAAATAAATGCACACATATTCCCGAGAAGTCCAGAGTGCAGTTCGGACGCGGAGGTGGGATGCTGAACGTAAACATGGCGAGACAGATGCATCCGTGTCGGGGAAGCACCCCTTTAGTTCGACACATGACATTGACGTCGTGTCTGGGAATGGTATAGAGGGCTGCTAGAAAGCCGTCCAACCGACGGGATGGATTTGGCGTCGTACGATTTGCGACATGCATGAGTGTCAATGCTTAACTGAACCGGGCGGGCTGGGTGTGTAGCCCATAATCCGGGTGCAATTCGTCGTATGCATCATTTTATTGGTCGACAAGAAGACACTCTTCCTCTCACTACTGGTCGACGATCCGAGTGACAAGGGATTTATGTCGTCGTGGCAGGAAGTTGCATATGGATCGAGAATTGATGTTTCATGCCATCGAATACTACCCGAAGCACACAGGCTCTACACCGAAATGGGGGAAGACAAGAATCGGAGCCGGATATGCATTGCCACCATTGGGCGCATGATAGTGTCAGAGAGAGAGTGTTTTGGTGAGTTGGAGATATGTGAAGCGCGCAGCTGTCAGCTGAATGTGGCCAACAGCCATTGCAAGGAACGTCCTGAAGGAAGTTAAATTTTGGAGCAAGATTGAATGTGCCTGAAGAACCGTTTACGACACGCTGAAACGGTGAGAGAGGAGCAAAAATCATGAAGAATACGGTGCGGGTTGTTCAGTTTTGCTTACCTTTCTGCTCACAATGCGATTGTATCAGATCGTCGAAGCAATTCACGGGAAGAATCTGACATTTGTTCCCGGGTGGCAAGCGCCTCGCTTAAGCTATGATATCCTATTTCCTGTTTCGGTCTACCGGTGTGCCTTTGGCTTTTCGTGCCCCACACAGGAATGTGAGGACGGATCGTTCGGCATTCCATTTTGGTCCAAAGCCATTTCCATCTCAAAGAAGGTGTGGGGAAATGCTTTCCAGCTAGCGTACTCGATGGATGGATGGGACTCCTCGTTATGTGATTCCTATGACATCCGGGGTAGGGTAATTTTCGCACCTGGTACTTACATTCTGGGCTGGGGCAGCATGTGCGGGCGACATACAGGTGCTGTGGCAGGTTTCCTAGGAATCAAATGTTCGTAATTCCGATTTCTGAATTGAACCGTGAAGCGAAGGGAAGAAGTGATAGGGTGAGTCGACATCGTCGTATCCTTCGGTTCACGCTTGCTGGAAGCTGTAAGTCGTGATGATCGATATCGTTTGACTTGGAATGTTAAGCCCGAAACAACATTGGTTTGTCATAGGTGTACAGTCAATCATGGGGAACTTTTCGGTTGTAATCTGAGATTTACGTAGAGAATAAACCAGCTTATTCGATTCTGAGTATTGCGGTAAATAACATCGGTTGTTTTTTTTTGCTTGATACATTGAGACAGTAATAAACAGAAGCAAGAGAAGGCTTGTTGATTTTGAAAACATATTTATTAAAAATACGAAACGGGTTTATACTTAAATAAAACCTAAAAGGTACTCTTATTTGAGCTAGTGATGAAAATAACCAATCACATGTCTGAATTAAGTTAGAGTGAACGAGTTAGAGACGGTCCGGTGGTCGAGGCGTCAGCGGTACCGTTCTTCACACGGCAGGACCGGGGTTCAAATCTCATCCATACCCCGCTTCACCGGGCGCAAGGCTTGACTAGTTTTCTACGGCTAAAATAAAAATATAATTCTACGGCTAATGTTGTAGTGCCAAGGAAGAAAAAGAAGAAGAACGAGCTAGAATAGCGAGTTCTTTTAATCACTCTTTAAGAGTTGAATGATTTAACTCTCCTTGCCATTTAAACACTTACAATGTTTTAACCCACTTACTCACGTTTTAACTCACGTACTTCGTTCTAACTCCCTCACTAGTCTTACTCACTCACTACATTTTAACTCACTCACTCATGGATTAGCTCACCCACTTGGTCTTATTAAATATCGTATTGGTAAATTTAATCATTAAGACAAGATTACTTTAGTAAATAGAATTTGTATTAACCAAACAAAAAAGATAATTCAATATTTACCTCACGAATGAGTCAATACGAAGTGAGAGATTTAAATCTTGAGTGAGTGAGTGACTAGTCGGCACGGAGAGTTAAATCGTAAGTGAGTTGCAATAACTATTCGTGAAATAACTATTGTTGAGTGATCTAATTCAGCACTAAGCTTCATCTCATTCACTTATTCTGACTCAATTTGCAAATCACTTAAACTTAAGTTAAAATACTTACAGAAAAACAAAAAGAGAAATGCAGCGCTAATTTCCCTTGAACTCTCTCTAAATTTTCAGATCGCCGGCAGTGTTGTATCGTTACGAGCAGTAGTTATCCAGAAACCTGTGGTGTGTAGTTTTCCATGAGTAATCTTCCAAGTATTCTCTCAAAATTGTCGTTCCTGGAAGAAACGAGCAAAACTTCCCTGAAATATGAAATGTTTTATGTGTGCTTAGTATCGGCGTGCTTTTGCTTTTCACGGCACGAAATCAAATACGAAGCGCGTACGGCACTGCGCCCAAACCTGCCTGACGCTAGTTTATCCAAACTATCCACTACGGAGGTGTTGCTTTAAACGCAGATAGCAAATATTTATTCCCACCCAAAAAGTAGCACAAAAAAAAAACTATAAATAAACCAGTGAATATGACACTAACACTGTTTACCGAGTTTCTGCTTAGTTTACGTCTGCACACTCACCGACGATCCAAACGCAAACCAGACAGCACGGGCAGGCAAAGATGATACTACGCTGGCTGGTGCAAAGATGATTAAATTACGAAACTTATGAAACTGTACCGTCTGGCAGGCTGGCCCGTTTCGCGGTACACAGCTTAGCGGGTTTGTACATTTTTGCGCGAGATTTTCCTTACCGCCGAGAATTGTGGCAAACCAAACATAACACCGTACCGGAGGCATCCCCCGGTTTCCCTGCCGGTTCTGCCCCATGATGCCTGTTAAGGTATTAATTTGTAATTTAACCCGAAAAAAACATCGCCATATTTACAGCTTCCGTTTCGCACCGTTCCGTTCTGTTCCGTTCTGTGGGCGATGCCACTAGACTCCACCTGCTACGACCAAGCTAGACAAGCCGTTTCGAGGATATCGCGCTTTCCGTGAAGTGCCGTTGTCAGCCGCTGTCAGTGCGGTTAAGTGTGAAAGTAATTGAATTTTACACGCACGAGATAGTAACGATCTAGTTAGGGTCGTTTTGCATTTTGCAGGCGTTGCACAAGTTGTTACGCGGATGCAGTTTTGCATGCCTACGGGAAGTGTGGCAGTTACCTAGCAGTTGTCTGTCTGGTGCGTGATGTCTGCCTGGGAGGATATTGACTTTGCGTTCTTTTTAGTTTGTAAACGTGAGCCGTGCTGGTTCTTGGCGAATTGAAGTTTTGCATAATAAAGTAGATGTGATGGTGGATGTGTTTTTCCATGTAAAAATCTTAACGAGAGGTAAACTGCCGGTCTTTGCACTTTTATACACACCTGTGAACTTAACAATGAATTTAAAAATGTCTTGACTTACTTTACAAGGTTTTGTTAGACTAACTTGAAAATATGACGAGGATTCGATTAATACATTGCGCTCAGTGTCCGAACACCAACTCCGTGAAGTAACAGGTAATACTTAATACAACAGGATAAAACAAACGGGCTCTCAAGATTGCTTCTTTTCAAGTAGTTTATTAACAAAATTCATCCAAACTACTAAAAATTAATTCATAATTGTGATTCTAAAATATCTTCATCTTCTACTAGGCTTAACGGCCCCTTTGGTCTTCACGGTCATATAATGGCTTACTAGACTTGTTGATACAAAGTAGTTGGATAGTCAATTCTGCGTACGTACAGGCGGTCCGGATAGGATTTGAACACCAGTCCTGCCGTGTGAAAACCGGCGCAGCTGCCGCCTCATCCAACTGGTCGTACACGTGCTTTAAGATATTAAAAAATCCACACAAAAAACAGAAAAACGTGGTATTATAACTGATGTAACAGTTACATAGGATATTGAGAAGTCTCTCCTCTCTCATAAAAACAGCTCGATCCTCTTTGTTGACATTGTTAGTTTGGATAATAAATTTCGGTATTCCCATGGTCGAGTGCCGTCGGCAGCCAATCCATTTTTCTTCCATCCGGTCGTTCTGGCAAACGCGTCAATGCCATCACTCCATCTAAATTTGGGCCTACCACACCTAATCTGTCCATGTGGACGGTCTAACTGGACTTTACGTGCTGGGTTGTCTGGTGCCATTCTCATGACCATTCCACCCGAGCCTGACGAGACTTATTCGTTGCATGACAGTGAGATCATGTAGCGCTCGTAGCGGCTCTTCCCTTGTCCATCTAAAGAAGCAAAGAAGGGTTTGTCGGTTTTGAGCGGAGTCCATGTTTCTGAGGCGGGTGTGAGTACTGGGACTGTACATTTTCTCAGTACTCGCTGCTTCGTCCTGCGCGACAGGCATTTAGAATGGAGAAGTTTCCTCAGGCTGTAGTATGACCGGATGGCAGCCAGCACCCATGCGCGTAACTAAACATTAATGTTGTTTTCGGGTTTGACTTTAAACCCCATATGGTGTTCTATCTGTACATCAACCTAGTTTCATTTTGGTTTTTGCCTCGTTATTCTATAGAAATCCTAGTGCCAGATTGAAGAAAAGACAAGCAAGCAAGCTGGCGCAGGCCCTTGGTGGGAGCAAAAGACTCTTGAGAGTTTTCTAACAACCTTCACCTGACACGCGATGTTGGAGTATAGCTGCAGCTCCACCATCTTCTTCAAGATGATAACGGAGAAGAATGGAAATGGAGTCTACAAATGGTTACATTGAATTGGAAGTTGTTATAGGTTTTACTTAGTTATATTCGGACTTTATTATAGGAGCTGACTGTCAGACTGGCACCTGGGTTTGAAAAACAGGGTTTAAAGAGAGGAATTTCAGACAACAATCTAATGCCCCAATAGAACCTGACCAGAATTACGTCTCTTGATTGTCTCGTGAGGTGTTGTAGTTGTGTTGATGAATCTTAGGCCAGCTTAGTCGAGCCAAAACGTATAGACTCATCTTACGTCGGATCGATTACAGCAGTGATCCAATAATCGATGCATTGATTCAAGATCACTATACCGATTCGTTTCGAGTATCGATCGCACCAGACTGCGATAGAGGATTTCTGGCTTATTAGACTTAAAGATACCACGTAGTTGAATAGTCAGTCCTCACTACGGGGGAGATGAAAATTATGTCCCAAATTTGACAAAATATTTACTATCTCTTAAGTACGCTGCAAACCATTTCAGTATTTCACCAGATAAGCCTAACCTTTTTAATGTGTATTCAACGGTGTATCATGGGATGTGCTGTTAAAGGCATCGATTTGGTCTAAGCAACTCAAACAGTGTGAAATGAAATGGTATAAAGAATTAATTCGTCATTGTTGAACGGTTAGGCATACAACCTCACTGAGCTGTAGTTATATAGAGGTTGTCCCACAACTTTGAAGCACACACACTATTTAAGCTGCTCAGTTCAAACCAGTTTTAGGCTTCACTTTAATAATCCTTAAATAGAACACTTGAATAGAAATGAAGTATGTACGTTTCCCTCAACCATTGACGTTAGTGGGCGAAGCTTTAACATTTTCATTACATTAGCACACTGTACACAGCTTGACCCGCAATGCCCGATGTGTTGCTCTTAAGTACACGCATTGTACACAACCAGTCAAAAGGATGATTCTGTTTAAGGAGAACTGTAACATCTTTGCTGTCGAAGTGCTGAAAGCTGGAGTGGATATTGTTATGGTCGAAATAAGAAAAAGACAAGGATGAATTGTTGTAGCGACCCTTCAAAATGTGCTCCAGAAGGATCCAGAATGGAAACAAAACAAACATTTACAAGATGAAACATCCGTGACGACAATGGGCAAAAAAGGGGTCATCAGGAAGGTGTTTCAATGCAAGGTGCCCATTGTTCGACGCACTAAGTGTGATAAGAAACTTCACGCTACCTCGCTGCAGCACCAGTGACGTCTCTATGCCTTATCGTGCTGATGGTGGCCGAAAAAGTTCTTCCACCCTATCTTCTGTCCATTCCTGGAAGGTCACAAACGGCAACCGGAGCGTGGCAAAATTTGCATGTTTTAGAAAAGTAATCTTTCGCGTACGGAAACCCCTTTCGGCTGGGTTCGTGTTGAAAGAGATCATTCCCTCAAGGCTTATCATATTTTAACGATGAATAATTTACTGCACCATCTTTGACACCTTCGAGGGCCAAGGCGTGGATTAGGTAAGATTTATTGTCGTGAAGGTGGAAAGGGAGCCACACTGTAAGGCTATCGCGTAATTATAGCTTTAAACACTTTTCCTTATGACGCAGTGAATTAACATTAACAAGAGCAGACACTCAAATTAATTTAAAAATAGTTTTCGCAGGTTCCAGTTCAAATTTGGACAGTTTATGCGCTGAGGAAAGAAGTGACCTTAAATTAAACAAAACTTCTCGGAGGACTGCATATTTAAAAAAAAACCTAACGATCGTTTGCTTTACTGAATTTATTCTTTGTAGCATCTTATCATTATTCATATGAGGATTTTTCCCCTATTATTTTAACTGTATTACCACTTAACCTTGTTTACATTGCCTTTTATTTTGGATTACATCCTTCCTGGAAAGCAAAAATTGAAATCAATTTGTCACAACCATCCGGAAGGTAATCAATCACCGATGACATCCCATTTAGGCGTGGTGTGACTTTCCTCGGTCGGAACTGAGATGAGATATTTTGTTTCCCTTCTGCCAGAGGCCTACAGTTGGGTTTACGTACTTTGGTCGATTTTGAAGCCTTAAAAATGTTTTCAAGTATCCCACTGAGAAGTGTTACGGTTTTTTTTATAAGATAATTTTAGGTGAGAGAACATGTCCCATAGCCTCACAAGTTGATTTTGCAACAGTGACGTGTGTGCGTGTGGAAATAAAATTGGCATTGTACCGCTTTTTTTTCTTCTGAATAACATTAAAGTTAATTTGCATATGAAATCTTTGCATTTCATTCCTCTTTAACGGCGTGTATCCGCTGTGATTGCGGTCGGGAATGCTGCCTCTCAAAAAGGCCGGATTTCGCGAGTAATGTTTGAAATCATCATTGCCTTTTAAGAGCCAGAGGACACATATACAACATAATAATATTGGTGTAACGTGAAAAGGGTGGGACAAAATACGTTTGAATTTAACATTTCAATGCAAAGGAAGCGACGGCAATTCCCTCACTTTATATGAAGTGTTGCGAAACTCTTGATGGAAAGGAAAGAATGAACTCTACAAAAATAAAATCTTCACAATGTCATCGGTAATGGGATCAGACATGACAGTGAGAACCCACACTGGCCTGGAGAAGGTAAGTTCCGGAATTTTGCAGGTAAAAAAAACTGTTTATTCACATACGGCAATCGAGCTAAGTGGGCATGATTGTGGGTAAATTTGGTGGACTTGATTCTTGGTGAATGACACTGCAGCATAGCGATTGGTTCCTACTTGGTATTCTGGGGCTCTTTTTTGTGCTGTTGTTGTTGTTATAGTACCCTGTTGGGCATGATAAGATACTTTGGTGATCATATTCATAGTGGAAGATAGGATGTGTTTGATTTTGACGAAACGCAATACGACATTCAGACAGGATTTCGTAACGCCGCCACCGCCTGTCAGATGCGGGAGATGCGCATCAATGGGGATACACGGAAGAAAAACGATGCCGGTAAATAAAATATTTGAATTTAGGCAACACCGGAGGAAAAAAAAACCGTCCCTCGAACGAAGCCGATTAGAACCCGATAAGGGTAGCAAAATATAAGGTAGCTGGAGCAAACGATAGGACGACATCGGTGATGGTTTAACGTAGGCCGGTTCCTTTAAAGGCCATTTGAAACGTTTGCTGTACATTATTCAACATAAGCAGTGCTTCACATACCCAAGAGAAAGGACAATGCATCCTTTAAATGTGGGAAAAGTATCCTTTCCAGTAATGATGGGTTTCTTTTTCTTTTCTGGTGAGTTTAATGTCAATCCTTTCTGTGAACGCAAGCGGTTCGGTCAATGACACAATTGAAATATTTATGTGAAGTCATACATAATTAAAATCATAGCTAGGACATCTATTGAGGAATAGTCTGGAGACCAAGCGATTGACTATTGATGTAAAATTGAAAATAATGGTTTTTCGATAACGCAGCAGAACTGACGGGTTTCAGTTTTGCAATAAGCAATTAAAGGAAGGACCGTCTTTTGAGTCTACGTATTGAAGCCGTCTGCCAACTTGTTTCGCTAGTTGGCAAAGGGTTGTTTGATTAATCCTGGGAAAAGTAAGCCTTAAATGCGTCTGCCTTTTAAAATTTGCTTTTCGGTTTCATGTTTCTGTGTATGACGTTTTATTTTTGATTGCCTGAACTAACCACATTCAGTCGTTATTAAGATATTACCATTTGTTCAAGGGTCATTAATATGATCATCCCTTCCTGCTGTGCGGTTACGAATCGTTCGCGTGTGAGATGTTTTATGTCCACACGCTTTTTTTTCTCCGGCTAAGCTAATAGTTTATTTTTATGGCATGGTCTCGGTGGTAGACACAATGTATACCATGTATGTAAGTTTCCAGCGTTTCGCTTGTCTTCGTTCTCCATCCAAAAGGAAGAGATATTGCGAGATATTGAGAAATCGAAGGTTACCAATGTGTGTTTGACATGTTTTTAAAAATTGGGCCCGATCGGAAATTGAAATTTGTTATCTGCATAAAAAAGAGCAGATGGCAAATATACGAATTAAATTAAATGACAGTTGTAAGATGAGCTTCAATCATTTCGTCTATTAAGTACAAGATTACTATAGAGACAATGATATTTTAAATTAAATCTTATTTTTTCTCTTTTTTATTCATAAAGAACGGCCTGGCCGTATTGCTCTTATTTTTTCTTTAAGTTCTGTAAAAAAATCATTAAACCGTCCTAATATTTTATTCTCATTCTCCGTTTTTTTAGCATTTTCAGCGAACCTCTAACTACAGCTAAATTCTATGTCGGAAAGGTTCCAATCAACGCTCTTGTTTTGTCCTTCAATTTGTGATTCTTTTTCCTTTTCCGCCCTACTCGAACACACCGTCTAATATCCTTAACACTCGTAGAGGACTGCCACAATTTCCGTTGAGCAGCATCCATTTCGTTCCCTTAGTTGTAATTCGAAGTTACGATCGTACTAAAGCAGAGAACTCCTTTATCGCCAGTAGATCGTCGCCTTAAATGACTCAAAGTTTCTTTATACTAACAAAACAACCAACTAAGTTGATTGTCACCTTCTTTTATTTATTTATTTTCGTTATTACGGTCATGCCGTATTGTCGAGAAGACTCTCAAAATGGTGTTTACATATAATGATTGTAGTAGGCATTTCCTCCTACTGCATTGTCTTATCCCGGACATACTCGGTTGAAGTTTGATCGTCACCTTCTATCGTTTCTGTTCTTCTCAGATTGGGTTAGTGCATTCTAATAGGTTTGAGTTTCTTTCGAATGTACGCCTCGCACAGCTCCTTAGACATGAATTCGAGGTTATCGAATTGGGTATCGGTATTGGGAAATATCGGTTACAATTGTGTTAGCTATAAACTTTATGCATAAATTTACTCATCATAAGCATGGTACAAATAAGTTGTCAATCAGCAAGAGTCAGTAAGTCAAGTAAAACGAACATAACTTATTTTGAAAATAATGTGATTAAGCTTTACAATTTGGAATATAAATTGAGTGAATATCTAGCAGAAATTCTTACTTGCCATGTTGATGGTGACATAAGTGAGGTACCTTATCACTACATAAACATAGGAAAGGGAATTAGGATAATAGAAGTCCATCTATTACGGCTTTACCTGACCCAATAAAAGTTCTTCGTTCGATACGAAAGATATCTACCGCCAACGTTTTTTGCACTTCTGTAAACCGGTTCAACGAGTCCAACGTGTGGTGCATTTTGATTGCATACCTTCCAGGCGTCATTACTCAGACGAGAACATTTTATAGAATGGAAGCAAATTAGGGGCAAATTGTTTTAAATTGTTTAAAAGCTATATATGTACTATTTTTAACACTTTGAATTTTTTTTGCATGTAGCATTGAGCATTAAGTAATGCTCAAAATGCCAAATAACAAACGCGGTGGGAACATTACATCTATATTTCGTACAGTAGTTCAAGACTTTTGTTATTTGCTTCAGCGATTACTATCGATATTCTATTCATGCATTAGTTTTACTGATGCTGAATCGGAGATTGGAAGCACTCGGGCAGGAAACTACTTTTGAGTATCATAAAATCATTTTGATTTGGATAGTTCCGTTACAGTAAATACGAAACAATTGAAATAAATGTACGGACGTGCTTATATATATCGTTGAACGTGATGCTAGTGAAGGCCACGGGAGTGATTTTTTTTCCCATGAGTTTCTTGGAAAGATAAGGACTTTTTTTCCAATGCAACTACAAATCTAAAGGTGACTAGGTTAGAGGGGAAAAAAATGCATGTAAAATAACTCTGGTAAATCTATTTGGAATAATAAAGTGATTCGTTTGAGTGATGTATTTTGTATTCATTTGCTGCTTATAATGTGGTTTATTTATTCGTAGGTGAAAGCTGATTTTATTTTTCAATGTAAAAACGAACATCGTAGATAGCCATAAGAAACAGAATAAAATAACTAGAATCATTTTAAAAATATATTTTTTAAAGTTGTACAGCCTTAAATATAAAGTCATAAAAATATGATATTTTGATGTATCTTGTTTAACAGTACAGACACATTCCAGATATGCAAATCTTTGACATGTTCAGTCATCTTGCAGAACTTATTAGAACTTTGTTTAATTAGTTTGTCTCGAAAGATGTTCGAAGACACCCTAGACAGTCTAGAGAGAGAAAAACTCATTAAAACTGCATCATGTTACGAAGACGTGATACGCGGTCTTCGAATGCACACGTATTGCATGCTTGTGATGTTTTGAGGTTTAGAAACCCCATCGTACACGCACGCCAAAACAAAAATTGGTACAGTGTGAAACACTGTAGGGAATCACATAACACTATTGGCCAAGCGAAGGAAACTGTTTCCATGCTAGATGTGTTTTTAAGATTATAATTGATAATTTTAATGAGTTTAAAGCCGTCTTCTCCCCATATTCATATTTCCCAGTGTCACACATTAGCAGAGCATGTCACATCTTAATGTTACCCTCGACACTCTGGCTCTAAACTCTGCTGGTCAGAAGTTGCTTTTGCATTGCAAAACTTTTTCCTGCTGGAAAGGAAATGTTAAAGTTTACAGCCGGATTTCCGATGACATGTGCGACCCAACTCGTGCGGCTTAATGATGGGGAGGACTTTTCAATTCTAAGCCACTAAGCACAAACTAGAAATCGGGAAGCGAGTAATAAGCTTCGTAAAATCCCCAACAAACAGCCAACAAGGACAGGAAGGATGACAGATTGAAGTTCAAACATATTAACCTTCTTTCCGAAACAAGATACAACAGTGAACGGCTCTCGGGGAACGTGGCGGCAAACGTCGAACGGCTGTAATCTCGAACCGTTTGCTAAAGAAAGGGGCATGTCTGGTTGCTTCGTATATAACGATGTGTGTTGAGATACGGACAATCATTCGTTCGCAGTGCCCTAAGGAGAGCGGCAAGTGAAGTGGGCAAAGTTTGTAGTGGAGCGGAAACGGTAGTTTGTTATTATGAGTTTCGCCAAACTACTGTCCCTTTTCCTGAGGCTCACACCACACCCTCGGTGCAACAGCAACAGTTTGTCGGTGTAAGCTGGCAGTCAGCATTGGATTGTAGCCTTCTAGGAAAAGTATTCAAGTGGTCGACGAATCGGTCGACCATCGGGGTCTTTCTCTCCTCCCTCCCCCTCTCGACTTGAAGGAGGGTTGAGTTTATTTGCGGGTTTTCTGCGGCTGGCTCCGATGTATCTGGTTGGTTTTGGATGTGTGTTATTATGACTTATCGGTGAAGTTGTGCTGAGCTGTTGGTAAGTTTCATTTTGTCTTAGATTTTGTGTTCAATCGGAGCAGTAAATTGTTCTTTGATTTGCTGCTGCCACCGACAGTAGTTGGTTGGAGAGTAGTTGGTCGAAAACGAACATTGGGTTTGAGGTTTCAGTCAGCTTTGACCTTTGGTGTGCTGTGTTACAGATTTAATTGGTTGAATCTGTGGGCAAGTTTAGTTGCTTGGGGAAACAAATTAATACGTAATGGTTTCATTTTTTTGCGAAGAAAAAGAAAGAAAAATCAATACATTTTAAGATTCAAGTTGACAAATCATTAAATTTTAGAAATTAAAGAAAATTTTAATTGTAGTGGAGTTTTCTCCACAGATGTAAGTTGCAATTGAGAGTTGCAAGGATAAGGTGCAGGTTCTATTCTCAAATACGCTTTTGCAAGTTCAATGATAATAATGGTAAAATTAGATATGAAGAGAGATTAAAAGGCGAAGAATAAAAGTTGTATTTTTTACAAAAGAATGCATTATTGGTGGCATTTATAGTTAAATAAAGCGTGTCAACAATGTTGGACGAATATATACAGTTGGTTATTACTAACGTTCTTATACGTCTAATGTCTAACGCTAGAACGGATTCAGAAGAACACTCTGTATAATAAATCTTGGTAAAACAAGGGCCATACAATAGATTAGAGTTAATCGTTAATAAAAATGCAAAAAACGCATTAGTATTCCTGTGCAATGACTTTTAATTAGAAAATCTTTTGTACTCCAATAGACAAACATGTAACAGATCATATTGGATGTTGGAAATAAAATTCCCTCTTTTCATAGCTACAAATGCCGGCACTTTCCGAGAGAATTGGTTCTCGAAAGGCTAGGCAAATTGATTACACGAAGCCATCAGCGTTTTGGAGTTTGATGCCAGCTTTCGGAACCAACTTTGCCCCTGAAAGAGTAAACATCCAGACCACACAAAGCGTCACCAAAGAACATTTCGTGGTATTCCGTTGATGTGATGAGTCGTTTCTAGCTTTAGTTCACCCTCAGCGGTCCAAGTGATCGGAGCTGGTTGTGGCAATGATCGTTGATTGGTAGGACATTTAAATTATTCACATGAAATGCAAAGGCACGTTGATGCTGGTTCCATGAGGCTTCGTTTCCAGGAGACATTCCGATCAGAGACCGCATCACGTTGACAGTTGACAACCATCTTTACGCACACATTGTCGTGAGTGACCTTTGATGTTTGCCGTAGGAAGTACTTTTCGGTAGCTTGCAGGGAAAAGGAAATATAAGCGTGATAGCATGTATTGTGAAGTCATTTTACATCTCACTTATAGCTGGAAGTTTTGTACAATTGTTATAAGTTATTTCTAACATGTACCACTACATAATGGAGAGACTGGGACTGCAAATATTGTTTTCCATTGAATGCTTCTCTTGTCTTATCTGCTGGGGCAAACAAAGAGCTTCAAATTAGCCTAAAATTAAAGGTGATAGCATTTTCGTGGGTCATGGATTTAGGTAGGAATGAATTCTATAATTCTGAATACCTGAGTGTATGCAATTGCTATCTATATGATTGCTATGAAATGTTCAGGAGGCTCTCATTGGTTGATTTTGTCATAAAAATGAGTGAAACGACTAAACCCTTTAATTATAGTGCATAGGATAGTGTCGCCTGATAAGTACGCATTTAAGATATAGTGCTATATTAAAGTATAAATGTGTTAAAAGAAGCTGTTTCTAAGTATTGAGAGCAAACATTCAATAGCTTCAGGTATTATCATTATCCAATTGACTGTTTGGTTGGAATTATCTTGGAGAAATTTAGATATTTTGGCTTGTCTCTACCAGAATAAAGAGAAAAAAGGACAGAGGATAGTGCTTTGCTTAATATTTTTAAAACCCACCCCAATATCAATATCACAAATATCACTACCAATAAATGAATGTCAGCATTGGCTAGATAAATCAATTGCCACAGACCACGTTCAAGATTCTATTACCGAATTCTGAACGAACGACTGTCTGGAACTCCGAGCTGGTGGTTGTAAAAAACAGTTAATAAAAACAGCAGTTTGAAGGAAACAGCAGCAACGAATGAAAGTTAATTTATGAATCAATTCAGAACGCTTTCGATGGTATTGTAGTAGTCGCTTTTGCAACGGACGATTAAATGTGATTGAAATGGGTCGTTAGGCTGCTGTTTGCTGTCTTTGTTGAGCTTTATTATTGTTTTTTTTTTCATCGTGGCCAATCATCAGTTGAGTGAGGTGAATTGTTGTTGAATCGTCGATAAAAATACA